>NW_028147632.1:1444118-1560242 GCF_008360975.1 Lichenostomus cassidix | reverse complement strand
ACTTGGGGACTGCAGGGGTTTTGATTCACCCAGAACATCAGCAAGGTATCTTTAACATCTAAGAGAAATTCAAACCCCTCAGTAGCTGATGTAGTAAGCCATAAGAAGTGTCTGAGGGGTGGGGAGTGGCACAAAGATGGCTCCTGTGTGAGTCCTGAGTGAAAGTTCTGGACGTTATTTTCAAGTCCAGCAGAGCCAATCTCTGATGGTTCTGAAGGTGATGGACTTGCTGCTTGCCAGGTTTGGGTCAATTAGAGGTGCTAGTTCCGCCTCTGTGAAAACATATTTAAGCCAAAATCAATACAAAATAGGCACGCACTTCTTTGTAGCTAGAGGAGGTGGAAGAGGCAAAAATATGTGAAGGGAGAAGAGCATGGAGACACCAAGGTGAGTGGAGAAGGTGGGGAGGAGGTGCTTTAAGTTTAGAGCCTGTCTGCCTTTCCTTCCCTGCGTCCTCCTACCAGCGACCTATCTCACTGAACTCATGACATTAGTGTGTGTTTTTACAGTTTTTTTGGTTTTCCTTTCCCCTCTCCGGCATGTCTGTAGCCCAAGAGAGCTGGAGTTTAGTCAAAGTCAAACCCCGACACAGTGCTCCCAGCTCCCAGTGCTCCCAGTCTGCCCGTGCAGCCTCCAGCAGCCAGCGAGGCCTTCAGCTGGGCCGGCAGAGAGGAGCTGCTGGAGCTCCCAAATCAGTTGGGCTCCGTTTGTCCTTCCCAGCCTGGGGAACAACGATTTGGGAGTTTTCTGCCCAAACGCTGTCCGTTCCTCCGCTCAGCCCAAGGGGTTTGGGGAGATTTTGGCTTTTTGGGGGAAATCAAAGCGATGTGGGGCTGAGGGAGATCGTCCCTCAGAGCCTCTCTGACCAATCAGAGTTCGAGAACGAGGAGTGGCGGCAGAATCAGCTAATCGAAGCTAGGGCGGGCTTTCTAATCGGCGAATGAGCCAATGAGCTTTAGAGGCTGGCTTCGGGCGGGAAAATCAGCCAATGGGAGCGAGGGGCGGGCTTTGCACGGTAGGCGGAGTTTCCCTGAGGGAAGCGGCGCTCCGCGGATCTTCCTTCCAAATGTCTGTTCGCAATGGCTCCGGAAAGTCCCGGGCCGGGCAGGAGGCCAGGGAACCGCTGTGGTGAGTCCGGGATGGAGCAGAGAGCTCCCTGCAGCCCCGGCAGGAGCCCAGAGGGTGGAGCAGGAGATGCGTGAGAGAGGCTGTGGGAAGTCCCCGCAGAACCTCGGGATTTTTGGGCCTGTGGGGATCCCCGCCTGAGCAGCCTTTTCTGAGGGGTTGTGTCTCCTGGGAGAGACCCCAGGCTGGAGCAGGACAGGGATTCCTCTCTGTGACCATGATACCAAAATCAGCCAGAAAATGAGCTTTCTAGCAATGCTTCTAATTTGAAGCATTTGAAAGCAGCCGTTTTTTCTTTATCAGTGCTGAACAAACCCCGAGGATCTCTTCTTTAATCTAGTGTGTGGGGTAAAACTTCCGAATGGGGTATTTGTTCCACCCGGATCACACATATTCATTACTAAACACTTCCTGGCTAATTCATAAACCTTTCCTCGTGCTCCTTTCCATCCATCCACCTCCTGCTCAGAGTCCTTTTGTGGTCCTGGAGGGACATCTAAAGGAGTTTCTGGTGATTGCACTCACTGATGTTTGGAGGAAAGCTCAGCTTTCCTCGAAATTGCTTCTCGTTGCATAACTTGCCCAACTTCACTGTAGTTCTCTTTCTCTGTTCCTGCCCTGATTTCATCTATGTTTATCATCCTGTTTGCACACCTTTATCCCCTGTTATCTCTCTGCTCGCTAATCTTTAAGCTCTATCCAGCACCTTTAGGGGAACTGAAAATTCCTATTGTCTGTTCTTGATCAAGTCTCCGCTTTTTGTGTGATTCTGTGTCTTTTTGGAGCAGTCCCAGCCCAAAGTGTCACAGGGACTCTGCCGTGGGATGATGACAGACCCAGAGCAGACAGATGTTGCAATTACAGTGTATCCGAGTTCAATTACAATATAACCATCTTCAATTATAATGTATCTGTCATCACTTGAAACCTGTCTATTACAATATACCCAATACCACTTTTTAAAATGTTTTCAATTGCAGATACAAAGTTATTCCTTCTTCATTTTGGATCAAATTCCTGTCTCAGAACCTGTCTGGAATTTAACACTTTTCACAGTTCACTGACAATCTCTGGCACCATGTGGAATGGTGGTTTAATAACTGGCAGAGTGATCTGTGAAACAAAAATGTGTGCTCCTCCTCTCTGCAGCTGTTTTTGGCCCTGGGAGCCAAGTAATTTCATTATTTTCATCCTGTTTGGCTCTCTGCTGTGCTCTGCAGTGCAGAACGGAAACTTCAGCTGGTTTTGCTCTTCCTGTAGTCTTAGATCAACATGAACTCTGCTGATAACAAAGCTCTCCCTGCTCAGAGTGCACTAAGGCAAACCACACTTACAATCCCTGCAGATCTTTACTTTTCTGTCCCTCAGTTGCCATGTCCATGTTAAAGCAACCATTTAGTCCTTCTGTGCTGAAACAACTCGTGGCAGAGCAGAGCATTAGATTAAATAACCTCATTCAGGGTGGTCAGTGCAAATCCTGCAATGCATCTTCTGTTGACAAAAACAAGTTACTTCTTTCTGTGTTGTTTCCAATCTGGGTTCTCAGTCAGGCTTGCCTTTAAACATAGCCGGGCTAGAATAAACTTCTTGTGATTGTTTGGAGTGTTTCTGATTTCGGAGCCCAACAGAAGCACAGCAGGATTTTGAATTTCAAAGGTGATTTCCTGTCCCACTGTACAACAGGACTGAGCTCAGTCAGTGGCTCCTCTGGTGTCCCAAACCCTTCTGTCCCACGTGTGTCCCACAGAGCTCAGGCTCTGTCCCACAGTGAATTTTGGGATCCTGATTTAGCAGCTCCATGGCTGTGACTCCTCACTAGCAGCTGGGCCATCCTTGGCTCACATCACTGATCTGTTCAGCAAAATTGGCAGTGACTCCTCCCTGAGCCACTGGGAATTGTGGTGGAACACCTTGGGAAAGATTTTGGCTCTCAGAAGTGAATAATTCAAAAGATCCCTGCGACCTCCCAAGCCCAGAGCCAGAATTACCAGTGTTTCCTTTTGTTTTTGGAGCACAGCCCCAAGTATGATTAGCCAAAACAATAAAATCTTTATGGGTAATTTCAAAACTCCAGATCATAATCAATAATTCCTGATCCATGCCCTGATCATGCCAAGGCAAGTCTGCAACTCCCTCACAGTTTGTCTCCTGCTCAGTTGAATTTAACCTAGGGAATTTCAAAATCCAGAACTTTAACATGAGAGAAATTCAAACCTTTTTCCAGTAAATTTCCTCCTAATAATGGTTCTGGAGAGCTGGGCAGGTGCAAAAATCCATTAATTTGCCATCATTTCCCCAGTTTGAATTCAATTAGATGGAAAAGGCACTCATTTCACTGACAGTTGTGACAAAATCACCACTTCATTCCCCTTGCAGGGTGTTTAATTTGGAATAAACAGCTCCTGTGCCTACCAAAAATCCCAATTTTCCATTTCCCAGGGGCAAAAACTTCTGGTTCTCTTCCCAATTTCTCTGCTCTTGCCAGGAGAAAGAGCTGGGAGGAGTCCTGGGTTTCACCTGAGGATCCCAAAGTCCATCCTTCCACAAAATGCACTTGGATTCGTTCCCAATCTTCCTAATGAAGGTTGAAGAACTGAATCCCAAAGCAATCCTCCCCCTCCCTGGTAGCTGATTTCATCTTTAATTGCTATCACTGTGAATTTTGTCATCTCCTGAATATTTGAGGTTTCTTTGGGGTCAGATTTACCACTCATGAAATGTCAGGAGTTTCACTCTCAAAAGCAGCAGTGCTCTGGAATCGCTGCTGTTTCACTCTAACATTATGACAGGCCAGCGGCAACACGGCACCACAGCCAGGGAGGGAGGGAGGGAGGGAGGGAGACGGGAGAAGGAAGCCGCCACAGCCCCCCTGCCGCCCCCTGCATCCCCTCCATCCGCCCGCAGCGAGCCCCGAGCCCCGGCACAAGGCAGCGCGGCTCCCACCTGCGCTGGGACAGCCTCTCAGCCTCTCCGAGCTCCGCCGCCGCCTCCCCGGGCTCCGCCCGCTGCCGCCGCTCCCGGCCCGCACACACGCTCCCACCATGGCGCCGCTGCTGCCCCACTAAAGCCCTGCCTGCCTGCCTGCCTGCCTGGGGGCGACACCGGCGCCGGCCTTGTCCCCGCTCGCTGGCACCGAGCAGCAATGGCGCTGGGACAATCCCGAGTGACAGCACAGCCAGCCAAGGGCAGCGAGGCGCGGGCTCTGCACAGCGCACAGCCCAAGCCCCACGCTCTCAGTGCCCCCCGGGCTGGCCGAGGCCAAAGCCGCACATGAGGAACAGCCCTGCAACGGGCCCGGGCCCAAGGCGCCATTGCTCTGCAAACAGCGACCAAGTTCTCCGCACCTCCCGGCCCCGCCTCGGCACGCAGCCCCCGGGGCAGCCCCACGGCCCCCACGGCAGCTCCCAGCCTCCGCCAGCCGCCCTGCAACGGCCCAGGGAGAGCAGGCCAAGGGACGCGGCTGCCGGCGCCCAGGGGACGCCAGGGACAGCGGGGGCACTTCACAAGCCTTTCCTGCAAAAGAGAAAACCATCAGCAAGGGAAAAGCAACAGCAGCGCTGGCTCCAGAGCACAGGGCCACACGAGGCCATGGCACATTGCAGTGGGGTGACGCTGGCCCCATGCCAGGCACCCAGCAGAGCTGCTCTCTCACTGCCCTGCACAGCCGCCATGGGGAGAGAAAATGGAACCAAGGCTTCCTGAGCTGATAGAAGGACCTGGCTAAGAGATCCCTCATCCAACACCTTTGTGCACAAAACAGGCTGGAAATTGCATATGTGAATTGAATTTATTGCTAGCAAACTCAGAATAGGAGAAGAAGTAAAATTTGACCATTTAAAACACCTTCTTCTCAAATTACAGTGATCACCTGGAATGGGGGTCACCAGGATTCTGCACAGCTGGGGTCACTGGGGATCATCCACTGCAGATCTTCCCACTGGGGATGGAGTTGGAGCAGCAATGAAGCTCTTCCTGCACTTGGGACACTCGCAGGGCTTCCCTCAATGGTGCTTCCGTTGGTGCTGAGCCAAGTTAGAGATGTGTGAGAAGCTCTTCCCACACTCGTCACACTCGTAGGGCGTCTCCCCAGTGTGAATGACCTGGTGCCTGATGAGGGTGGAGTTTTGGTTGAAGCCCTTCCCACAGACAGGGCAGCGGAAGGGCCTCTCCTGGGTGTGAATGCGCTCATGGAGAAGGAGACTGGAGCTGGTTGGAAACCTCTTCCCACTCTTGGGACACTCATAGGGCCTCTCCCCGGTGTGGATCTTCTTGTGCCGGATCAGGGTTGAGTTGCTGCTGAAGCTCTTCCCACATTCTGGCAATCATAGGGCTTTTCCCCAGTGTGGATCATCTGGTGTGTGACCAGGTTGGACATCCGGCTGAAGCTCATCCCACACTCCCCACACTCATAGGGCTTTTCCCCTGTGTGGATCCTCTGGTGCACGATCAGCTGAGATCTCCACCTGAAGCTTTTCCCACATTCCCCACACTTGTGGAGCTTCTCTCTGCCCTCAGGCTTCTCCCCCAGCTCCGAGCTCCGGCTGCATCTCCGGGCCTTTTCCTCCTCCTCCATCCGGCCACGCCTTGGCAATGACAAATCCTGCTTTGGGGAAAAAACAAGGGCTCAGCGCCTTGCCCTGGGGGTTCCTCCTGCCCAGCTCCAGCTCTGCAACTCTCCCAGGGCTTTGTGTCCATAAAAACCCCAAACCACCACCATTCACCTCAAAACCCTCACAGCATTTCCCCCTCTCTGCTCTTTGCACTTTGGCCTCCTCAGGCTCTCCCTTCCCTGCACTCATGCAGCTCCCGTGGCTCCCGGGCTTCCCTATTTTCCAGGGTCCCGCTTAGGGATGATCCGGGGGCTTTGGGGGTCCCAGGGGTCCCTTCTCCCCTCATTCTCTGCTCCGCGCTTCCAGGGATCCCAGGCTTCCCCCTTAGCCACGCTCCCCCCTCTCCAGCCTGCCGGGGCTCCCCCAGCTCCGCCATCGCCCCTCTCCGCTCCCCCCACTCCGGGGCTCCCGCCCTTCCCCTCCACCGCTCTCCCGGCCGGACCCCATGCCCCATGTCCCCCTCCCACCCCGACACCGGGCCGTGCCCACCTGCAGCCCCCAAAATATCCCCCAAAGCCCCACTGGCGCCTCAGCTTTGCCCTTCCGCCACATCCAAACGTTCCCCCCGCACAATCAAACCCTCCCAGCGACCCTGAACGAGATTTGGGGCTCAATCCCGCAAGCTGCGAGCTCCAAACACCCGCCCAGACAAAACGCCGCTCGGGGACCCCCGAGACATTTGGGGCGACTTCCTCCTCCCCCTCACCTGCGGCGTGCGGGGCGCCGATGCTCCCGGGGCCGCGGCAGACAAAGCGCTCCGCGCTGCTTCTGCTGCTCCTCCTCTTCCTCTCTCCAACCTCTTCCTGTTCCTCCTCTTCCTCTTTCCTCCTTCCTCCTCCCGCGGCTCCTCCTCCTTCCTCCTCCCGCCTCCTCCTCCTGCTCGGATCTCCGGCCTTTCTCCCGCTCCTTCCTCATCCCTCCTCCTCCTCCTCCATCCCTTCTCCTCCTCCCGCCAAGCCCAGCGCCCACCCTTTTCCCCCTTTTCCCCACGCCGTCGCATGCCGCGGGAGGAGCCGGGATGGAGCCGGGGCAGGTCGGGCTGGGGCAGCGCTGGGCTCCGGGCCAGGCCTGGGCGCCCCCCACGCGCCCCCTCCCCAAATTGGGCTGGCGGGAAGCGCTGGGGGCGAGGGGGGGGCGCAGGTGGGGTTGGGGTGGGGAGCGCTGGGCGCTGCGGGTCTGCCTGGGAACTGGAGAGTCATCAGCGCCGCGAGCTCGGGTTGGATCAGAATCGCTCAGCGCCTTCTCCCATTGGCTCATTTTCGCGGGGCTATTTTTCGGGGCTGTTTTTCTATGGGGTTTGGAGGTTCTGGGGGGCTCAGGGGGTCTCAGCGCCTTTTTTGGGGTTCGCTGTGTGCCGTGTCGGGGTTCAGCTGCCTCCCAAGGCCCCCAGAGCGGGGTGACACTTGGGGACACACGGGGGTCCCCATTCCCGATCCATCCCGGGGTCAGGTCTGCCCCCCAATCACAGCCCCACCGCGGGGTCCCCCCAAGTCCCTCCCCAGTGCCCCCCAAGAAACGCGACCGGAGCCAACTGGGAAGCTTTATTGGGAGCACTGGGAGCAGCCGGGCGGGGTCAGAGTGACAGCAGGGCTGGGGGGACACACGACCCCCCCAAACTCAGCGCGGGGACAGAGCGGGGGGTCCCGGCCGGGCCCGAGGCCACGGGGAGGGGCTGCGGCCGGCGGCGGCTCAGGAGCTCTGTGGGCAGAGAAAAGGGGGTGACACCGGGCTGGGGGGCCCCGGGGGGAGCACAGCCGCTCCGGGGCAGGGGGGACACGACCCCCGGGACCCCCCCTCACCTTCTTGCGCAGGTAGAAGCCGAGCCCCAGCGCCAGGACGACGAAGCCCAACACGAAGCCCCCGATCCCCGTCAGCATCTTGCTGCGGGCAGCGTCCGGCGGCATCTCTGGGGGGTCAGCAGGGCTCAGGACCCCCAGAAACCTCTCAGCGACACCCCAAGCCCCTCCAAGCACCCTCCCAGTCGCCCCCAGCCCACCCAGGAGCCCCTGAAACCTCCTCCCGATCCATTCCCAGCCTCCCCAGCACACACCAAAGCCCCTCCCGTCCCTCTCAGCACCCCACAACCCCTCCCAGTTGCCCCCCACCGCCCCAGGACCCCCAAACCCTCTCCCAGTCCCTTCCCAGCCCCACCAGGACTCACCAAGGTCCCTCCCAGTCTCTTCCCAGCACAACCAACCTCATTCCAACCTTTGGTTTTCCATCCCCAATCTCCTTCCAGCCCCTCCAGCCTCACTCCAGCTCCCTCCCAGTTCCCCCCAGCAGCCCCAAACTCCCTCCCAGTTCCCCCCAGCACAGCCCAATCCCCCTGCCAGCCCCCCCAGTGCCTCCCCCCCTCCCCCCGGTGCTGTGGGCTCTGGCCGTACCCCAGTGCCGCCTCAGGGGCTGCTCCAGGCTGACGTGCTCCACCTGGCAGGTGTAGGTGACCCCGCGCCGGGGGGGCGTTTCCAGCAGCACCAGCAGCTGGTAGGTCCAGTCCCCGTTGGGGAGCAGGTCGGTGGTCATCACTTGCTCCGAGAGCTCCTGCTGGCCCTGGAACCACCTCACCTGCACCTGCGCAGGGTAGAAATCCATCACGGAGCACAGCAGGCGGCCGGGCTCGGGCTGGGAGCTCGAGGGCACCAGCGAGATGGACACGCTGGGGGGCACTGGGAGAGAGAGGGGAGACACTGGGATCAGCTGGGGGGGCGCTGGCAGAGAGCTGGGAGGGGTGGTGTGGTACTGGGAGGGACTGGGAAAGGAGTGGGAGGGAATGGGGGGGCACTAGGAGAGAGGGGAGTGGATTGGGGAGCACTGGGAAGGCACTGGGAGAGAGGGTGGAGGTCTGGGAGTGGACTGGGCATGGACTGGGGATGGGTTTAGAGGGACTGGGATGGAGCGTGGTGGCACTGGGTGGGGCTGGGATTGCACTGGAAAAGCGGGGAGTGGATGGGGGAGCACTGTGAGGGCAATGGGAGAGAGAATGGAGGTCTCGTAGGGGAATGAGAACAGACTGGGATTGAACTGTGATTGGGTTTAGAGGGACTGGGAGTGACTGTGGTGGCATTGGGACTGGAAAATGACTGGAAGAGAAGTGTGTGGATTGGGGAGCACTGGGAGGGCACTTCATGGAGGGTGGAGGTCTGGGAGTGCACTGGGAATGGACTGGGATTGCATTAGAGACATTGGGAGTGACTGTGGTGGCACTGGGAGGAACTGGGAATGAATTCCACGGCATTGTGAGGTTAAGCCCAGCGCGGGGAACTCGGTGCAGCTTGTCTGCCTGATGAGTCATCAGAGACGTGCGAAATGATTATCTGAGGAGCGTCATCTTCACGCTTGGCTGAAATGGACGCGCTGGGGGGGCTGGGAGAGACTGGGGGGGATTGGGACGGACTGGGAGAGGTACAAGAGTCACTGAGCAGGATAAGAAGCCCCTGGTTTGGCACAAGGAGGGCTGAGGGCTCTGGGTGATTCCCAGGGAGGGTTTGAGGGGCTGCAGGGTCATTGCCAGGGCAGAGCCTGAGGGGACACCTCTGCCCCACGCTCACCTCTGCGCTCCACGCTGAACGGTGTGAACACCTCGTAGTTGTACCGGCAGTACCTGTCCACTGCAGTCCGTTTGTACTCCATCCATGCCTGGTCACTGTTCGCGTAGTTGGCCTGTTTCTCCCCATACGGGGTGAACCCCACGTATTTCCTCTCATCGCTGTCGAACCTCATGTACTCCACCCGGTTGTAGATGAACCTCTCCATGAACCTCACCTTCTCCGTGCCGTTAATGAAGTGACACTCAGTGTATCCCAGCTCCTGGAAGACCCCTGTGTGTGCAAGGCACAGGTCATGGGTTCCCCCAGCACCCCCATCGATCCCAGAGCTCCGGGGGTCACCCCGGATCCCCACTCCGCACCCCCTGTGCCCCACGGCCGCCATGGGACCCTCCTGCCCGCGATCCCACTTCCTCTTTCCCACCCTTCTCCCTATTTCCCCTTTCACATCCTCACTCCCCGCCATTTCCAGCCACTCCCTACTTCAACTTTGGGGTCCCATTCCCTCTTTTTGCCATTTTCCCACCCTTTTACCCACAATTTCTCCATCCCCATCCCCCTCCCGCTGAGTTTTGGGCTCCCACCCTCCCCTTTTCCCCACTTCCCCACCCTCTCCCACCCCTTCCTCACCTTCCCCCAACCCTCAGCCCCTCCCGCTCTCCCTTTCGGCTTCCCCTCCTCCTCCCCCTCCACTTTGGGCTCCCAAACCCCTTTCTTTCCCCTTTTCCCCCGTTCCCATCGCATTCCCTGCTCCCCCCGCTCACCCGACAGCTCCGCGCCCGCAGCCGGGGTGGCTCCCAGCACCACCAGTGCCACCAGGAGGGCCCCAGCTGCCGCCACTCGCCCCATGGCCAGCGCCGGGCAGCTGCCGCCAGCCCCGCAGCAGCCGCTGCACTGGGAGCTCCAGTCCGGAGCAGGGCGGGATCATCCGCCCCGCGCGCTCTGATTGGCCGGGCGCCGTTTTGGGACGCGCTCCCATTGCCTGGGCGTGGTTTTGGGCGCGCTGCCATTGGCCGCAGTTGTTTTGGACGCGCTCCGATTGGCCGGGCCGGTTTGGGGCCCGTTTTGCACAGGCTCTACCCGGCAACCGGAGACGACACAACACACACGCCCTCCCATTGGCTCGGCCGCTTTTGGGGCGCTGCGCCCCCACTCCCACTCCCCCCACTTCGCCGCCGCTGCACTGGGACCACCAGCGACCCTTCCCAGTGTCGCCACATCCCGAGGCGCCATGGATGGAGCGCGGAGCTGCCCCTGCCTGCTGCTGCTGCTGCCGCTGACCCTGCCTGGCCTTTGGGGGCTCCAAGGTGGGCTTTGGGGGGTCCTGGAGCCGCGGCGTTGGGATTTGGGGTGTCCTGGATCCATGGCAAAAGGGGATCGGGGAGATTCAGAAGGTCCAACCTCCTTTTTGGGGATTTTTCTGGGAAAGGCGTTGGCCCAGCTTCCTGTTTTTTCAGGGTTTCCCCCTTTTTTTTCCCAAATTTTCGGGGTCAGCAGTGGCCAAACTCGTCTTTTTCCACGGTTTTGGGATTCTTACAGCTCCCAAACCCCCCTGTACCCGAGATTTTGGGGCTCTAGGAGTTCCCAAACCCCACTGTTCCCAGGAGTTTTGGGGCTGGGCATTCCACAACCCCCCTGTACACAGGATTTTGGGATCAGGATGTTCCCATATCCTCTTTTCCAGCATTTTGGGGTTCTGGGATTTCCCAATCCCCCCTGTACTGACGATTTGGGAAACTGGGAATTCCCACTTCCACTTTTCCCATGATTTTTAGGGTCTCACTGTGCTGAAATTCCTCCTTTTCCAGGATTTTGTGGCTCGGGGATTTCCCCAGCCCCACTGTTCCTGGAATTTTGGGACTCTGGGAATTCCAAAACCCCCCTGTAGTGAGGATTTAGGGCTCTGGGAGTTCCTACTTCCTCTTTTCCCAGGATTTTAGAGGCTCAGGTTGCTCAAATTCCTCTTTTTCCAGGATTTTGGGGCTCTGGCAGTGCCCAAACCCCCCTGTTCCCAGGATTTTGGGTGGAAATCCCCATTTTTTTGGCATTTTTATGCTCTCGCCCCCCACAATTCCCCATTCCCATTGCCCCACACCATCATCCAGACAGAATATAACCAAAAATCCATTTCCAGGGGAATTCAGCCCAATTCCAGGTGTGTCTGACTCGATTCCAGGAGGATCCTGGGGGAATTCCAGCCTCTACTGCAGCACCAACACCATTCAAACCCAATTCCAGGTGGATTCAACCCAATTCCAGGTGAGTCAAATCCAGCTCAAGGTTGGTCCAACCCAATTACAGGCAGATTAAAGCAAATTCCAGGGGCATTCAATCCAATTCCAGGTGGATTTAACCCAATTCCAGGTGGATCAAATCCAACTCCAGGTGAGTCAAACCCAATTCCAGGTGGATCTAACCAAATTCTAGGTCGAGTCAACCAAATCCCAGGAAAATCCAACTTTTTCAGGTGGATAAAACCGAATTCCACATAAATCCCACCCAATTCCAGGTAAATCAAACTGAATTCCAGATTGATCAAACCCAGCTCCAGGTGAGTCAAAACATATTCCAGGTGAACCAAACCCAATTCCAGATCGATTCAACCTCATTCCAGGTAAACCAAATCCAGTTCCAGGTGGATCAAACCAAATTCCAGGTCAATCCAACCCAATTCCCAGTCAATCCAATCCAGTTCCAGGAGGACCAAACCCAATTCCAGGGGTGTCAAACCCAACTCAACTCTTTTAAATGTCCCATCGCCCCTTTCCCTCCATCCAGGCTGCTCCTCGCAGCTTTTTTCTGGGAGAAATCCCTGAATTTGGGGATTTTTGGGTGCAGGTTTGGACAGGGACAGCTCTGCCTGCCTTTGCCCTCCCTGTCTGTGTCCCCAGTGTCCCACCCTGGCTGTGTCCCCAATGTCCCACCATGGCTGTGTCCCCAATGTCCCACCCTGGCTGTGTCCCCAATGTCCCACCATGGCTGTTATCAGACACTGAAATATTTCACGCCTCAAACATCGATACAAAGTTTTGCTCATTATAACAAAAAGTGTACAAAGAAGCTACAATCAAAAACCCTCCCTGAAGATACCTGACTGGGACTTTGGACTGAGAGTCAAACTGCTGAGATCCCATAAAGGGAAACCTATTGTTCACTCATCTCAGGCTGAGGGAAAGGAATGCACACACAAATCCAAAGCCACCAGCTGCTCTGAGAATCATCCCTGGCTGAGTTTGGGGTGGGGGCAGAGCACAGCTCACTGTGATGCCTAAAATGCTGGGAAAGATTGAGCACAGACCCCGCAGTGTAGGAAAAGGGTATTCCCTTGGTTTAATAGGATCCCAGGTGCACCACGACGGAAAGAGAGCGACAATATCACGGGTTTGCAATTTATGGACTTCATTGATTAACATCCCTATCTAAAATTCCCCAATGAGAAACCTAACAAATGAAGTCATTGCCCCCTTATTCAAATTACCTCTCCCCCCAAAAAAAAAGTTACAAATTAGTTTACAGAAACATGTCCCAGTGATAAAGCTCTTTCAAGGCTGGTGCCTCATGCTCTTGAAATTGTGGAGATTGTTTCGTCTTCTCCAAAGAATTCTGAACGAGGCTGGAGCACAAGGGTTATAAACATGTGGGGCTGAGATACAGAGAGTAAAAGGTACAGGAATGGGAAAGGGTAAAAAGGATATAAAAAGAGTATAAAAGTACAACGAAAAAGGACAAAAACCCATCAGCCATCAGCAGAAGCCAGGTTTACACAAACTGCCCAGCTGTGGAACCCCCAACCCCACCAAAAAGTGACACAGAAACCCCAAAAAACAACACTGAAACCCCAAAAATTGCAGAAAAAAACCCTAAAAGTGACACAGAAGCCCCAAAAAGTGATATGGAGACTCAAAAAGTGACGATGGGAAACCTCCAATGGGACAGTGAGACCCCAAAAACGGCAGAGAAAACCCCAAAAATGGAAGAGAAATCCCAAAAAGTGACACAGAACCCCAAAAAACGACAAAGAAACCCCAAAAAATGACACAGAAATCCCCAAAAGTGACACTTGAGACCCTAAAAATGACACAGAAACCCCCAAAATGATAAAAAAAACCCAAAAATGACATGACAAACGCCCAAAAGTGAGACAGAAACCCCAAAAGGTGACCCAGAACCCCCCCAAAAATGACCCAGAAACCCCAAGAAGGACACAAAAATCCCCCAAAACGGCACAGAACCCCCAAAAATCTCCACCGCACGCTGCTGGAGCAGTTCGACATCAAATCGGGACTTTGACGTGAGAGGAGCTGAGGGGAGTCACAATCCATCACAGACCCCCAAATGCCAGGCCTTGCACCACAGCAGTGCAGGTGATGCAAGCAGAGTCTGCTGCTAGAGACTGTCCCCTGCCCCGGGGGGACATGCTGGACATTGTCACCTGGCCTGAGTGTATATTAACCCTTGGCACTCTGTGCTTTTTGGGGGGAAAACCACCACTGAGAAGAGCAGCTGGAGAAGATCAATGTGACATCGTTGGGATCCACGGATGGTGATGTTTTCTTTCTCCCTCTTTCTGTCCCCCTCACCTCTTTTCCTACTTCTCTTTTCCTCTCTTTTCCTCCCTCTTTCTCTCATATTTACTATCAAATAAAACCTACACTACTGACTGGCATGTGGTCTCGTTTGCACCTTAATTCGGGCAGAGGTATTTCCAAAGAACCTTAATGTTTGGATCATAACAGCTGTGACCCCAATGTCCCACCCATGTCACACCTCAATATCTTCATTTTTACCCCAAATTCAGGTGTTTTGAAGGATTGAAATGAAAACAAGACCAAACCTGAAAGAAAAGGATTTACATGTCTGTGCCCGCTGAGGATCCACGTGGTTGGGTAGAAGGGAAGAACATTTTTGGAGGTTTCCACCCCAAAATCCTGCTCTTTGCCCCAATGCAGAACCATTTGGCTGTGAAAGATGCCACTGGGTGAGAGAAAATCACAATCATGGAATCAATGAGGTTGCAAAAGATCTCCAAGGCCATCCAGTGTTGCCTCATGCCAAGAGATGATATAACTGAACACAAAAGGTGAGATTTTCTGGGGTGGAAAGTCAACAAATCCGCTCTCCCCAGGGGATTTCTGATGTCCCCAGGAATTCCCATGGACATTCCTGGCCCTGCCTTCATCCAGGTGCCCACGGGGAGCCAGGAGGGTGTGGAGCCACCAGCCAGGTGTCTTTGCCACACAGATCACCAGCAGCACGGATCACCAGGGCTCTGCACAGCTGGGGTCACTGGGGATCATCCACTGCAGATCTTCCCACTGGGGATGGAGTTGGAGCAGCAATGAAGCTCTTCCTGCACTCGGGACACTCGCAGGGCTTCCCTCACTGGTGCCTCCGTTGGTGCCGAGTAAAGTTAGACATGACTGAGAAGCTCTTCCCACACTTCCCACACTCATAGGGCTTTTCCCCAGTGTGGATGCGCCGGTGGGTGATGAGGGTGGAGTTGTGCTTGAAGCCCTTCCCACAGTCAGGGCAGCGGAAGGGCCTCTCCTGGGTGTGAATGCGCTCATGGACGAGGAGATCGGAGCTGGTCTGGAACCTCTTCCCACACTTCCCACACTCATAGGGCCTCTCCCCGGTGTGGATCTTCTTGTGCTGGATCAGGGCAGAGCTGTGGCTGAAGCTTTTCCCACATTCCCCACAATCATAGGGCTTTTCCCCAGTGTGGATCACCTGGTGCTTCATCAGGTTGGACATCTGGCTGAAGCTCTTCCCACACTTCCCACATTCATAGGGCTTTTCCCCAGTGTGGATCCTCTGGTGCTTGATCAGATCAGATCTCCGCCTGAAGCTTTTCCCACATTCCCCACACTTGTGGGGCTTCTCTCTGCCCTCAGGCTTCTCCCCCAGCTCCGAGCTCCGGCTGCATCTCCGGGCCTTTTCCTCCTCCTCCATCCGGCCACGCCTTGGCAATGACAAATCCTGCTTTGGGGGAAAAACAAGGGCTCAGCGCCTTGCCCTGGGGGTTCCTCCTGCCCACCTCCAGCTCTGCAACTCTCCCAGGGGTTTGTGTCCATAAAAACCCCAAACCTCCACCATTCACCTCAAAACCCTCACAGCATTTCCCCCTCTCTGCTCTTTGCACTTTGGCCTCCTCAGGCTCTCCCTTCCCTGCACTCACGGGGCTCCCGTGGCTCCCGGGCTTCCCTATTTTCCAGGGTCCCGCTTAGGGATGATCCGGGGGCTTTGGGGGTCCCAGGGGTCCCTTCTCCCCTCATTCTCTGCTCCGTGCTTCCAGGGATCCCAGGCTTCCCCCTTAGCCACGCTCCCCCCTCTCCAGCCTGCCGGGGCTCCCCCAGCTCCGCCATCGCCCCTCTCCGCTCACCCCACTCCGGGGCTCCCGCCCTTCCCCTCCACCGCTCTCCCGGCCGGACCCCATGCCCCATGTCCCCCTCCCACCCCGACACCGGGCCGTGCCCACCTGCAGCCCCCAAAATATCCCCCAAAGCCCCAATGCCGCCTCAGCTTTGCCCTTCCGCCACATCCAAACGCTCCCCCCGCACAATCAAACCCTCCCAGCGACCCTGAACGAGATTTGGGGCTCAATCCCGGAAGCTGCGAGCTCCAAACACCCGCCCAGAAAAAACGCCGCTCGGGGACCCCCGAGACATTTGGGGCGACTTCCTCCTCCCCCTCACCTGCGGCGTGCGGGGCGCCGATGCTCCCGGGGCCGCGGCAGACAAAGAGCTGCGCGCGGCTTCTGCTGCTCCTCCTCTTCCTCTCTCCAACCTCTTCCTGCTCTTCCTGTTCCTCTTTCCTGCTTCCTCCTCCCGCGGCTCCTCCTCCTTCCTCCTCCCGCCTCCTCCTCCCGCTCGGATCTCCGGCCTTTCTCGCGCTCCTTCCTCATCCCTCCTCCTCCTCCTCCATCCCTTCTCCTCCTCCCCCCAAGCCCAGCGCCCACCCTTTCCCCCCTTTTCCCCACGCCGTCGCATGCCGCGGGAGGAGCCGGGATGGAGCCGGGGCAGGTCGGGCTGGGGCAGCGCTGGGCTCCGGGCCAGGCCTGGGCGCCCCCCACGCGCCCCCTCCCCAAATTGGGCTGGCGGGAAGCGCTGGGGGCGAGGGGGCGGCGCAGGTGGGGTTGGGGTGGGGAGCGCTGGGCGCTGCGGGTCTGCCTGGGAACTGGAGAGTCATCAGCGCCGCGAGCTCGGATTGGATCAGAATCGCTCAGCGCCTTCTCCCATTGGCTCATTTTCGCGGGGCTGTTTTTCGGGGCTGTTTTTCTATGGGGTTTGGAGGTTCTGGGGGTCTCAGGGGGTCTCAGCGCCTTTTTTGGGGTTCGCTGTGTGCCGTGTCGGGGTTCAGCTGCCTCCCAAGGCCCCCAGAGCGGGGTGACACTTGGGGACACACGGGGGTCCCCATTCCCGATCCATCCCGGGGTCAGGTCTGCCCCCCAGACACAGCCCTACCGCGGGGTCCCCCAAGTCCCTCCCCAGTGCCCCCCAACAAACGCGACCGGAGCCAACTGGGAAGCTTTATTGGGAGCACTGGGAGCAGCCGTGCGGGGTCAGAGTGACAGCAGGGCTGGGGGGACACACGACCCCGTGTGACTGGAGTGTGAAGGATCTGCTGGAAGTCCACAGCACTTCAGCAACCAGGAATGAACTCAAAAGAACCCTCACGGGTGGCCTCTAGGTAGGGGACAGTGTCAGTCCAGGAGCACAGGGCTGGCAGGGTGTGGCTGTGTCCAGGGCTCTGGAAGGGACGTGGTGCTCTGCTGGGACTGACATGCCTGTGCCTGGGCAGTTCAGCCGTAGCTGTCCCCTGTCCCTGTCTGTGTCCCTTGTCCCTGTCTGTGTCCCTTGTCCCTGTCTGTGTCCCCTGTCCCTGTCTGTGTCCCTTGTCCCTGTCTGTGTCCCCTGTCCCTGTCTGTGTCCCTTGTCCCTGTCTGTGTCCCCTGTCCCTGTCTGTGTCCCTTGTCCCTGGCTCTGTCCCCATCCCTTGTCTCTCCTGCTGCCAGCTCAGTGAGTGGCACACAGGCTGAGGGTCCCTCCTCTGTTCCCTGGGCGTCGGGTGGGAGATGTGAGGGCTGAGCCTGCTCAGGACAGCTCCATCCTCACGACGAACTGCTCTTTCCAGCTCCAGGCCAGAGGATCAGATCCCACCTCAAGTTTATCGTGGTGCTGGTTGTGCTCCTAGCCCTGGTTGTGGCTCTGGGGGTGTCCTTGGCTGCTGTGTCAGGTAAGGGAGGAGCAGCAGCCTCAGCCCAACCCCTCGGGGCACTGCTGGCTCACTGCTGCCTGAGGGGAGAATCCTCAGACATTCTTCTCCATTTCCCTCTGCAGGGAGAATACACAGAGAGACTCCAGTTACTCCAGTTAACCCTGCAGCTCGGGTGCTGCTGGCCTGTCCCCATGGCTGGGTTGGGTACAACGGGATCTGCTACTTCCTCTCGAGGCATCGTCTCTCCTGGGATCAGGCTAAGGCTCGGTGCTCCGAGCTCGAGGCTTCCCTGGCTGTGCTCACTGACAAGGAAATGGTGAGTGAGGGGTTTGGGGGGTTTGGGAAGGCCAAGGGGACCCTGGGGTGCTCCTGGGCTAGGAGTCCATAGTTTGCTCCTCTCTCCTTGCCAGGAGTTCCTGTTCCGCCTCAGCAGGAATGTTGATTACTGGCTCGGGCTGCACAGACAGGGCCAGCGGCTGCAGTGGGTGGATGGCAGCAGCTTCAGCTCCTCGTGAGTCCTGGGGGGCACAGGCAGGGCCTTGGGGGCACAGGCAGGGCCCTGGGGGGCAGAGGGCTGCTAGGACTGTCCCTTGTGAGCAGCACTGTTTCTCCTGCTGGGGAGGACAAAGCACAACCTCTTTCTCTGCTCCTCCTTACAGGTTAAAGATCCTTGGCAATGGAGAGTGTGTGTTCCTGCGAGAGGGAAAGTTTAGGAGTACAACCTGCTCAGATCACCTGCACTGTCTGTGCAGCAGAGCCCAAACTGAGCTGTAACTGGGGATGGAGGAATTACCTTCTCTGTGCTGAGCACTCACAGCTTAGCCTCTTCTTCCCCCCAGCACGGGGATTTCCTTCCTCAGCTGCAGCATCTGCCTTGCACTGACTCTCAGGGTCACCTCGGTGCACTTTGCAGAGTCACCTCAGTGTTTGATCTCAAGGAGATGAATCTGCAGGAAGAGGAGATGATGTGGAAGCTGATCTGTGGCTGCCTGGGCTGGGTGTTCCTGTCTCCCTCTGGAGCCGTTCCAGGAATCTTCCTGTTTCTCTTGCACTACATGTTTCTACAGTGACCTTTTATATATATATTGATACGGAAAGGGATTTCAAATACGTTTTTCCAGCACTTGCAGTGTATTTATACACTAAGCTTGTATCTATATACGAAAATATAACACTGTGAGTGTAGACCTACACGTTCTTCTAAAACTGAATTTGTACACTGATCTTATATATATATTACCATATATTAATATAACACTCTGGATACAGAATTACATGTTCTTCTGACATTGTTTTTACACACTAGCTTTGTACATATATATGAAAATAAAACACTGTGAGTATAGACCTACACGTTCTTCTAAAACTGTATTTGTACACTGACCTTATATATATTAGCATATATTAATGTAACACTCTGGATACAAAATTACATGTTCCTCTAACATTGTATTTATATACTAACCTTGTCTATCTTGATATAATACTGTGGATACAGAACTACCTGTTCTTCTAAAACTGTATTTACACACTAACCTTATATATATTAGCATATATTAATATAACACTCTGGATACCGAACTACCTGTTCTTCTAACATTGTATTTATACACGAATGTTGTATATATTGATACAACACTGTGGATACAGATTTGAAACATCTGCTGCCATGGTAATGTGACCTTTGTGGGAGCAGAGTGCAAAATAATGCCAGGGCTGTGATTGGAACCTACAGGTGCCATTCCCTTAGGAGTTGGACTTGATCCTTGTGGGTCTCTTCCAACTCAGAGGAGTGTGTGAGATGTTGTTGTGTGACACCCATCAGTATGTACAGCGCCCATGTTGCTGTTATTGTTGTATTCTTTATAAAATTATTATTTTTTTATTAAATACTTGTGAAGCATCCCTGTGTCCCTCGTGTCCCCTGCCCTGCTGCCCCTGCCCCGGGGACTTCAGCCGAGCCAGAGCCTCTTCCCAGTGCTCCCAGTGCTCCCAGTCTGCCCGTGCAGCCTCCAGCAGCCAGCGAGGCCTTCAGCTGGGCCGGCAGAGAGGAGCTGCTGGAGCTCCCAAATCAGTTGGGTTCCGTTTGTCCTTCCCAGCCTCGGGAACAACGATTTGGGAGTTTTCTGCCCAAACCCTGTCCGTTCCTCCGCTCAGCCCAAGGGCTTTGGGGAGATTTTGGCTTTTTGGGGGAAATCAAAGCGATGTGGGGACAAGGCGGGATTGTCCCTCAGCTGCGTTCTGACCAATCAGAGTTCGAGAATGAGGAGTGGCGGCAGAATCAGCCAATGGGAGTGGAGGACGGGATGTCCGCAGGGTATATAAAGGGGTCACTGAGCAGCAGAGAATTCTTCATAGGTTTTTAAAATGTCGTAGGAGAAAAAGGCCTGGAATGTCCCGGGCCGTGCTGGAGGCCAAGGAACCGCTGCTGCTCCGAACCGGCGGGAGGTGAAAACCGCTGTGACACTGTCCTCCTCACCCTGGTGTCTCTCGACAGCACACAATGCCTCAGGAACAGGCTGCTCCAGCAGGGATCCCCCACAAGTCCCGCCAGCAGCCACTTCCATGGCTCGGCAGGAGCTTCCCATGGCTCAGGGTCTCTCTCGGGCATCCCCTGCTCCGGCCTGGGCTCCTGCCGGGGCTGCAGGGGAGTCCCTGCTCCATCCCGGCCTCAGCCACAGCTCACACCGAGCTGGACCTGCCGCTCCAGGTCACACCGAGCTCCCGCCGGTTCAGGGCAGCAGCGATTCTTTGTCCTCCTGCCCGGCTGGGACATTGCAGGGCTGAGGAGCCGAAAAGAGAATTTCGGCCACAGCTCCGGGATTGTGCCTGGAGCGACTGGGGCGATTCTGTGCCGTGTGCAGAGCTCTCCCGCCTCACTCCCATTGGGTGATAGTGGCGTCACTCGTAATTCTGGAGCGGTGATTAATCAGAGTGGGGAGAAGCACCGCCCTTGGTGCCGCCCCGGTACCGCCATTGCCGGAGGGTCAGTGAGGGCTCGGGAGCGGCAGCGGCCGGAGCGCCGTGAGGCGGCGGAGCTCGGAGGCGGCGGAGCTCGGCGGTGATCGCAGCGCAGCGACCCGGGGACAGGAGAGACACCTCTGTGCTACCGACAGCAAGCGGGACGAGCCAGCGCTGCTCCGGCACCGCCTCCTGCCGAGGCAGCAGCGGCAAGGAGACCGCGGGCAGCCGCTCCCTCAGCGGCCTCAGGCCAGCGGCAACACGGCGTCACAGCCAGGGAGGGAGGGAGGGAGGGAGACGGGAGAAGGAAGCCGCCACAGCCCCCCTGCCGCCCCCTGCATCCCCTCCATCCGCCCGCAGCGAGCCCCGAGCCCCGGCACAAGGCAGCGCGGCTCCCACCTGCGCTGGGACAGCCTCTCCGAGCTCCACCGCCGCCTCCCCGGGCTCCGCCCGCTGCCGCCGCTCCCGGGCCGCACACACGCTCCCACCATGGCGCCGCTGCTGCCCCACTAAAGCCCTGCCTGCCTGCCTGCCTGCCTGGGGGCGACACCGGCGCCGGCCTTGTCCCCGCTCGCTGGCAGCGAGCAGCAATGGCGCTGGGACAATCCCGAGTGACAGCACAGCCAGCCAAGGGCAGCGAGGCGCGGGCTCTGCACAGCGCACAGCCCAAGCCCCGCGCTCTCAGTGCCCCCCGGGCTGGCCGAGGCCAAAGCCGCACATGAGGAACAGCCCTGCAACGGGCCCGGGCCCAATGCGCCATTGCTCTGCAAACAGCGACCAAGTTCTCCGCACCTCCCGGCCCCGCCTCGGCACGCAGCCCCCGGGGCAGCCCCACGGCCCCCACGGCAGCTCCCAGCCTCCGCCAGCCGCCCTGCAACGGCCCAGGGGGAGCAGGCCAAGGGACGCGGCTGCCGGCGCCCAGGGGACGCCAGGGACAGCGGGGGCACTTCACACGCCTTTCCTGCAAAAGAGAAAACCATCAGCAAGGAAAAAGCAACAGCAGCGCTGGCTCCAGAGCACAGGGCCACACGAGGCCATGGCACATTGCAGTGGGGTGACGCTGGCCCCATGCCAGGCACCCAGCAGAGCTGCTCTCTCACTGCCCTGCACAGCCGCCGTGGGGAGAGAAAATTGAACCAAGGCTTCCTGAGCTGATAGAAGGACCTGGCTAAGAGATCCTTCATCCAACACCTTTGTGCACAAAACAGGCTCGGAATTGGATATGTGAATTGAATTTATTGCTAACAAACTCAGAATAGGAGAAGAAGTAAAATTTGACCATATAAAACACCTTCTTCTCAAATTACAGGGATCACCTGGAATGGGGGTCACCAGGATTCTGCCCAACGGGGGTCACTGGGGATCATCCACTGCAGATCTTCCCACTGGGGATGGAGTTGGAGCAGCAATGAAGCTCTTCCTGCACTCGGGACACTCGCAGAGCTTCCCTCACTGGTGCCTCCGTTGGTGCTGAGTCAAGTGAGAGCTCCTGGAGAAGCTCTTCCCACACTCCCCACACTCGTAGGGCTTTTCCCCAGTGTGGATGCGCCGGTGGGTGATGAGGTTGGAGTTTTGCTTGAAGCCCTTCCCGCAGTCAGGGCAGCGGAAGGGCCTCTCCTGGGTGTGAATGCGCTCATGGACGAGGAGATCGGAGCTCCTCTGAAACCTCTTCTCACACTTCCTACACTCATAGGGCCTCTCCCCAGTGTGGATCTTCTTGTGATGGATCAGGGTGGACCTGTGCCCAAAGCTCTTCCCACATTCTCCACACTCATAGGGCTTTTCCCCAGTGTGCATCACCTGGTGCTGCATCAGGGTGCACATCCGGCTGAAGCTCTTCCCACACTTCCCACACTGATAGGGCTTTACCCCTGTGTGGATCACCTGGTGCTGCATCAGGGTGGACATATGGCTGAAGCTCTTCCCACACTCCCCACACTCATAGGGCTTTTCCCCACTGTGGATCCTCTGGTGCATGATCAGCTCAGATCTCCACCTGAACCTTTTCCCACATTCCCCACACTTGTGGGGCTTCTCTCTGCCCTCAGGCTTCTCCCCCAGCTCCGAGCTCCGGCTGCATCTCCGGGCCTTTTCCTCCTCCTCCATCCGGCCACGCCTTGCCAATGACAAATCCTGCTTTGGGGCAAAAACAAGGGCTCAGCGCCTTGCCCTGGGGGTTCCTCCTGCCCAGCTCCAGCTCTGCAACTCTCCCAGGGGTTTGTGGCCATAAAAACCCCAAACCACCACCATTCACCTCAAAACCCTCACAGCATTTCCCCCTTTCTGCTCGTTTCACTTTGGCCTCCTCAGGCTCTCCCTTCCCTGCACTCATGGGGCTCCCGTGCCTCCCGGGCTTCCCTATTTTCCAGGATCCTGCTCAGGGATGATCCGGGGGCTTTGGGGGTCCCAGGGGTCCCTTCTCCCCTCATTCTCTGCTCCGCGCTTCCAGGGATCCCAGGCTTCCCCCTTAGCCACGCTCCCCCCTCTCCAGCCTGCCGGGGCTCCCCCATCGCCCCTCTCCGCTCACCCCACTCCGGGGCTCCCGCCCTTCCCCTCCACCGCTCTCCCGGCCGGACCCCATGCCCCATGTCCCCCTCCCACCCCGACACCGGGCCGTGCCCACCTGCAGCCCCCAAAATATCCCCCAAAGCCCCACTGCCGCCTCAGCTTTGCCCTTCCGCCACATCCAAACGTTCCCTCCGCACAATCAAACCCTCCCAGCGACCCTGAACGAGATTTGGGGCTCAATCCCGCAAGCTGCGAGCTCCAAACACCCGCCCAGAAAAAACGCCGCTCGGGGACCCCCGAGACATTTGGGGCGACTTCCTCCTCCCCCTCACCTGCGGCGTGCGGGGCGCCGATGCTCCCGGGGCCGCGGCAGACAAAGAGCTGCGCGCGGCTTCTGCTGCTCCTCCTCTTCCTCTCTCCAACCTCTTCCGGTTCCTCCTCTTCCTCTTTCCTCCTTCCTCCTCCCGCCTCCTCCTGCTCGGATCTCCGGCCTTTCTGCCGCTCCTTCCTCATCCCTCCTCCTCCTCCTCCATCCCTTCTCCTCCTCCCCCCAAGCCCAGCGCCCACCCTTTCCCCCCCTTGTCCCCACGCCGTCGCATCCCGCGGGAGGAGCCGGGGCAGGTCGGGCTGGGGCAGCGCTGGGCTCCGGGCCAGGCCTGGGCGCCCCCCAGGCGCCCCCTCCCCAAATTGGCCTGGCGGGAAGCGCTGGGGGCGAGGGGGGGGCGCAGGTGGGGTTGGGGTGGGGAGCGCTGGGCGCTGCGGGTCTGCCAGGGAACTGGAGAGTCATCAGCGCCGCGAGCTCGGATTGGATCAGAATCGCTCAGCGCCTTCTCCCATTGGCTCATTTTCGCGGGGCTATTTTTCGGGGCTGTTTTTCTGTGGGGTTTGGAGGTTCTGGGGGGCTCAGGGGGTCTCAGCGCCTTTTTTGGGGTTCGCTGTGTGCCGTGTCGGTGTTCAGCTGCCTCCCAAGGCCCCCAGAGCGGGGTGGCACTTGGGGACACACGGGGGTCCCTATTCCCGATCCATCCCGGGGTCAGGTCTGTCCCCCAGTCACAGCCCCACCGCAGGGTCCCCCCAAGTCCCTCCCCAGTGCTCCCCAAGAAACGCGACCGGAGCCAACTGGGAAGCTTTATTGGGAGCACTGGGAGCAGCCGGGCGGGGTCAGAGTGACAGCAGGGCTGGGGGGACACACGACCCCCCAAAATCAGCGCTGGGACAGAGCGGGGGGTCCCGGGCGGGCCCGAGGCCACGGGGAGGGGCTGCGGCCGGCGGCGGCTCAGGAGCTCTGTGGACAGAGAAAAGGGGTGACACCGGGCTGGGGGGTCCCGGGGGGAGCACAGCTGCTCCGGGGCAGGGGGGACACGACCCCCGGGACCCCCCCTCACCTTCTTGCGCAGGTAGAAGCCGAGCCCCAGCGCCAGGAAGACGAAGCCCAACACGAAGCCCCCGATCCCCGTCAGCATCTTGCTGCGGGCAGCGTCCGGCGGCATCTCTGGGGGTCAGCAGGGCTCAGGACCCCCAAAAACCTCTCAGCGACACCCCAAGCCCCTCCAAGCACCCTCCCAGTCGCCCCCAGCCCACCCAGCAGCCCCTGAAACCTCCTCCCGATCCATTCCCAGCCTCCCCAGGACACACCAAAGCCCCTCCCGTCCCTCTCAGCACCCCACAACCCCTCCCAGTTGCCCCCCACCGCCCCAGGACCCCCAAACCCTCTCCCAGTCCCGTCCCAGCCCCACCAGGACTCACCAAGGTCCCTCCCAGTCTCTTCCCAGCACAACCAACCTCATTCCAACCTTTGCTTTTCCATCCCCAATCTCCTTCCAGCCCCTCCAGCCTCACTCCAACTCCCTCCCAGTTCCCCCCAGCACCCCCAAACTCCCTCCCAGTTCTGCCCAGCACCCCCAAACTCCCTCCCAGTGCCCACCAGCACCCCCAAACTCCCTCCCAGTGCCCACCAGCACCCCCAGAATCTCATCCCACCCTCCCCAACATCCTTCCAACCCCTTCCCAGCCCTCCCACACCCCCAAGCCCCTCTCCCACTATAAGCCAGCCTCTCTCCACCTCCCTCCCAGTTCCCCCCAGCACAGCCCAATCCCCCTGCCAGCCCCCCCAGTGCCTCCCCCGCTCCCCCCGGCGCTGTGGGCTCTGGCCGTACCCCAGTGCCGCCTCAGGGGCTGCTCCAGGCTGACGTGCTCCACCTGGCAGGTGTAGGTGACCCCGCGCCGGGGGGGCGTTTCCAGCAGCACCAGCAGCTGGTAGGTCCAGTCCCCGTTGGGGAGCAGGTCGGTGGTCATCACTTGCTCCGAGAGCTCCTGCTGGCCCTGGAACCACCTCACCTGCACCTGCGCAGGGTAGAAATCCATCACGGAGCACAGCAGGCGGCCGGGCTCGGGCTGGGAGCTCGAGGGCACCAGCGAGATGGACACGCTGGGGGGCACTGGGAGAGAGAGGGGAGACACTGGGATCAGCTGGGGGGGCGCTGGGAGAGAGCTGGGAGGGGTGGTGTGGTACTGGGAGGGATTGTTTATGGACTGGGAGGGACTGGGAAAGGAGTGGGAGGGAATGGGGAGGACTTGATGTCGAGTGGTAGGGACTTGGGGGGCACTGGGAGAGAGAGTGGAGGTGTGGGAATGGACTGGGAATGGAATGGGGTTGGGATTATAGGGACTGGAATACACTGTGGTGGCACTGGAAGTGACTCGCAGGGATTAGAGGGACTGGGAGAGAGGGGAGTAGGTTGGAGGGCACTGGGAGGGCACTGAGGGTGATGGTGGAGGACTGGGAATGGACTAGGAATGGGATTAGAGGGACTGGGTGGCACTGGGAGGGACTGGGAAGGGACTGGGCCAGAGGGGAGTTGTGGTGGTTTTGATTGGCCCAGAACATCAGTAAACTATTTTTTGACATCTAGGAGAAATTTGGACCCCTCAGAACCTGTTGTGCTAGGCCTGGGGAGGTGTCTAAGGGGTTGGGAGTGGCACAAAGATGGCTCCTGTGTGTCCTGAGTGAAAGCTCTGGAAGTTTTTACATCAAATCCAGCAGTCAATCTCTGATGGTTCTGAAGGTGATGGACATACTGCTGGCCAGGTTTGGGCCAATTAGAGGTGCTAGTTCTGCCTCTGTGAATGCATATTTAAGAAAAAATCAAAACAAAAGTAGGCACGCACTGCTTTTAATTTGAGGAGGAAAGGGTAAAAACATATGAAGGGAGAACAACATGGAGACACCAAGGTGAGTGGAGGAGGTGGGGAGGAGGTGCTCCAGTCGCCGCAGCTGAAAACCCTCTGCTAGCCGTGCTGAAGGCCGTGGGGGGAGCAGGAGGTTCCCCTGCAGCCCATGGAGTCCACAGGGGTGCAGAAATCCACCCACAGCCCACGCCAGAGGAGCAGGTGGATGCCTGGAGGAAGCTGTGATCCAGAGAGAGTCTCATCTAAACAGTTAAAACTGCAAAAGGCCTTGCAAGGGAGAGAAAGGCCTTGCTCCTGGCATGGAAGCAGCCTGGCCTCGGCTCGGCAGAGTCTGCACCTTATGGACAAGAGGACTCACGTTGCAGCAGAATTCGGGCGAGATGTTGCTCGTGAGATCAGAGCCATGCCAAAGAAGTTCCCAGAGGACTGTCTCTCGTGGGAGGGACCCCGTGGCTAAGCAGAAGACCCTTCTCCCTGATGGACTGAGCAGAGAACAAACCCCTCACCCTGCCGCCTGCCCGTGCTGTGGGTTTGGAAAGAGGGAAGGGGGCTGAAAACATTGTCTTAAGAGGGAGGGGTGAGAGCAGGAAAAATGTCTAGAGAGAAAGAGAGATAAGCAGAGATATACAGTATTTGTAGTTGAAGAATTGTGCTGATGAATAGATTTATGAACTTGCTCTATGGACTAAGAAAATACCCCACACCCTGCCCCCTACCCGAGCTGGTGGTTGCAAGGAGGGGGGTGAATAGAAAATGAATTTTTAAGAGGGAGGTGGTGAGTGAACAAATGGTGTACGAAAAGCTTATTTTTACCTCTCATATATCCTCCGACTCTGTTAAGTAATTAAATCATTTTCCAGCTTTAAGTTTAAAGCCTGTCTGCCCTTTCTTCCGTGGGTCCTCCTACCAGTGCCCTATCTCCCTTAACTCATGAATTTGGTGTGTGTTTTTACACTTGTTTCTTTCCCCTCCTCTGGCACGTGTGCAGCAGGAGAGAGCAGGGGTGCTGGTGTTTAGTCAGGGTCAAACCCCAACAGCAGCACAAATTGGTTCATCTGCAAAGAACAACAGCAAACGGGGAAATGTTGGGAAAACTTCACTAAAAAATTGGGGGGAATCATCTCTCTCCTCACACCAACATGTGCTAGCATTGTGGATGCTTTATAGAGTGTAATAAACCACTGGGGATTTTTCATACCACAAGTTCAGGGAAACCAGTTTGAGACCCAAAGATTGGATGATTAAATTACACAAAAGTGCTGAGTAAGTTCATGAGGGAGCATACCAAAAATGTTTAAAAAAACATGAACGGCCACCAGAACAAATCTTACACAATGGAGCAGCCCCTGGGAATCCTAAGAATTCCTATCAGGTCCCAGAACCCACTGTGAATTTGAATTGTTACTAATTGATACAGACTGCTGCTCAGCCAAGCTCCTGCTCCATTCCTGAACTTCCACAAGCAGAACAAACACTTCCCAGAGCCACGAATACCGAATGTTACACAAACTAGGGGTGCATGTTAAGGGACACAGGCAGTGGGCGGATCGGGAAGTCTGTACCTTTCAAGTACTTCAGCCAGACGGCAAAGGGACAGGGAGATGCGGCCGGGAAACGAGCATGAAAAGGAGGCTGCGTTTTACAGCCCCATGGCAAATGCCCCACGGCCTCTCCCTCTGTGCATCCATAAAGTCACTTTTACACGACTCTCCTGTCTCCTGCGGGCATTCTCCAATCCGAGCTCGCGGCGCTGATGACTCTCCAGTTCCCAGGCAGACCCGCAGCGCCCAGCGCTCCCCACCCCAACCCCACCTGCGCCCCCCCCTCGCCCCCAGCGCTTCCCGCCAGCCCAATTTGGGGAGGGGGCGCCTGGGGGGCGCCCAGGCCTGGCCCGGAGCCCAGCGCTGCCCCAGCCCGCCCTGCCCCGGCTCCATCCCGGCTCCTCCCGCGGCATGCGACGGCGTGGGGAAAAGGGGGGGAAAGGGTGGGCGCTGGGCTTGGGGGGAGGAGGAGAAGGGATGGAGGAGGAGGAGGAGGGATGAGGAAGGAGCGGAAGAAAGGCCGGAGATCCGAGCAGGAGGAGGAAGGAGGAGGAGCCGCGGGAGGAGGAAGGAGGAAAGAGGAAGAGGAGGAACAGGAAGAGGTTGGAGAGAGGAAGAGGAGGAGCAGCAGAAGCAGCGCGGAGCTCTTTGTCTGTCGCGGCCCCGGGAGCATCGGCGCCCCGCACGCCGCAGGTGAGGGGGAGGAGGAAGTCGCCCCAAATGTCTCGGGGGTCCCCGAGCGGCGTTTTTTCTGGGCGGGTGTTTGGAGCTCGCAGCTTCCGGGATTGAGCCCCAAATCTCGTGAAGGGTCGCTGGGAGGGTTTGATTGTGCGGGGGAAATGTTTGGATGTGGCGGAAGGCCAAAGCTGAGGCGCCAATGGGGCTTTGGGGGATATTTTGGGGGCTGCAGGTGGGCATGGCCCGGTGTCGGGGTGGGAGGGGGACATGGGGCATGGGGTCCGGCAGGGAGAGCGGTGGAGGGGAAGGGCGGGAGCCCCGGAGTGGGGTGAGCGGAGAGGGGCGATGGCGGAGCTGGGGGAGCCCCGGCAGGCTGGAGAGGGGGGAGCGTGGATAAGGGGGAAGCCTGGGATCCCTGGAAGCGCGGAGCAGAGAATGAGGGGAGAAGGGACCCCTGGGACCCCCAAAGCCCCCGGATCATCCCTAGGCGGGACCCTGGAAAATAGGGAAGCCCGGGAGCCACGGGAGCCCCATGAGTGCAGGGAAGGGAGACCCTGAGGAGGCCAAAGTGCAAAGAGCAGAGAGGGGGAAATGCTGTGAGGGTTTTGAGGTGAATGGTGGTGGTTTGGGGATTTTATGGACACAAACCCCTGGGAGAGTTGCAGAGCTGGAGGTGGGCAGGAGGAACCCCCAGGGCAAGGCGCTGAGCCCTTGTGTTTCCCCCAAAGCAGGATTTGTCATTGCCAAGGCGTGGCCGGATGGAGGAGGAGGAAAAGGCCCGGAGATGCAGCCGGAGCTCGGAGCTGGGGGAGAAGCCTGAGGGCAGAGAGAAGCCCCACAAGTGTGGGGAATGTGGGAAAAGCTTCAGGTGGAGATCTGATCTTATCCGGCACCAGAGGATCCACAGTGGGGAAAAGCCCTATGAGTGTAGGGAGTGTGGGAATAGCTTCACCCAGATGTCTAACCTGATGCAGCACCAGAGGATCCACACTGGGGAAAAGCCCTACGATTGCGAAGAATGTGGGAGGAGCTTCAGCAACAGCTCCTCGCTGATCAAGCACAAGAAAATCCACACTGGGGAAAAGCCCTATGGTTGTGGGAATTGTGGGAAGAGCTTCAGCCGGATGTCACACTTGATCACACACCAGATGATCCACACTGGGGAAAAGCCCTATGAGTGTGGGAAGTGTGGGAAGAGCTTCAGCCGGATGTCCATCCTGATGCAGCACCAGGTGACCCACACTGGGGAAAAGCCCTACGATTGCACAGAATGTGCGAAGAGCTTCAGCCACAGCTCCGCCCTGATCAAGCACCAGAGGATCCACACTGGGGAAAAGCCCTATGAGTGTGGGAAGTGTGGGAAAAGCTTCAGGCACAGATCTTACCTGCTGCAGCACCAGGTGATCCACACTGGGGAAAAGCCGTATGATTGCCAGGAATGTGGGAAGAGCTTCAGGAGCAACTCCAACCTGATGCAGCACAAAAGGATCCACACCGGGGAGAGGCCCTATGAGTGTCCCACGTGTGGGAAGAGGTTTCAGACCAGCTCCGATCTCCTCGTCCATGAGCGCATTCACACCCAGGAGAGGCCCTTCCGCTGCCCTGACTGTGGGAAGGGCTTCAAGCGAAACTCCAACCTCATCACCCACCGGCGCATCCACACTGGGGAAAAGCCCTACGAGTGTCCCGAGTGTGGGAAGAGCTTCTCCAGGAGCTCTCACTTGACTCAGCACCAACGGAGGCACCAGTGAGGGAAGCCCTGCGAGTGTCCCGAGTGTGGGAAAAGCTTCATTGCTGCTCCAACTCCATCCCCAGTGGGAAGATCTGCAGTGGATGATCCCCAGTGACCCCAGCTGTGCAGAGCCCTGGTGATCCGTGCTGCTGCTGATCCGTGTGGCAAAGACACCTGGCTGGTGGCTCCACACCCTCCTGGCTCCCCGTGGGCACCTGGATGAAGGCAGGGCCAGGAATGTCCATGGGAATTCCTGGGGACATCAGAAATCCCCTGGGGAGAGCGGATTTGTTGACTTTCCACCCCAGAAAATCTCACCTTTTGTGTTCAGTTATATCATCTCTTGGCATGAGGCAACACTGGATGGCCTTGGAGGTCTTTTGCAACCTCAGGGATTCCATGGTTCTGATTTTCTCTCACCCAGTGGCATCTTTCACAGCCAAATGGTTCTGAATTGGGGCAAAGAGCAGGATTTTGGGGTGGAAACGTCCAAAAATGTTCTTCCCTTCCACCCAACCACATGGATCCTCAGTGGGCACAGACATGTAAATCCTTTTCTTTCGGGTTTGGTCTTGTTTTCATTTCGGCCTTTCTAAACACCTGAATTTGGGGTAAAAATGAAGATATTGAGGTGAGACATGCATCGGACATTGGGGACACAGCCATGGTGGGACGTTGGGGACACAGACAGGGAGGGGAAAGGCAGGCAGAGCTTTCCCCGTCCAAAACTGCATCCAAAAATCTCCAAATTCAGGAATTTCTCCCAGAAGAAAGCTGTCAGGAGCTTCCTGAATGGAGGGAAAGGGGCGATGGGACATTTAAAAGAGTTGAATTGGGTTTGACACCCCTGGAATTGGGTTTGGTCCTCCTGGAACTGGATTGGATTGCCTGGGAATTGGGCTGGATTGACCTGGAATTTGGTTTGATCCACCTGGAACTGGATTTGGTTTACCTGGAATGGGGTTTTCTCGACCTGGAATTGGGTTTGACCCCCTGGAATTTGTTTTGACTCACCTGGAGCTGGGTTGGATCAATCTGGAATTCAGTTTGATTTACCTGGAATTGGGTTGGATTTACATTGGATTTACCCGTAACGATTTTGTTGTTTGGGCTGATTATACTCGGGCTGTGCTCCAAAAACAAAAGGAAACACTGGTAATTCTGGCTCTGGGCTTGGCAGGTCCCAGGGATCTTTTGAATTATTCACTTCTGAGAGCCAAAATCTTTCCCAAGGTGTTCCACCACAATTCCCAGTGGCTCAGGGAGGAGTCACTGCCAATTTTGCTGAACAGATCAGTGATGTGAGCCAAGGATGGCCCAGCTGCTAGTGAGGAGTCACAGCCATGGAGCTGCTAAATCAGGATCCCAAAATTCACTGTGGGACAGAGCCTGAGCTCTGTGGGACACACGTGGGACAGAAGGGTTTGGGACACCAGAGGAGCCACTGACTGAGCTCAGTCCTGTTGTACAGTGGGACAGGAAATCACCTTTGAAATTCAAAATCCTGCTGTGCTTCTGTTGGGCTCCAAAATCAGAAACACTCCAGACAATCACAAGAAGTTTATTCTAGCTCAGCTATGTTTAAAGGCAAGCCTGACTGAGAACCCAGACTGGAAACAACCCAGAAAGAAATAACTTGTTTTTGTCAACAGAAGATGCATTGCAGGATTTGCACTGACCACCCTGAATGAGGTTATTTAATCTAATGCTCTGCTCTGCCATGAGTTGTTTCAGCACAGAAGGACTAAATGGTTGCTTTAACATGGACATTGCAACTGAGGGAAAGAAAAGTAAAGATCTGCAGGGATTGTAAGTGTGGTTTGCCTTAGTGCACTCTGAGCAGGGAGAGCTTTGTTATCAGCAGAGTTCATGTTGATCTAAGACTACAGGAAGAGCAAAACCAGCTGAAGTTTCCGTTCTGCACTGCAGAGCACAGCAGAGAGCCAAACAGGATGAAGATAATGAAATTACTTGGCTCCCAGGGCCAAAAACAGCCGCAGAGAGGAGGAGCACACATTTTTGTTTCACAGATCACTCTGCCAGTTATTAAACCACCATTCGACATGGTGCCAGAGATTGTCAGTGAACTGTGAAAAGTGTTAAATTCCAGACAGGTTCTGAGACAGGGATTTGCTCCAAAATGAAGAAGGAATAACTTTGTATCTGCAATTGGATACATTTTTTAAAAACTGGTTTCGGGTATATTGTAATCGACATTGGGCAGGTTTGGAGTGATGATAGATACATTGTAATTGAAGATGGTTATATTGTAATTGAACTCGGATACACTGTAATTGCAACATCTGTCTGCTCTGGGTGTGTCATCATCCCACGGCAGAGTCCCTGTGACACTTTGGGCTGGGACTGCTCCAAAAAGACACAGAATCACACAAAAAGCGGAGACTTGATCAAGAACAGACAATAGAAATTTTCAGTTCCCCTAAAGGTGCTGGATAGAGCTTAAAGATTAGCGAGCAGAGAGATAACAGGGGATAAAGGTGTGCAAACAGGATGATAAACATAGATGAAATCAGGGCAGGAACAGAGAAAGAGAATTACAGTGAGGTTGGGCAAGTTATGCAACGAGAAGCAATTTCGAGGAAAGCTGAGCTTTCCTCCAAACATCAGTGAGTGCAATCACCAGAAACTCCTTTAGATGTCCCTCCAGGACCACAAAAGGACTCTGAGCAGGAGGTGGATGGATGGAAAGGAGCACGAGGAAAGGTTTATGAATTAGCCAGGAAGTGTTTAGTAATGAATATGTGTGATCCGGGTGGAACAAATACCCCATTCGGAAGTTTTACCCCACACACTAGATTAAAGAAGAGATCCTCGGGGTTCGTTCAGCACTGATAAAGAATGGCTGCTTTCAAATGCTTCAAATTAGAAGCATTGCTAGAAAGCTCATTTTCTGGCTGATTTTGGTATCATGGTCACAGAGAGGAATCCCTGTCCTGCTCCAGCCTGGGGTCTCTCCCAGGGGACACAACCCCTCGGAAAAGGCTGCTCAGGCGAGGATCCCCACAGGCCCAAAAATCCCGAGGTTCTGCGGGGGCTTCCCACAGCCTCTCTCACGCATCTCCTGCTCCACCCTCTGGGCTCCTGCCGGGGCTGCAGGGAGCTCTCTGCTCCATCCCGGACTCACCCACAGCGGTTCCCTGGCCTCCTGCCCGGCCCGGGACTTTCCGGAGCCATTGCGAACAGACATTTGGAAGGAAGATCCGCGGAGCGCCGCTTCCCTCAGGGAAACTCCGCCTACCGTGCAAAGCCCGCCCCTCGCTCCCATTGGCTGATTTTCCCGCCCGAAACCCGCCCCTAGAGCTCATTGGCTGATTCGCCGATTAGAAAGCCCGCCCTAGCTTCGATTGGCTGATTCTCCCGCCACTCCTCGTTCTCGAGCTCTGATTGGCCAGAGAGGCTCTGAGGGACGATCTCCCTCAGCCCCACATCGCCTTGATTTCCCCCAAAAAGCCAAAATCTCCCCAAACCCCTTGGGCTGAGTGGAGGAACGGACAGGGTTTGGGCAGAAAACTCCCAAATCGTTGTTCACCAGGCTGGGAAGGACAAACGGAACCCAAACTGATTTGGGAGCTCCAGCAGCTCCTCTCTGCCGGCCCAGCTGAAGGCCTCGCTGGCTGCTGGAGGCTGCACGGGCAGACTGGGAGCACTGGGAGCACTGGGAAGAGGCTCTGGCTCGGCTGAAGCCCCCGGGGCAGGGGCAGCAGGGCAAGGGACAGGGCTGCAGGTGCTGAGGGGACACGAGGGACAGCACGGCCTTGATTAGCATTTCTTACAAAAGTAATAAAGTAATGAAGGAAATAACAAGAACAACATTTACACTATAAATACTGATGGAGGTCGCACAAGGACCTCTCAGCGAATGCTCTGAGTTGGAAGGGACCCACAAGGACGCAGTCCAACCCTTAAGGGAATGGCCCCTGTGGGGTCAAATCATGACTTTGGTATTATCAGAACCTTACCCCAGCCAAGGTCATAAGGCAGCAAAGGTTTCACAGCTGAATCCACAGGGACATACAAATATATATGTACCTGGTTAGTAAACATACAGAGTGCAAGAGAAACATGACTTTTGTGAAGCTTTCAGAATTACAAAAGAACCCCCAGGCTCAGCCCAGGCAGCCACACATCTGTTTTCTCATCATCTCCTCTTCCTGCAGGTTCATCTCCTGCAGAACAGGCAGTGATGTGACCCTGAGAATCAGTGCAAGGCAGACACTGCAGCTGAGGAAGGAAATCCCCATGCTGGGGGGATGAGGTGAAGCTGAGACTGCCCAGCACAGAAAATATCCTTCCTCCATTCCCCATTAGAGGTGGGTTTGGGCTCTGCTGCAGATACACTGCATCTCATTTGAACAGATTGCACTCCCGAGATAATTCTCAGCCAGGTGCACACACCCTGCATTGCCCAGCACAGGAACCCTGCAGGGAGGAGCAGAGACATTGCTGGAACCTCAGGGGAACACATTGTGCCCCTGTGCCCCCAGGCTCTGCCTGTGCCCCCAAGGCTCTGCCTGTGCCCCCAAAGCTCTGCCTGTGCCCCCAGGCTCTGCCTGTGCCCCCAAAGCTCTGCCTGTGCCCCCAGGCTCTGCCTGTGCCCCCAAGGCTCCGCCTGTGCCCCCCAGGACTCAGGAGGAGCTGAAGCTGCTGCCATCCACCCACTGCAGCCGCTGGCCCTGTCTGTGCAGCCTGAGCCAGTAATCAACATTCCTGCTGAGGCGGAACAGGAACTCCTGGCAAGGAGAGAGGAGCAAACAATGGACTCCTAGCCCAGGAGCACCCCAGGGTCCCCTTGGCCTTCCCAAACCCCCCAAACCCCTCACTCACCATTTCCTTGTCAGTGAGCACAGCCAGGGAAGCCTCGAGCTCGGAGCACCGAGCCTTAGCCTGATCCCAGGAGAGACGATGCCTCGAGAGGAAGTAGCAGATCCCGTTGTACCCAACCCAGCCATGGGGACAGGCCAGCAGCACCCGAGCTGCAGGGTTAACTGGAGTAACTGGAGTTTTTCTGTGTATTCTCCCTGCAGAGGGAAATGGAGAAGAATGTCTGAGGACTCTCCCCTCAGGCAGCAGTGAGCCAGCAGTGCCCCGAGGGGTTGGGCTGAGGCTGCTGCTCCTCCCTTACCTGACACAGCAGCCAAGGACACCCCCAGAGCCACAACCAGGGCTAGGAGCACAACCAGCACCACGATAAACTTGAGGTGGGATCTGATCCTCTGGCCTGGAGCTGGAAAGAGCAGTTCGTCGTGAGGATGGAGCTGTCCTGAGCAGGCTCAGCCCTCACATCTCCCACCCGACGCCCAGGGAACAGAGGAGGGACCCTCAGCCTGTGTGCCACTCACTGAGCTGACAGCAGGAGAGACAAGGGAATGGGGACAGACCCAGGGACAAGGGACACAGACAGGGACAGGGGACACAGACAGGGACAAGGGACACAGACAGGGACAAGGGACACAGACAGGGACAGGGGACAGATACGGCTGAACTGCCCAGGCCCAGGCATGTCAGTCCCAGCAGAGCACCACGTCTCTTCCAGAGCCCTGGGGAAAGCCACATCCTGCCAGCCCTGTGCTCCTGGACTGACACTGTCCCCTTCCTAGAGGCCACCCGTGAGGGTTCTTTCGAGTTCATTCCTGGTTGCTGAAGTGCTGCGGACTTCCAGCAGATCCTTCACACTCCAGTCACACGGGGTCGTGTGTCCCCCCAGCCCTGCTGTCACTCTGACCCCGCCCGGCTGCTCCCAGTGCTCCCAATAAAGCTTCCCAGTTGGCTCCGGTCGCGGTTCTTGGGGGGCACTGGGGAGGGACTTGGGGGGACCCCGCGGTGGGGCTGTGACTGGGGGGCAGACCTGACCCCGGGATGGATCGGGAATGGGGACCCCCGTGTGTCCCCAAGTGTCACCCCGCTCTGGGGGCTTTGGGAGGCAGCTGAACCCCGACACGGCACACAGCGAACCCCAAAAAAGGCGCTGAGACCCCCTGAGCCCCCCAGAACCTCCAAACCCCATAGAAAAACAGCCCCGAAAAATAGCCCCGTGAAAATGAGCCAATGGGAGAAGGCGCTGAGCGATTCTGATCCAATCCGAGCTCGCGGCGCTGATGACTCTCCAGTTCCCAGGCAGACCCGCAGCGCCCAGCGCACCCCACCCCAACCCCACCTGCGCCCCCCCCTCGCCCCCAGCGCTTCCCGCCAGCCCAATTTGGGGAGGGGGCGCGTGGGGGGCGCCCAGGCCTGGCCCGGAGCCCCGCGCTGCCCCAGCCCGACCTGCCCCGGCTCCATCCCGGCTCCTCCCGCGGCATGCGACGGCGTGGGGAAAAGGGGGGGAAAGGGTGGGCGCTGGGCTTGGGGGGAGGAGGAGAAGGGATGGAGGAGGAGGAGGAGGGATGAGGAAGGAGCGGCAGAAAGGCCGGAGATCCGAGCAGGAGGAGGAGGCGGGAGGCGGAAGGAGGAAAGAGGAAGAGGAGGAGCAGGAAGAGGTTGGAGAGAGGAAGAGGAGGAACCGGAAGAGGAGGAGAGAGGAAGAGGAGGAGCAGCAGAAGCAGCGCGGAGCTCTTTGTCTGCCGCGGCCCCGGGAGCATCGGCGCCCCGCATGGCGCAGGTGAGGGGGAGGAGGAAGTCGCCCCACATGTCTCGGGGGTCCCCGAGCGGCGTTTTTTCTGGGCGGGTGTTTGGAGCTCGCAGCTTCCGGGATTGAGCCCCAAATCTCGTGAAGGGTCGCTGGGAGGGTTTGATTTTGCGGGGAGAATGTTTGGATGTGGCAGAACGCCAAAGCTGAGGCGCAAATGGCCCTTTGAGGGATATTTTGGGGACTCCCTGTGGCCATGGCCCTGTGGCGGGGTGGGAGTGGGACATCGGGCATGGGGTCCCCCGGGAGAGCGGTGGAGGGGAAGGGCGGGAGCCCCGGAGTGGGGTGAGTGGAGAGGGGCGATGGCGGAGCTGGGGGAGCCCCGGCAGGCTGGAGAGGGGGGAGCGTGGATAAGGGGAAAGCCTGGGATCCCTGGAAGCGCGGAGCAGAGAATGAGGGGAGAAGGGACCCCTGGGACCCCCAAAGCCCCCGGATCATGCCTAAGCGGGACCCTGGAAAATAGGGAAGCCCGGGAGGCACGGGAGCCCCATGAGTGCAGGGAAGGGAGAGCCTGAGGAGGCCAAAGTGCAAAGAGCAGAGAGGGGGAAATGCTGTGAGGGTTTTGAGGTGAATGGTGGTGGTTTGGGGTTTTTATGGACACAAAGCCCTGGGAGAGTTGCAGAGCTGGAGCTGGGCAGGAGGAACCCCCAGGGCAAGGCGCTGAGCCCTTGTTTTTCCCCAAAGCAGGATTTGTCATTGCCAAGGCGTGGCCGGATGGAGGAGGAGGAAAAGGCCCGGAGATGCAGCCGGAGCTCGGAGCTGGGGGAGAAGCCTGAGGGCAGAGAGAAGCCCCACAAGTGTGGGGAATGTGGGAAAAGGTTCAGGCGGAGATCTGATCTGATCAAGCACCAGAGGATCCACACTGGGGAAAAGCCCTATGAGTGTGGGGAGTGTGGGAAAAGCTTCAGCCGGATGTCCAACCTGATCAAACACCAGATGATCCACACTGGGGAAAAGCCCTTCGATTGTGGGAAGTGGGAAGGGCTTCAGCCTTATATCCACCCTTATCAAACACCAGATGATCCACACTGGAGAAAAGCCCTATGAGTGTGGGAAGTGTGGGAAGAGCTTCAGCCAGATGTCCACCCTGATGCAGCACCAGGTGATCCACACTGGGGAAAAGCCCTACGATTGCGTGGAATGTGGGAAGAGCTTCAACCACAGCTCTGCCCTGATGCAGCACAAGAAGATCCACACTGGGGAGAGGCCCTATGAGTGTGGGAAGTGTGGGAAGAGGTTTCAGACCAGCTCCAATCTCCTCCGCCATGAGCACATTCACACCCAGGAGAGGCCCTTCCGCTGCCCTGACTGTGGGAAGGGCTTCAAGCACAACTCCACCCTCATCACCCACCGGCGCATCCACACTGGGGAAAAGCCCTACGAGTGTCCCGAGTGTGGGAAGAGCTTCTCACAGAGCTCTCTCTTGACAAGGCACCAACGGAAGCACCATTGAGGGAAGCCCTGCGAGTGTCCCGAGTGCAGGAAGAGCTTCATTGCTGCTCCAACTCCATCCCCAGTGGGAAGATCTGCAGTGGATGATCCCCAGTGACCCCAGCTGTGCAGAGCCCTGCTGATCCTTGCTGCTGGTGATCCGTGTGGCAAAGACACCTGGCTGGTGGCTCCACACCCTCCTGGCTCCCCGTGGGCACCTGGATGAAGGCAGGGCCAGGAATGTCCATGGGAGTTCCTGGGGACATCAGAAATTCCCTGGGGAGAGCGGATTTGTTGACTTTCCACCCCAGAAAATCTCACCTTTTGTGTTCAGTTATATCATCTCTTGGCATGAGGCAACACTGGATGGCCTTGGAGGTATTTTCCTTAGTCTCAGGGATTCCATGATTCTGATTTTCTCTCACCCAAGGGCATCTTTCACAGCCAAATGGTTCTGAATTGGGGTAAAGACCAAGATTTTGGGGTGGAAACGTCCAAAAATGTTCTTCCCTTCTACCCAACCACATGGATCCTCAGTGGGCACAGACATGTAAATCCTTTTCTTTCGGGTTTGGTCTTGTTTTCATTTCAATCCTTCAAAACACCTGAATTTGGGGTAAAAATGAAGATATTGTGGTGAGACATGGGTGGGACATTGGGGTCACAGCTGTTATGATCCAAACATTAAGGTTCTTTGGAAATACCTCTGCCCGAATTAAGGTGCAAACGAGACCACATGCCAGTCAGTAGTGTAGGTTTTATTTGATGGTAAATATGAGAGAAAGAGGGAAGAGAGGAAAAGAGAAGTAGGAAAAGAGGTGAAGGGGACAGAAAGGGGGAGAAAGAAAACATCACCATCCGTGGATCCCAACGATGTCACATTGATCTTCTCCAGCTGCTCTTCTCAGTGGTGGTTTTCCCCCCAAAAAGCACAGAGTGCCAAGGGTTAATATCCACTCAGGCCAGGTGACAATGTCCAGCATGTCCCCCCGGGGCAGGGGACAGTCTCTAGCAGCAGACTCTGCTTGCATCACCTGCACTGCTGTGGTGCAAGGCCTGGCATTTGGGGGTCTGTGATGGATTGTGACTCCCCTCAGCTCCTCTCACGTCAAAGTCCCGATTTGATGTCGAACTGCTCCAGCAGCGTGCGGTGGAGATTTTTGGGGGTTCTGTGCCGTTTTGGGGGATTTTTGTGTCCTTCTTGGGGTTTCTGGGTGATTTTTGGGGGGGTTCTGGGTCACCTTTTGGGGTTTCTGTCTCACTTTTGGGTGTTTGTCATGTCATTTTTGGGTTGTTTTTAATCATTTTGGGGGTTTCTGTGTCATTTTTAGGGTCTCAAGTGTTACTTTTGGGGATTTCTGTGTCACTTTTGGGGATTTCTGTGTCATTTTCAGGGGTTTCTTTGTCGTTTTTTGGGGTTCTGTGTCACTTTTTGGGATTTCTCTTCCATTTTTGGGGTTTTCTCTGCCGTTTTTGGGGTCTCACTGTCCCATTGGAGGTTTCCCATCGTCACTTTTTGAGTCTCCATGTCACTTTTTGGGGTTTCTGTGTCACTTTTTGGGGTTTTTTTCTGCAATTTTTGGGGTTTCAGTGTCGTTTTTTGGGGTTTCTGTGTCACTTTTTGGTGGGGTTGGGGGTTCCACAGCTGGGCAGTTTGTGTAAACCTGGCTTCTGCTGATGCCTGATGGGTTTTTGTCCTTTTTCGTTGTACTTTTATACTCTTTTTATATCCTTTTTACCCTTTCCCATTCCTGTACCTTTTACTCTCTGTATCTCAGCCCCACATGTTTATAACCCTTGTGCTCCAGCCTCGTTCAGAATTCTGTGGAGAAGACGAAACAATCTCCACAATTTCAAGAGCATGAGGCACCAGCCTTGAAAGAGCTTTATCACTGGGACATGTTTCTGTAAACTAATTTGTAACTTTTTTGGGGAGAGGTAATTTGAATAAGGGGGCAATGACTTCATTTGTTAGGTTTCTCATTGGGGAATTTTAGATAGGGATGTTAATCAATGAAGTCCATAAATTGCAAACCCGTGATATTGTCGCTCTCTTTCCGTCGTGGTGCACCTGGGATCCTATTAAACCAAGGGAATACCCTTTTCCTACACTGCGGGGTCTGTGCTCAATCTTTCCCAGCATTTTGGGCATCACAGTGAGCTGTGCTCTGCCCCCACCCCAAACTCAGCCAGGGATGATTCTCAGAGCAGCTGGTGGCTTTGGATTTGTGTGTGCATTCCTTTCCCTCAGCCTGAGATGAGTGAACAATAGGTTTCCCTTTATGGGATCTCAGCAGTTTGACTCTCAGTCCAAAGTCCCAGTCAGGTATCTTCAGGGAGGATTTTTGATTGTAGCTTCTTTGTACACTTTTTGTTATAATGAGCAAAACTTTGTATCGATGTTTGAGGTGTGAAATATTTCAGTCTCTGATAACAGCCAGGGTGGGACACTGGGGACACAGCCAGGGAGGGACATTGGGGACACAGCCAGGGAGGGACATTGGGGACACAGACAGGGTGGGACATTGGGGACACAGCCAGGGAGGGCAAAGGCAGGCAGAGCTGTCCCCATCCAAAACTGCACCCCAAAAATCCCCAAATTCAGGGATTTCTCCCAGAAAAAAGCTGTCAGGAGCTTCCTGAATGGAGGGAAAGGGGCGATGGGACATTTAAAAGAGTTGAATTGGGTTTGACACCCCTGGAATTGGGTTTGGTCCTCCTGCAACTGGATTGGATTGACTGGGAATTGGGTTGGATTTACCTGGAATTTGCTTTGATCCACCTGAAACTGGATTTGATTTACCTGGAATGGGGCTGAATCGACCTGGAATTGGGTTTGGTCCACCTGGAATTTGTTTTGACTCACCTGGAGTCAGGTTTGATCAATCTGGAATTCAGTTGGATTTACCTGGAATTGGGTTGGATTTACCTGAAATTCAGTTTTATCCACCTGAAAAAGAATTGAATTTTCCTGAGATTTGGTTGACTCGACCTAGAATTGGGTTAGATCCACCTGGAATTGGGTTTGACCCACCTGGAGTTGGATTTGATGCATCTGGAATTGGGTTTTATCTACCTGGAAGTGGATTGAATGCCCCTGGAATTTGCTTTAATCTACCTGTAATTGGGTTGGACCAACCTTGAGCTGGATTTGACTCACCTGAAATTGGGTTGAGTCCACCTGGAATTGGGTTTGAATGGTGTTGGTGCTGCAGTAGAGGCTGGAATTCCCCCAGGATCCTCCTGGAATCGAGTCAGACACACCTGGAATTGGGCTGAATTCCCCTGGAAATGGAGTTTTGGTTATATTCTGTCTGGATGATGGTATGGGGCAATGGGAATGGGGAAATGTGGGGGGTGAGAGCAATCCTGGGAAAATGGGGATTTCCACCCAAAATCCTGGGAACAGGGGGGTTTGGGAACTCCTAGAGCCCCAGAATCTCGGGTACAGGGGGGTTTTGGAACTATCAGAACCCCAAAACTGTCGGAAAAGAGAAGTTTGACCACTCCTGACCCCAAAAAATGGGGAAAAAACCCCGGGGAAAACCCTGAAAAAACAGGAAGTTGAGCCAACGCCCTTCCCAAAAAAATCCCCCAAAAGGGGGTTAAACCTTCTCAATCTCCCCGATCCCCTTTTGCCATGGGTCCAGGACACCCCAAATCCCAACGCCGCGGCTCCAGGACCCCCCAAAGCCCACCTTGGAGCCCCCAAAGGCCAGGCAGGGTCAGCGCCAGCAGCAGCAGCAGGCAGGGGCAGCTCCGTGCTCCATCCATGGCGCCTCGGGATGTGGCGACACTGGGAAGGGTCGCTGGTGGTCCCAGTGCAGCGGCGGCGAAGTGGGGGGAGTGGGAGTGGGGGCGCAGCGCCCCAAAAGCGGCGGAGCCAATGGGAGGGCGTGTGTGTTGTGTGGTCACCGGTTGCCGGGTAGAGCCTGTGCAAAACGGGCCCCAAACCGGCCCGGCCAATCGGAGCGCGTCCAAAACAACTGCGGCCAATGGCAGCGCGCCCAAAACCACGCCCAGGCAATGGGAGCGCGTCCCAAAACGGCGCCCGGCCAATCAGAGCGCGCGGGGCGGATGATCCCGCCCTGCTCCGGACTGGAGCTCCCAGTGCAGCGGCTGCTGCGGGGCTGGCGGCAGCTGCCCGGCGCTGGCCATGGGGCGAGTGGCGGCAGCTGGGGCCCTACTGGTGGCACTGGTGGTGCTGGGAGCCACCCCGGCTGCGGGCGCGGAGCTGTCGGGTGAGCAGGGGGAGCAGGGAATGCGATGGGAAAGGGGGAAAAGGGGAAAGAAAGGGGTTTGGGAGCCCAAAGCGGAGGGGGAGGAGGAGGGGAAGCCGAAAGGGAGAGCGGGAGGGGCTGAGGGTTGGGGGAAGGTGAGGAAGGGGTGGGAGAGGGTGGGGAAGTGGGGAAAAGGGGAGGGTGGGAGCCCAAAACTGAACGGGAGGGGGATGGGGGGAAGGCATTTTTAGAAAAAAAGGGTGGAAATACTGCAAAAAGAGGGAATGGGACCCCAAAATTGAAGTAGGGAGTGGCTGAAAATGGCGGGGAGTGAGGATGTGAAAGGGGAAACAGGGAGAAGGGTGGGAAAGAGGAAGTGGGAGCGCGGGCAGGAGGGTCCCATGGCGGCCGAGGGGCACAGGGGGTGCGGAGTGGGGATCCGGGGTGACCCCCGGAGCTCTGGGATCGATGGGGGTGCTGGAGGAACCCCTGACCTGTGCCTTGCTCACACAGGGGTCTGCCAGTTTCTGGGATACAGCGAGTGTCACTTCATTAACAGCACGGAGAAGGTGAGGTTCATGGAGAGGTACATCTACAACCGGGTGGAGTACGCGAGGTTCGACAGCGATGTGGGGAAATACGTGGGGTTCACCCTGTATGGGGAGAAACAGGCCAAGTGCTGGAACAGCGACGAGGCAGGAATGGAGCACACCCGGACTGCAGTGGACACGTTCTGCCGGCCCAACTACAAGGTGTTCACCCCGTTCAGCGTGGAGCGCAGAGGTGAGCATGGGGCAGAGGTGTCCCCTCAGGCTCTGCCCTGGCAATGACCCTGCAGCCCCTCAAACCCTCCCTGGGAATCACCCAGAGCCCTCAGCCCTCCTCGTGCCAAACCAGAGGCTTCTTGTCCTTCTCGGCGGCTTCGGTGTCTCTCCCAGTGCCCCCCAGTCCATCCCAGCCCCCCCAGCGCGTCCATTTCAGCCAAGCGTGAAGATGACGCTTTTTAACCAATCAGAGCGCGCGTCTCTGATGACTCATCAGTTGCCAGGCAGACAAGCAGCGCCGAGTTCTCCGCTCTGGACTTAACCTCGCAGTGCCGCGGAGTTCATTCCCAGTCCGTCCCAGTGCCACCAGAGTCACTCCCAGTGCCACCCCAGTCCGTCCCAGTGCCACCACACTGCCTGTCGGTGCAACCCCAGTCACTCCCAGTCCCTCCAAACCCATTCCGAGACCCTCCCAATCCATTCCCTGTACACTCCCAGACCTCCACCTTCTCTCCCTGTCCCTCCCAGTGCCCCCAAATCCACTCCCCTCTCTCCCAGTGCCTCCAAAATCGCTCCCAGTCAATTCCCAGTCACTCCCAATGCCACCTGATACCCTCCCAATCCATTTAATCCCAACTCCAGTCCATTTCCACGCCATTCCCAGACTTCCATCTGCTTTCCCAATGCCCCACAATACACTTCCCTTATCTCCCAGTGCCCCCCCATTCCCTCCCACTCCATTCCCACTCCCTCCCAGTACCACACCACCCCTCCCAGCTCTCTCCCAGCGCCCCCCCAGCTGATCCCAGTGTCTCCCCTCTCTCTCCCAGTGCCCCCCAGCGTGTCCATCTCGCTGGTGCCCTCGAGCTCCCAGCCCGAGCCCGGCCGCCTGCTGTGCTCCGTGATGGATTTCTACCCTGCGCAGGTGCAGGTGAGGTGGTTCCAGGGCCAGCAGGAGCTCTCGGAGCAAGTGATGACCACCGACCTGCTCCCCAACGGGGACTGGACCTACCAGCTGCTGGTGCTGCTGGAAACGCCCCCCCGGCGCGGGGTCACCTACAGCTGCCAGGTGGAGCACGTCAGCCTGGAGCAGCCCCTGAGGCGGCACTGGGGTACGGCCAGAGCCCACAGCGCCGGGGGGAGCGGGGGAGGCACTGGGGGGGCTGGCAGGGGGATTGGGCTGTGCTGGGGGCAACTGGGAGGGAGGTGGAGAGAGGCTGGTTTCTAGTGGGAGAGGGGCTTGGGGGTGTGGGAGGGCTGGGAAGGGGTTGGAAGGATATTGGGGAGGGTGGGATGAGGTTCTGGGGGTGCTGGTGGGCACTGGGAGGGAGTTTGGGGGTGCTGGGGGGAACTGGGAGGGAGTTTGGGGGTGCTGGGGGGAACTGGGAGGGAGTTGGAGTGAGGCTGGAGGGGCTGGAAGGAGATTGGGGATGGAAAAGCAAAGGTTGGAATGAGGTTGGTTGTGCTGGGAAGAGACTGGGAGGGACCTTGGTGAGTCCTGGTGGGGCTGGGAAGGGACTGGGAGAGGGTTTGGGGGTCCTGGGGCGGTGGGGGCAACTGGGAGGGGTTGTGGGGTGCTGAGAGGGACGGGAGGGGCTTTGGTGTGTCCTGGGGAGGCTGGGAATGGATCGGGAGGAGGTTTCAGGGGCTTCTGGGTGGGCTGGGGGCGACTGGGAGGGTGCTTGGAGGGGCTTGGGGTGTCGGTGAGAGGTTTTTGGGGGTCCTGAGCCCTGCTGACCCCCCAGAGATGCCGCCGGACGCTGCCCGCAGCAAGATGCTGACGGGGATCGGGGGCTTCGTGTTGGGCTTCGTCTTCCTGGCGCTGGGGCTCGGCTTCTACCTGCGCAAGAAGGTGAGGGGGGGTCCCGGGGGTCGTGTCCCCCCTGCCCCGGAGCGGCTGTGCTCCCCCCGGGGACCCCCAGCCCGGTGTCACCCCCTTTTCTCTGCCCACAGAGCTCCTGAGCCGCCGCCGGCCGCAGCCCCTCCCCGTGGCCTCGGGCCCGGCCGGGACCCCCCGCTCTGTCCCCGCGCTGATTTTGGGGGGTCGTGTGTCCCCCCAGCCCTGCTGTCACTCTGACCCTGCCCGGCTGCTCCCAGTGCTCCCAGTAAAGCTTCCCAGTTGGCTCCGGTCGCGTTTCTTGGGGGGCACTGGGGAGGGACTTGGGGGGCCCCGCGGTGGGGCTCTGACTGGGGGGCAGACCTGACCCCGGGATGGATCGGGAATGGGGACCCCCGTGTGTCCCCAAGTGTCACCCCGCTCTGGGGGCTTTGGGAGGCAGCTGAACCCCGACACGGCACACAGCGAACCCCAAAAAAGGCGCTGAGACCCCCTGAGCCCCCCAGAACCTCCAAACCCCATAGAAAAACAGCCCCGAAAAATAGCCCCGCGAAAATGAGCCAATGGGAGAAGGCGCTGAGCGATCATGATCCAATCCGAGCTCGCGGCGCTGATGACTCTCCAGTTCCCAGGCAGACCCGCAGCGCCCAGCGCTCCCCACCCCAACCCCACCTGCGCCCCCCCCTCGCCCCCAGCGCTTCCCGCCAGCCCAATTTGGGGAGGGGGCGCCTGGGCGGCGCCCAGGCCTGGCCCGGAGCCCAGCGCTGCCCCAGCCCGACCTGCCCCGGCTCCATCCCGGCTCCTCCCGCGGCATGCGACGGCGTGGGGAAAAGGGGGGGAAAGGGTGGGCGCTGGGCTTGGGGGAGGAGGAGAAGGGATGGAGGAGGAGGAGGAGGGATGAGGAAGGAGCGGGAGAAAGGCCGGAGATCCGAGCAGGAGGAGGCGGGAGGAGGAAGGAGGAGGAGCCGCGGGAGGAGGAAGGAGGAGAGAGGAAGAGGAGGAACAGGAAGAGGTTGGAGAGAGGAAGAGGAGGAGCAGCAGAAGCAGCGCGGAGCTCTTTGTCTGTCGCGGCCCCGGGAGCATCGGCGCTCCGCACGCCGCAGGTGAGGGGGAGGAGGAAGTCGCCCCAAATGTCTCGGGGGTCCCCGAGCGGCGTTTTTTCTGGGCGGGTGTTTGGAGCTCGCAGCTTGTGGGATTGAGCCCCAAATCTCGTTCAGGGTCGCTGGGAGGGTTTGATTGTGCGGGGGGAATGTTTGGATGTGGCGGAAGGGCAAAGCTGAGGCGGCAGTGGGGCTTTGGGGGATATTTTGGGGGCTGCAGGTGGGCACGGCCCGGTGTCGGGGTGGGAGGGAGACATGGGGCATGGGGTCCGGCCGGGAGAGCGGTGGAGGGGAAGGGCGGGAGCCCCGGAGTGGGGTGAGCGGAGAGGGGCGATGGCGGAGCTGGGGGAGCCCCGGCAGGCTGGAGAGGGGGGAGCGTGGCTAAGGGGGAAGCCTGGGATCACTGGAAGCTCGGAGCAGAGAATGAGGGGAGAAGGGACCCCTGGGACCCCCAAAGCCCCCGGATCATCCCTAAGCGGGACCCTGGAAAATAGGGAAGCCCGGGAGCCACGGGAGCCCCATGAGTGCAGGGAAGGGAGAGCCTGAGGAGGCCAAAGTGCAAAGAGCAGAGAGGGGGAAATGCTGTGAGGGTTTTGAGGTGAATGGTGGTGGTTTGGGGTTTTTATGGACACAAAGCCCTGGGAGAGTTGCAGAGCTGGAGCTGGGCAGGAGGAACCCCCAGGGCAAGGCGCTGAGCCCTTGTTTTTCCCCAAAGCAGGATTTGTCATTGCCAAGGCGTGGCCGGATGGAGGAGGAGGAAAAGGCCCGGAGATGCAGCCGGAGCTCGGAGCTGGGGGAGAAGCCTGAGGGCAGAGAGAAGCCCCACAAGTGTGGGGAATGTGGGAAATGCTTCAGGCGGAGATCTGAGCTGATCGTGCACCAGAGGATCCACACAGGGGAAAAGCCCTATGAGTGTGGGAAGTGTGGGAAGAGCTTCAGCCAGATGTCCACCCTGATGCGGCATCAGGTGACCCACACTGGGGAAAAGCCCTACGATTGTGCAGAATGTGGGAAGAGCTTCAGCCAGAGCTCCACCCTGATGCAGCACAAGAAGATCCACACTGGGGAAAAGCCCTACGATTGTGGGGAATGTTGGAAAAGCTTCCGTGACAGCTCCACCCTGATCCAGCACAAGAAGATCCACACTGGGGAGAGGCCCTATGAGTGTCCCACATGTGGGAAGAGGTTTCAGACCAGCTCCCATCTCCTCCGCCATGAGCGCATTCACACCCAGGAGAGGCCCTTCCGCTGCCCTGACTGTGGGAAGGGCTTCAACCAAAACTCCACCCTCATCACCCACCGGCGCATCCACACTGGGGAAAAGCCCTACGAGTGTGGGGAGTGTGGGAAGAGTTTCTCACAGAGCTCTAACTTGACTCGGCACCAACAAAGGCACCAGTGAGGGAAGCCCTGTGAGTGTCCCGAGTGCAGGAAGAGCTTCATTGCTGCTCCAACTCCATCCCCAGTGGGAAGATCTGCAGTGGATGATCCCCAGTGATCCCCGTTGGGCAGAATCCTGGTGACCCCCATTCCAGGTGATCCCCGTCGGCTGATGGGAAGGTATTTTAAATGGTCAAAATTTACTACTTCTCCTCCTCTGAGTTTGTTAGCAATAAATTCAATTCACATATCCAATATCCAGCCTGTTTTGTGCACAAAGGTGTTGGATGAGGGATCTCTTAGCCAGGTCCTTCTATCAGCTCAGGAAGCCTTGGTTCAATTTTCTCTCCCCATGGCGGCTGTGCAGGGCAGTGAGAGAGCAGCTCTGCTGGGTGCCTGGCATGGGGCCAGCGTCACCCCACTGCAATGTGCCATGGCCTCGTGTGGCCCTGTGCTCTGGAGCCAGCGCTGCTGTTGCTTTTTCCTTGCTGATGGTTTTCTCTTTTGCAGGAAAGGCTTGTGAAGTGCCCCCGCTGTCCCTGGCGTCCCCTGGGCGCCGGCAGCCGCGTCCCTTGGCCTGCTCCCCCTGGGCCGTTGCAGGGCGGCTGGCGGAGGCTGGGAGCTGCCGTGGGGGCCGTGGGGCTGCCCCGGGGGCTGCGCGCCGAGGCGGGGCCGGGAGGTGCGGAGAACTTGGTCGCTGTTTGCAGAGCAATGGCGCCTTGGGCCCGGGCCCGTTGCAGGGCTGTTACTCATGTGCGGCTTTGGCCTCGGCCAGCCCGGGGGGCACTGAGAGCGCGGGGCTTGGGCTGTGCGCTGTGCAGAGCCCGCGCCTCGCTGCCCTTGGCTGGCTGTGCGGTCACTCGGGATTGTCCCAGCGCCATTGCTGCTCGGTGCCAGCGAGCGGGGACAAGGCCGGCGCCGGTGTCGCCCCCAGGCAGGCAGGCAGGCAGGCAGGGCTTTAGTGGGGCAGCTGCGGCGCCATGGTGGGAGCGTGTGTGCGGCCCGGGAGCGGCGGCAGCGGGCGGAGCCCGGGGAGGCGGCGGCGGAGCTCGGAGAGGCTGTCCCAGCGCAGGTGGGAGCCGCGCTGCCTTGTGCCGGGGCTCGGGGCTCGCTGCGGGCGGATGGAGGGGATGCAGGGGGCGGCAGGGGGGCTGTGGCGGCTTCCTTCTCCCGTCTCCCTCCCTCCCTCCCTCGCTGGCTGTGGCGCCGTGTTGCCGCTGGCCTGAGGCCGCTGAGGGAGCGGCTGCCCGCGGTCTCCTTGCCGCTGCTGCCTCGGCAGGAGGCGGTGCCGGAGCAGCGCTGGCTCGTCCCGCTTGCTGTCGGTAGCACAGAGGTGTCTCTCCTGTCCCCGGGTCGCTGCGGTGCGGTCACCGCCGAGCTCCGCCGCCTCCGAGCTCCGCCGCCTCACGGCGCTCCGGCCGCTGCCGCTCCCGAGCCCTCACTGACCCTCCGGCAATGGCGGTACCGGGGCGGCACCAAGGGCGGTGCTTCTCCCCAGTCTGATTAATCACCGCTCCAGTATTACGAGTGACTGCACTATCACCCAATGGGAGTGAGGTGGGAGAGCTCTGCACACGCACAGAATCGCCCCGGTCGCTCCAGGCACAATCCCGGGGTTGTGGCCGAAATTCTCTTTTTGGCTCCTCAGCCCTGCAGTGTCCCTGCCCGGGCAGGAGGACAAAGAATCGCTGCTGCCCTGAACCGGCGGGAGCTCGGTGTGACCTGGAGCTGCAGGTCCAGCTCGGTGTGAGCTGTGGGTGAGGCCGGGATGGAGCAGGGACTCCCCTGCAGCCCCGGCAGGAGCCCAGGCCGGAGCAGGGGATGCCTGAGAGAGACCCTGAGCCATGGGAAGCTCCTGCCGAGCCATGGAAGTGGCTGCTGGCGGGACTTGTGGGGGAACCCTGCCGGAGCAGCCTGTTCCTGAGGCATTGTGTGCTGTCGAGGGACACCAGGGTGAGGAGGACAGTGTCACAGCGGTTTTCACCTCCCGCCGGTTCAGAGCAGCAGCGGTTCCTTGGCCTCCAGCACGGCCCGGGACATTCCAGGCCTTTTTCTCCTCCCACATTTTAAAAACCTATGAAGAATTCTCTGCTGCTCAGTTACCGTTTATATACCCTGCGGACATCCCGCCCTCCACTCCCATTGGCAGATTCTGCTGCCACTCCTCATTCTCGAACTCTGATTGGTCAGAACGCGGCTGAGGGACAATCCCGCCTTGTCCCCACATCGCTTTGATTTCCCCCAAAAAGCCAAAATCTCCCCAAACCCCTTGGGCTGAGCGGAGGAACGGACAGCGTTTGGGCAGAAAACTCCCAAATCGTTGTTCCCCAGGCTGGGAAGGACAAACGGAACCCAACTGATTTGGGAGCTCCCAGCAGCTCCTCTCTGCCGGCCCAGCTGAAGGCCTCGCTGGCTGCTGGAGGCTGCACGGGCAGACTGGGAGCACTGGGAGCACTGGGAAGAGGCTCTGGCTCGGCTGAAGTCCCCGGGGCAGGGGGAGCAGGGCAAGGGACACGAGGGACATAGTGATGCTTCATAAGTATTTAATAAAAAAATAATAATTTTATAAAGAATACAACAATAACAGCAACATGGGCGCTGTACATACTGATGGGTGTCACACAACAACATCTCACACACTCCTCTGAGTTGGAAGAGACCCACAAGGATCAAGTCCAACTCCTAAGGGAATGGCACCTGTAGGTTCCAATCACAACCCTGGCATTATTTTGCACTCTGCTCCCACAAAGGTCACATCACCATGGCAGCAGATGTTTCAAATCTGTATCCACAGTGTTGTATCAATATATACAACATTAGTGTATAAATACAATGTTAGAAGAACAGGTAGTTCTGTATCCAGAGTGTTATATTAATATATGCTAATATATATAAGGTTAGTGTGTAAATACAGTTTTAGAAGAACAGGTAGTTCTGTATCCACAGTATTATATCAAGATAGACAAGGTTAGTATATAAATACAATGTTAGAGGAACATGTAATTTTGTATCCAGAGTGTTACATTAATATATGCTAATATATATATAAGGTCAGTGTACAAATACAGTTTTAGAAGAACGTGTAGGTCTATACTCACAGAGTTATATTTTCATATATATGTACAAAGCTAGTGTGTAAAAACAATGTCAGAAGAACATGTAATTCTGTATCCAGAGTGTTATATTAATATATGGTAATATATATATAAGATCAGTGTACAAATTCAGTTTTAGAAGAACGTGTAGGTCTACACTCACAGTGTTATATTTTCGTATATAGATACAAGCTTAGTGTATAAATACACTGCAAGTGCTGGAAAAACATGTTTGAAATCCCTTTCCATATCAATATATATATAAAAGGTCACTGTAGAAACATGTAGTGCAAGAGAAACAGGAAGATTCCTGGAACGGCTCCAGAGGGAGACAGGAACACCCAGCCCAGGCAGCCACAGATCAGCTTCCACATCATCTCCTCTTCCTGCAGATTCATCTCCTTGAGATCAAACACTGAGGTGACTCTGCAAAGTGCACCGAGGTGACCCTGAGAGTCAGTGCAAGGCAGATGCTGCAGCTGAGGAAGGAAATCCCCGTGCTGGGGGGAAGAAGAGGCTAAGCTGTGAGTGCTCAGCACAGAGAAGGTAATTCCTCCATCCCCAGTTACAGCTCACTTTGGGCTCTGCTGCACAGACAGTGCAGGTGATCTGTGCAGGTTGTACTCCTAAACTTTCCCTCTCGCAGGAACACACACTCTCCATTGCCAAGGATCTTTAACCTGTAAGGAGGAGCAGAGAAAGAGGTTATGCTTTGTCCTCCCCAGCAGGAGAAACAGTGCTGCTCACAAGGGACAGTCCCAGCAGCCCTGTGCCCCCCAGGGCCCTGCCTGTGCCCCCAAGGCTCTGCCTGTGCCCCCCAGGACTCACGAGGAGCTGAAGCTGCTGCCATCCACCCACTGCAGCCGCTGGCCCTGTCTGTGCAGCCCGAGCCAGTAATCAACATTCCTGCTGAGGCGGAACAGGAACTCCTGGCAAGGAGAGAGGAGCAAACAATGGACTCCTAGCCCAGGAGCACCCCAGGGTCCCCTTGGCCTTCCCAAACCCCCCAAACCCCTCACTCACCATTTCCTTGTCAGTGAGCACAGCCAGGGAAGCCTCGAGCTCGGAGCACCGAGCCTTAGCCTGATCCCAGGAGAGACGACGCCTCGAGAGGAAGTAGCAGATCCCGTTGTACCCAACCCAGCCATGGGGACAGGCCAGCAGCACCCGAGCTGCAAGGTTAACTGGAGTAACTGGAGTCTCTCTGTGTATTCTCCCTGCAGAGGGAAATGGAGAAGAATGTCTGAGGATTCTCCCCTCAGGCAGCAGTGAGCCAGCAGTGCCCCGAGGGGTTGGGCTGAGGCTGCTGCTCCTCCCTTACCTGACACAGCAGCCAAGGACACCCCCAGAGCCACAACCAGGGCTAGGAGCACAACCAGCACCACGATAAACTTGAGGTGGGATCTGATCCTCTGGCCTGGAGCTGGAAAGAGCAGTTCGTCGTGAGGATGGAGCTGTCCTGAGCAGGCTCAGCCCTCACATCTCCCACCCGACGCCCAGGGAACAGAGGAGGGACCCTCAGCCTGTGTGCCACTCACTGAGCTGGCAGCAGGAGAGACAAGGGATGGGGACAGAGCCAGGAACAAGGGACACAGACAGGGACAGGGGACAGCTACGGCTGAACTGCCCAGGCCCAGGCATGTCAGTCCCAGCAGAGCACCACGTCCCTTCCAGAGCCCTGGACACAGCCACACCCTGCCAGCCCTGTGCTCCTGGGCTGACACTGTCCCCTTCCTAGAGGCCACCCGTGAGGGTTCTTTTGAGTTCATTCCTGGTTGCTGAAGTGCTGTGGACTTCCAGCAGATCCTTCACACTCCAATCACACGGGGTCGTGTGTCCCCCCAGCACTGCTGTCACTCTGACCCCACCCGGCTGCTCCCAGTGCTCCCAATAAAGCTTCCCAGTTGGCTCCGGTCGCGTTTCTTGGGGGGCACTGGGGAGGGACTTGGGGGGACCCCGCGGTGGGGCTGTGATTGGGGGGCAGACCTGACCCTGGGATGGATCGGGAATGGGGACCCTGTGTGTCCCCAAGTGTCACCCCGCTCTGGGGGCATGGGGAGGCAGCTGAACCCCGACACGGCACACAGCGAACCCCAAAAAAGGCGCTGAGACCCCCTGAGCCCCCCAGAACCTCCAAACCCCACAGAAAAACAGCCCCGAAAAATAGCCCCGCGAAAATGAGCCAATGGGAGAAGGCGCTGAGCGATTCTGATCCAATCCGAGCTCGCGGCGCTGATGACTCTCCAGTTCCCAGGCAGACCCGCAGCGCCCAGCGCTCCCCACCCCAACCCCACCTGCGCCCCCCCCTCGCCCCCAGCGCTTCCCGCCAGCCCAATTTGGGGAGGGGGCGCGTGGGGGGCGCCCAGGCCTGGCCCGGAGCCCAGCGCTGCCCCAGCCCGACCTGCCCCGGCTCCATCCCGGCTCCTCCCGCGGCATGCGACGGCGTGGGGAAAAGGGGGGGAAAGGGTGGGCGCTGGGCTTGGGGGGAGGAGGAGAAGGGATGGAGGAGGAGGAGGAGGGATGAGGAAGGAGCGGGAGAAAGGCCGGAGATCCGAGCAGGAGGAGGCGGGAGGAGGAAGGAGGAGGAGCCGCGGGAGGAAGGAGGAGGAGCCGCGGGAGGAAGGAGGAGGAGAGAGGAAGAGGAGGAGCAGGAAGAGGTTGGAGAGAGGAAGAGGAGGAACAGGAAGAGGTTGGAGAGAGGAAGAGGAGGAGCAGCAGAAGCAGCGCGGAGCTCTTTGTCTGTCGCGGCCCCGGGAGCATCGGCGCCCCGCACGGCGCAGGTGAGGGGGAGGAGGAAGTCGCCCCAAATGTCTCGGGGGTCCCCGAGCGGCGTTTTTTCTGGGCGGGTGTTTGGAGCTCGCAGCTTCCGGGATTGAGCCCCAAATCTCGTTCAGGGTCGCTGGGAGGGTTTGATTGTGCGGGGGGAAGGTTTGGATGTGGCGGAAGGGCAAAGCTGAGGCGGCAGTGGGGCTTTGGGGGATATTTTGGGGGCTGCAGGTGGGCACGGCCCGGTGTCGGGGTGGGAGGGGGACATGGGGCATGGGGTCCGGGCGGGAGAGCGGTGGAGGGGAAGGGCGGGAGCCCCGGAGTGGGGTGAGTGGAGAGGGGCGATGGCGGAGCTGGGGGAGCCCCGGCAGGCTGGAGAGGGGGGAGCGTGGCTAAGGGGGAAGCCTGGGATCCCTGGAAGCGCGGAGCAGAGAATGAGGGGAGAAGGGACCCCTGGGACCCCCAAAGCCCCCGGGTCATCCCTAAGCGGGACCCTGGAAAATAGGGAAGCCCGGGAGCCACGGGAGCTGCATGAGTGCAGGGAAGGGAGAGCCTGAGGAGGCCAAAGTGAAAAGAGCAGAGAGGGGGAAATGCTGTGAGGGTTTTGAGGTGAATGGTGGTGGTTTGGGGTTTTTATGGCCACAAACCCCTGGGAGAGTTGCAGAGCTGGAGCTGGGCAGGAGGAACCCCCAGGGCAAGGCGCTGAGCCCTTGTTTTTCCCCCAAAGCAGGATTTGTCATTGCCAAGGCGTGGCCGGATGGAGGAGGAGGAAAAGGCCCGGAGATGCAGCCGGAGCTCGGAGCTGGGGGAGAAGCCTGAGGGCAGAGAGAAGCCCCACAAGTGTGGGGAATGTGGGAAAAGGTTCAGGTGGAGATCTGATCTGATCAAACACCAGAGGATCCACACTGGGGAAAAGCCCTATGAGTGTGGGGAGTGTGGGAAGAGTTTCAGCCGGACGTCCAACCTGATGCAGCACCAGAGGATGCACTCAGGGGAAAAGCCCTACGAGTGTGGGGAGTGTGGGAAGAGCTTCAGCCACAGCTCCGACCTGATGCAGCACCAGGTGATCCACACTGGGGAAAAGCCCTACGAGTGTCCCGAGTGTGGGAAGAGCTTTGGATGGAAAACTGATCTCATTGTGCACCGCAGGATCCACACTGGGGAAAAACCCTATGAGTGTGGAAATTGTGGGAAGAGCTTCAGCCAGATGTCCAACCTGATGCGGCACCAGGTGATCCACACTGGGGAAAAGCCCTATGATTGCGTGGAATGTGGGAAGAGCTTCAGCAGAAGCTCCACCCTGTTCAAGCACAAGAAGATCCACACTGGGGAGAGGCCCTATGAGTGTCCCACGTGTGGGAAGAGGTTTCAAACCACCTCCAATCTCCTCCGCCATGAGCGCATTCACACCCAGGAGAGGCCCTTCCGCTGCCCTGACTGTGGGAAGGGCTTCAAGCAAAACTCCACCCTCATCAGGCACCGGCGCATCCACAGTGGGGAAAAGCCCTACGAGTGTCCTGAGTGTGGGAAGAGCTTCTCCAGGAGCTCTCACTTGACTCAGCACCAACGGAGGCACCAGTGAGGGAAGCCCTGCGAGTGTCCCGAGTGCAGGAAGAGCTTCATTGCTGCTCCAACTCCATCCCCAGTGGGAAGATCTGCAGTGGATGATCCCCAGTGACCCCCGTTGGGCAGAATCCTGGTGACCCCCATTCCAGGTGATCCCTGTAATTTGAGAAGAAGGTGTTTTATATGGTCAAATTTTACTTCTTCTCCTATTCTGAGTTTGTTAGCAATAAATTCAATTCACATATGCAATTTCCAGCCTGTTTTGTGCACAAAGGTGTTGGATGAGGGATCTCTTAGCCAGGTCCTTCTATCAGCTCAGGAAGCCTTGGTTCAATTTTCTCTCCCCATGGCGGCTGTGCAGGGCAGTGAGAGAGCAGCTCTGCTGGGTGCCTGGCATGGGGCCAGCGTCACCCCACTGCAATGTGCCATGGCCTCGTGTGGCCCTGTGCTCTGGAGCCAGCGCTGCTGTTGCTTTTTCCTTGCTGATGGTTTTCTCTTTTGCAGGAAAGGCTTGTGAAGTGCCCCCGCTGTCCCTGGCGTCCCCTGGGCGCCGGCAGCCGCGTCCCTTGGCCTGCTCCCCCTGGGCCGTTGCAGGGCGGCTGGCGGAGGCTGGGAGCTGCCGTGGGGGCCGTGGGGCTGCCCCGGGGGCTGCGTGCCGAGGCGGGGCCGGGAGGTGCGGAGAACTTGGTCGCTGTTTGCAGAGCAATGGCGCCTTGGGCCCGGGCCCGTTGCAGGGCTGTTCCTCATGTGCGGCTTTGGCCTCGGCCAGCCCGGGGGGCACTGAGAGCGCGGGGCTTGGGCTGTGCGCTGTGCAGAGCCCGCGCCTCGCTGCCCTTGGCTGGCTGTGCTGTCACTCGGGATTGTCCCAGCGCCATTGCTGCTCGGTGCCAGCGAGCGGGGACAAGGCCGGCGCCGGTGTCGCCCCCAGGCAGGCAGGCAGGCAGGGCTTTAGTGGGGCAGCAGCGGCGCCATGGTGGGAGCGTGTGTGCGGCCCGGGAGCGGCGGCAGCGGGCGGAGCCCGGGGAGGCGGCGGCGGAGCTCGGAGAGGCTGTCCCAGCGCAGGTGGGAGCCGCGCTGCCTTGTGCCGGGGCTCGGGGCTCGCTGCGGGCGGATGGAGGGGATGCAGGGGGCGGCAGGGGGGCTGTGGCGGCTTCCTTCTCCCGTCTCCCTCCCTCCCTCCCTCCCTCGCTGGCTGTGGCGCCGTGTTGCCGCTGGCCTGTCATAATGTTAGAGTAAAACAGCAGCGATTCCAGAGCACTGCTGCTTTTGAGAGTGAAACTCCTGACATTTCATGAGTGGTAAATCTGACCCCAAATGAAACCTCAAATATTCAGGAGATGACAAAATTCACAGTGATAGCAATTAAAGATGAAATCAGCTACCAGGGAGGGGGAGGATTGCTTTGGGATTCAGTTCTTCAACCTTCATTAGGAAGACTGGGAGCAAATCCAAGTGCATTTTGTGGAAGGATGGACTTTGGGATCCTCAGGTGAAACCCAGGACTCCTCCCAGCTCTTTCTCCTGGCAAGAGCAGAGAAATTGGGAAGAGAACCAGAAGTTTCTGCCCCTGGGAAATGGAAAATTGGGATTTTTGGTAGGCACAGGAGCTGTTCATTCCAAATTAAACACCCTGCAAGGGGAATGAAGTGGTGATTTTGTCACAACTGTCAGTGAAATGAGCGCCTTTTCCATCTAATTGAATTCAAACTGGGGAAATGATGGCAAATTAATGGATTTTTGCACCTGCCCAGCTCTCCAGAACCATTATTAGGAGGAAATTTACTGGAAAAAGGGTTTGAAATTCTCTGATGTTAAAGCTCTGATTTTAAAATACCCTAGGTTAAATTCAACTGAGCAGGAGACAAACTGTGAGGGAGTTGCAGACTTGCCTTGGCATGATCAGGGCATGGATCAGGAATTATTGATTATGATCTGGAGTTTTGAAATTACCCATAAAGATTTTCTTGTTTTGGCTAATCATACTTGGGACCTCACAGGGCAGAAAAATGTCTTGGAAAAAAATCTTAAAATTCCTTTTCCCTGGGTAAGAAACCAAACAAACAAACCCCTTGACAAAATTTATAGGAAATATTTAAACTGGTATATTTTCCAACACACTGTCTGAGGTACTTGGAAGGTACAGACTTCCCGATCCGCCCACTGTCTGTGTCCCTTAACATGCACCCCTAGTTTGTGTGACATTCGGTATTCGTGGCTCTGGGAAGTGTTTGTTCTGCTTGTGGAAGTTCAGGACTGGAGCAGGAGCTTGGCTGAGCAGCAGTCTGTGTCAATTAGTAACAATTCCAATTCACAAATTGGTTCTGGGACCTGATAGGAATTCTTAGGATTCCCAGGGGCTGCTCCATGGTGTTGTAGGATTTGTTCTGGTGGCCTTTTTCATTTTTTGAAACATTTTTTGAGGTGCACCCTCCTGACCTTATTTTGTAATTAACTCATTCTATATTAACTCATTCTATACACTTTTGTGTAATTAAATCATTCTATATTTGGATTCCCAACTGATTTCCCTGAACTTGTGGTATCAAAAATCCCCAGTGGTTTATTACACTCTATAAAGCATCCACAATGCTAGCACATGTTGGAGTGAGGAGAGACATGATTTTCCCCCACTTTTTTTAATGAAGTTTTCCCAACATTTTCCCATTTGCTCTTTTTCTTTGCAGCTGAACCAGTTTGTGCTGCACAGTCAGATCTCCTCAGTCTGGGCTCTGCCCTGAGCTGTGCAAATTCCATCTGTGCAAGCAGGCAGAGCTCGGGCTGAGGGACAGAGGGAATTGGCCCAATTGCTCCCCCAGGCCACAAGGCCCTGGTCCATTGTCCAGCCTTTGCCCCAGCAGGGTTCATTTGCATTTCTAAAGCTCCTTCCTCTCGTGGCTGCCTGGAACCGAAGCTTCTCTGCCAGGGCAGCCATCGGGTGACTCACATGTGGCTCTGCCCCCCACAAGCTGCTTTGGGGGTTTTTCCTTCATCAATATTGTATTAATTAGCTGCAGGAGGAGGAGGAGGTGGGATTTTGTAGAAGGAAGAGGAGGAGGAGGAGTGAGAGGAAGAGGAGTGTGAGGAAGAGTAGGGATCGAGGAGGAGGAGCAGGAAGAGGAGGCAGCCCAAGGTTCCAGCATTGCCTGTATCTGCAGCCCCCCACATGCAGCAGGGGACTGGGGAGGGGGATCCACGATTTTCACGGGGCCTAAATCATGATGTTTTTAAGGTTTATTGGGCTAAATGTTCATGCTTTGGGGTTTCTTTGGGAGTAAATCTTTATATCTTGAAGGGGCTTTTGGCTGAATCTTGATATTGTGGGAGTTTGGGGTCTGTTTCTTTATGTTTGTGGGATATTTGGGAAATCGGTGGTTAGTGGTTTTTACAGCCACCAAACTGCCAGAGACTTGCAGAGCTGGAGCTGGGCAGGAGGAACCCCCAGGGCAAGGCGCTGAGCCCTTGTTTTTCCCCCAAAGCAGGATTTGTCATTGGCAAGGCGTGGCCGGATGGAGGAGGAGGAAAAGGCCCGGAGATGCAGCCGGAGCTCGGAGCTGGGGGAGAAGCCTGAGGGCAGAGAGAAAAAAGCTGCCAGGAGCTTCCTGAATGGAGGGAAAGGGGGGATGGGACCTTTAGAAGAGTTGAATTTGGTTTGATCCACCTGGAATTGGGTTTGATCCACCTGGAATTGGGTTTGATCCACCTTGAATTGTGTTTGACCCACCTGGAATTGGGTTTGATCCATCTAGAACTGGAATGGATTTACCTGAAATGGGGTTTTGTCGACCTGGAATTAGGTTGATTCATCCTGGAATTCGGTTGCATCCCACTGGAATTTGGTTTAATCGACCTGGAATTGGGTTGGATCCACCCGGAATTTGGTTGAATCTCTCAGGTATTTGGTTGATTCATCCTGCAGTTGGGTTGGGTCCAGCTGGAACTGGGTTTGATCCATCTGGAATTAAGTTGGATTTACCTCAAATTGGGTTTGATCCACCTGGAATTGGATTGGATTGAGCTGGAATTTGGTTTAATCTACCTGGAATTTGGTTTGATCCTCCTGGAATTGGGTTGGATCCACCTGGAACTGGATTGGATTCACCTGGAATTCCGTTGGATCAACCTGGAATTGGGTTAAATCCACCTGGAATTGGGTTGAATGCCCTTGGAATTCAGTTGGATTTACCTGGAATTGGGTTTGAGCCACCTGGAGATGGATTTGATCCACCTGAGAGTGGGTTGGATTTACCTGGAATTTGGTATAATCTGCCTAGAACTGGATTTGATCCACCAGGAATTGGGTTGAGTCCACCTGGAATTGGGTTTGAATGGTGTTGGTGCTGCAGTAGAGGCTGGAATTGCCCCAGGATCCTCCTGGAATCGAGTCAGACACACCTGGAATTGGGCTGAATTCCCCTGGAAATGGAGTTTTGGTTATATTCTGTCTGGATGATGGTGTGGGGCAATGGGAATGGGGAAATGTGGGGGGTGAGAGCATAAAAATCCTGGAAAATGGGGATTTCCACCCAAAATTCTGGTAACCGGGAAGGTTGGGCACTGCCAGAGCCCCAAAATCCTGGGAAAAAGAGGAATTTGAGCATCCTGAGCTTTTCAGAGTCCTAGGAAAAGAGGATATGGGAACACTCAGTTCCCCACATCCTCAGTACAGGGGGGTTTGGGAACTCCTAGAGCCCCAAAATTGCGGGATCAGGGGGGTTTGGGAAATCCCAGAGCCCCAAAATGGTGGAAAAAGAGGACATGGGAACACCCAGATCCCAAAATCCTGGCTACAGGGGGGCTTTGGACACGCCCAGTCCCAAAAAATTGTGGATACAGGGGGGTTTGGGAACTCCTAGAGCCCCAAAATCTCGGGTACAGGGGGGTTTGGGAACTGTCAGAACTCCAAAACCGTGGGAAAAGAGGAGTTTGGCCACTGCTGACTGCAAAAATATTGGGGAAAAAATATAGGGAAAACCCCTGAAAAAACAGGAAGTTGGGCCAACGCCCTTCCCAGAAAAATCCCCCAAAAGCGGGTTGGACCTTCTGAATCTCCCCGATCCCCTTTTGCCATGGATCCAGGACACCCCAAATCCCAACGCCGCGGCTCCAGGACCCCCCAAAGCCCACCTTGGAGCCCCCAAAGGCCAGGCAGGGTCAGCGCCAGCAGCAGCAGCAGGCAGGGGCAGCTCCGTGCTCCATCCATGGCGCCTCGGGATGTGGCGACACTGGGAAGGGTCGCTGGTGGTCCCAGTGCAGCGGCGGCGAAGTGGGGGGAGTGGGAGTGGGGGCGCAGCGCCCCAAAAGCGGCGGAGCCAATGGGAGGGCGTGTGTGTTGTGTCGTCACCGGTTGCCGGGTAGAGCCTGTGCAAAACGGGCCCCAAACCGGCCCGGCCAATCGGAGCGCGTCCAAAACAACTGCGGCCAATGGCAGCGCGCCCAAAACCACGCCCAGGCAATGGGAGCGCGTCCCAAAACGGCGCCCGGCCAATCAGAGCGCGCGGGGCGGATGATCCCGCCCTGCTCCGGACTGGAGCTCCCAGTGCAGCGGCTGCTGCGGGGCTGGCGGCAGCTGCCCGGCGCTGGCCATGGGGCGAGTGGCGGCAGCTGGGGCCCTACTGGTGGCACTGGTGGTGCTGGGAGCCATCCCGGCTGCGGGCGCGGAGCTGTCGGGTGAGCGGGGGGAGCAGGGAATGCGATGGGAAAGGGGGAAAAGGGGAAAGAAAGGGGTTTGGGAGCCCAAAGTGGAGGGGGAGGAGGAGGGGAAGCCGAAAGGGAGAGCGGGAGGGGCTGAGGGTTGGGGGAAGGTGAGGAAGGGGTGGGAGAGGGTGGGGAAGTGGGGAAAAGGGGAGGGTGGGAGCCCAAAACTGAGCGGGAGGGGGATGGGAATTGAGAAATTGTGGGTAAAACGGTGGGAAAAAGGGCAAAAAGAGGGAATGGGACCCCAAAACTGAAGTAGGGAGTGGCTGAAAATGGCGGGGAGTGAGGATGTGAAAGGGGAAATAGGGAGGAGGGTGGGAAAGAGGAAGTGGGAGCACGGGCAGGAGGGTCCCATGGCGGCCGTGGGGCACAGGGGGTGCGGAGTGGGGATCCGGGGTGACCCCCGGAGCTCTGGGATCGATGGGGGTGCTGGGGGAACCCCTGACCTGTGCCTTGCACACACAGGGGTCTGCCAGGAGATGTTTAAGTTCGAGTGTCACTTCATTAATGGCACGGAGAAGGTGAGGTTCCTGGAGAGGTACATCTATAACCGGGTGGAGTACGCGAGGTTCGACAGCGATGTGGGGAAATACGTGGGGTTCACCCCCTTTGGGGAGAAACAGGCCAAGTACTGGAACAGCAACCCAGATATACTGGAGATAAAACGGGCTGAGGTGGACACAGTTTGCCGGCACAACTACAAGGTGTCCACCCCGTTCGGCGTGGAGCGCAGAGGTGAGCGTGGGGCAGAGGTGTCCCCTCAGGCTCTGCCCTGGCAATGACCCTGGAGCCCCTCAGACCCTCCCTGGCGATCACCCAGAGCCCTCAGCCCTTCTTGTGCCAAACCAGGGGCTTCTTGTCCTTCTAAGGGATTCTTTTGGCTCTCTAAGCACACCCAGTCCATCCCAGTCCCCCCCAGTCTCTCCCAACCCCCCCAGCGCGTCCATTTCAGCCAAGCGTGAAGATGACGCTTCTCAGCCAATCAGAGTGCGCGTCTCTGATGACTCATCAGTTGCCAGGCAGACAAGCAGCGCCGAGTTCTCCGCGCTGGACTTAGCCTCGCAGTGCCGCGGAGTTCACTCCCAGTCCCTCCCAGTGCCACCAGAGTCACTCCCAGTGTCACCCTAGTCTCGCTCAGTGCCACCACAGTCCCTGCCGGTGCAACCCCAGTCGCTCCCAGTTGCGCTCCAGTCACTCCCAGTCCCTCCAAACCCAATCCCACACCCTCCCAATCCATTCCCAGTACACTCCCAGACCTCCACCTTCTCTCCCAGTGCCCTCCCAGTGCCCCCAAATCCACTCCCCTCTCTCCCACTGCCCCTGCAATCACTCCCAGTCAATTCCCAGTCACTCCCAATGCCACCCGATATCCTCTGAATCCATTTAATCCCAACTCCAGTCCATTCCCACTCCATTCCCAGACCTCCACCCGCTCTCCCAGTGCCCCACAATCCACTTCTCTCTCTCCCAGTGCCCCCCCTAGTAGCTCTCAATCCATAAACAGTCCCCCTCAATGCCACACCACCCCTCCCAGCTCTCTCCCAGCGCCCCCCCAGCTGATCCCAGTGTCTCCCCTCTCTCTCCCAGTGCCCCCCAGCGTGTCCATCTCGCTGGTGCCCTCGAGCTCCCAGCCCGAGCCCGGCCGCCTGCTGTGCTCCGTGATGGATTTCTACCCTGCGCAGGTGCAGGTGAGGTGGTTCCAGGGCCAGCAGGAGCTCTCGGAGCAAGTGATGACCACCGACCTGCTCCCCAACGGGGACTGGACCTACCAGCTGCTGGTGCTGCTGGAAACGCCCCCCCGGCGCGGGGTCACCTACACCTGCCAGGTGGAGCACGTCAGCCTGGAGCAGCCCCGGAGGCGGCACTGGGGTACGGCCAGAGCCCACAGCGCCGGGGGGAGCGGGGGAGGCACTGGGGGGGCTGGCAGGGGGATTGGGCTGTGCTGGGGGGAACTGGGAGGGAGGTGGAGAGAGGCTGGTTTCTAGTGGGAGAGGGGCTTGGGGGTGTGGGAGGGCTGCGAAGGGGTTGGAAGGATGTTGGGGAGGGTGGGATGAGGTTCTGGGGGTGCTGGTGGGCACTGGAAGGGAGTTTGGGGGTGCTGGTGGGAACTGGGAGGGAGTTTGGAGGTGCTGGGGGGAACTGGGAGGGAGTTGGAGTGAGGCTGGAGGGGCTGGAAGGAGATTGGGGATGGAAAAGCAAAGGTTGGAATGAGGTTGGTTGTGCTGGGAAGAGACTGGGAGAGACCTTGGTGAGTCCTGGTGGGGCTGGGAAGGGACTGGGAGAGGGTTTGGGGGTCCTGGGGCGGTGGGGGGCAACTGGGAGGGGTTGTGGGGTACTGAGAGGGACGGGAGGGGCTTTGGTGTGTCCTGGGGAGGCTGGGAATGGATCGGGAGGAGGTTTCAGGGGCTCCTGGGTGGGCTGGGGACGACTGGGAGGGTGCTTGGAGGGGCTTGGGGTGTCGCTGAGAGGTTTTTGGGGGTCCTGAGCCCTGCTGACCCCCCAGAGATGCCGCCGGACGCTGCCCGCAGCAAGATGCTGACGGGGATCGGGGGCTTCGTGTTGGGCTTCGTCTTCCTGGCGCTGGGGCTCGGCTTCTACCTGCGCAAGAAGGTGAGGGGGGTCCCGGGGGTCGTGTCCCCCCTGCCCCGGAGCGGCTGTGCTCCCCCCGGGGCCCCCCAGCCCGGTGTCACCCCCTTTTCTCTGCCCACAGAGCTCCTGAGCCGCCGCCGGCCGCAGCCCCTCCCCGTGGCCTCGGGCCCGGCCGGGACCCCCCGCTCTGTCCCCGCGCGGATTTAGGGGGGTTCGTGTGTCCCCCCAGCCCTGCTGTCACTCTGACCCCGCCCGGCTGCTCCCAGTGCTCCCAGTAAAGCTTCCCAGTCGGCTCCGGTCGCGTTTCTTGGGGGGCACTGGGGAGGGACTTGGGGGGACCCCGCGGTGGGGCTGTGATTGAGGGGCAGACCTGACCTGGGATGGATCGGGAATGGGGACCCCCGTGTGTCCCCAAGTGTCACCCCGCTCTGGGGGGTCTTGGGAGGCAGCTGAACCCCGACACGGCACCCAGCGAACCCCAAAAAAGGCGCTGAGACTCCCCTGAGCCCCCCAGAACCTCCAAACCCCATAGAAAAACAGCCCCGAAAAACAGCCCCGCGAAAATGAGCCAATGGGAGAAGGCGCTGAGCGATTCTGATCCAACCCGAGCTCGCGGCGCTGATGACTCTCCAGTTCCCAGGCAGACCCGCAGCGCCCAGCGCTCCCCACCCCAACCCCACCTGCGCCCCCCCCTCGCCCCCAGCGCTTCCCGCCAGCCCAATTTGGGGAGGGGGCGCGTGGGGGGCGCCCAGGCCTGGCCCGGAGTCCAGCGCTGCCCCAGCCCGACCTGCCCCGGCTCCATCCCGGCTCCTCCCGCGGCATGCGACGGCGTGGGGAAAAGGGGGGGAAAGGGTGGGCGCTGGGCTTGGGGGGAGGAGGAGAAGGAATGGAGGAGGAGGAGGAGGGATGAGGAAGGACCGGGAGAAAGGCCGGAGATCCGAGCAGGAGGAGCCGCGGGAGGAGGAAGGAGGAGAGAGGAAGAGGAGGAACAGGAAGAGGTTGGAGAGAGGAAGAGGAGGAGCAGCAGAAGCAGCGCGGAGCTCTTTGTCTGCCGCGGCCCCGGGAGCATCGGCGCCCCGCACGCCGCAGGTGAGGGGGAGGAGGAAATCGCCCCAAATGTCTCGGGGGTCCCCGAGCGGCGTTTTTTCTGGGCGGGTGTTTGGAGCTCGCAGCTTGCGGGATTGAGCCCCAAATCTCGTTCAGGGTCGCTGGGAGGGTTTGATTGTGCGGGGGGAACGTTTGGATGTGGCGGAAGGGCAAAGCTGAGGCGCCAATGGGGCTTTGGGGGATATTTTGGGGGCTGCAGGTGGCCATGGCCCGGTGTCGGGGTGGGAGGGGGACATGGGGCATGGGGTCCCCCCGGGAGAGCGGTGGAGGGGAAGGGCGGGAGCCCCGGAGGGGGGTGAGCGGAGAGGGGCGATGGCGGAGCTGGGGGAGCCCCGGCAGGCTGGAGAGGGGGGAGCGTGGCTAAGGGGGAAGCCTGGGATCCCTGGAAGCACGGAGCAGAGAATGAGGGGAGAAGGGACCCCTGGGACCCCCAAAGCCCCCGGATCATCCCTAAGCGGGACCCTGGTAAATAGGGAAGCCCGGGAGCCACGGGAGCCCCATGAGTGCAGGGAAGGGAGAGCCTGAGGAGGCCAAAGTGCAAAGAGCAGAGAGGGGGAAATGCTGTGAGGGTTTTGAGGTGAATGGTGGTGGTTTGGGGTTTTTATGGCCACAAACCCCTGGGAGAGTTGCAGAGCTGGAGGTGGGCAGGAGGAACCCCCAGGGCAAGGCGCTGAGCCCTTGTTTTTGCCCCAAAGCAGGATTTGTCATTGCCAAGGCGTGGCCGGATGGAGGAGGAGGAAAAGGCCCGGAGATGCAGCCGGAGCTCGGAGCTGGGGGAGAAGCCTGAGGGCAGAGAGAAGCCCCACAAGTGTGGGGAATGTGGGAAAAGCTTCAGGTGGAGATCTGATCTTATCCGGCACCAGAGGATCCACACTGGGGAAAAGCCCTATGAGTGTAGGGAGTGTGGGAAGAGCTTCACCCAGATGTCTAACCTGATGCAGCACCAGAGGATCCACACTGGGGAAAAGCCCTACGATTGCGAAGAATGTGGGAGGAGCTTCAGCAACAGCTCCTCGCTGATCAAGCACAAGAAAATCCACACTGGGGAAAAGCCCTATGGTTGTGGGAATTGTGGGAAGAGCTTCAGCCGGATGTCACACTTGATCACACACCAGATGATCCACACTGGGGAAAAGCCCTATGAGTGTGGGAAGTGTGGGAAGAGCTTCAGCCGGATGTCCATCCTGATGCAGCACCAGGTGACCCACACTGGGGAAAAGCCCTATGATTGCACAGAATGTGCGAAGAGCTTCAGCCACAGCTCCGCCCTGATCAAGCACCAGAGGATCCACACTGGGGAAAAGCCCTATGAGTGTGGGAAGTGTGGGAAAAGCTTCAGGCACAGATCTTACCTGCTGCAGCACCAGGTGATCCACACTGGGGAAAAGCCCTATGATTGCCAGGAATGTGGGAAGAGCTTCAGGAGCAACTCCAACCTGATGCAGCACAAACGGATCCACACTGGGGAGAGGCCCTATGAGTGTCCCACGTGTGGGAAGAGGTTTCAGACCAGCTCCGATCTCCTCGTCCATGAGCGCATTCACACCCAGGAGAGGCCCTTCCGCTGCCCTGACTGTGGGAAGGGCTTCAAGCGAAACTCCACCCTCATCACCCACCGGCGCATCCACACTGGGGAAAAGCCCTACGAGTGTCCCGAGTGTGGGAAGAGCTTCTCCAGGAGCTCTCACTTGACTCAGCACCAACGGAGGCACCAGTGAGGGAAGCCCTGCGAGTGTCCCGAGTGCAGGAAGAGCTTCATTGCTGCTCCAACTCCATCCCCAGTGGGAAGATCTGCAGTGGATGATCCCCAGTGACCCCAGCTGTGCAGAGCCCTGGTGATCCGTGCTGCTGGTGATCCGTGTGGCAAAGACACCTGGCTGGTGGCTCCACACCCTCCTGGCTCCCCGTGGGCACCTGGATGAAGGCAGGGCCAGGAATGTCCATGGGAATTCCTGGGGACATCAGAAATCCCCTGGGGAGAGCGGATTTGTTGACTTTCCACCCCAGAAAATCTCACCTTTTGTGTTCAGTTATATCATCTCTTGGCATGAGGCAACACTGGATGGCCTTGGAGGTCTTTTGCAACCTCAGGGATTCCATGATTCTGATTTTCTCTCACCCAGTGGCATCTTTCACAGCCAAATGGTTCTGAATTGGGGCAAAGAGCAGGATTTTGGGGTGGAAACGTCCAAAAATGTTCTTCCCTTCTACCCAACCACATGGATCCTCAGTGGGCACAGACATGTAAATCCTTTTCTTTCGGGCTTGGTCTTGTTTTCATTTCAGCCTTTCTAAACACCTGAATTTGGGGTAAAAATGAAGATATTGAGGTGAGACATGCATCGGACACTGGGGACACAGCCATGGTGGGACGTTGGGGACACAGACAGGGAGGGGAAAGGCAGGCAGAGCTTTCCCCGTCCAAAACTGCACCCAAAAATCTCCAAATTCAGGAATTTCTCCCAGAAGAAAGCTGTCAGGAGCTTCCTGAATGGAGGGAAAGGGGCGATGGGACATTTAAAAGAGTTGAATTGGGTTTGACACCCCTGGAATTGGGTTTGGTCCTCCTGGAACTGGATTGGATTGCCTGGGAATTGGGTTAGATTGACCTGGAATTTGGTTTGATCCACCTGGAACTGGATTTGGTTTACCTGGAATGGGGTTTTCTCGACCTGGAATTGGGTTTGACCCCCTGGAATTTGTTTTGACTCACCTGGAGCTGGGTTGGATCAATCTGGAATTCAGTTTGATTTACCTGGAATTGGGTTGGATTTACATTGGATTTACCCGTAACGATTTTGTTGTTTGGGCTGATTATACTCGGGCTGTGCTCCAAAAACAAAAGGAAACACTGGTAATTCTGGCTCTGGGCTTGGCAGGTCCCAGGGATCTTTTGAATTATTCACTTCTGAGAGCCAAAATCTTTCCCAAGGTGTTCCACCACAATTCCCAGTGGCTCAGGGAGGAGTCACTGCCAATTTTGCTGAACAGATCAGTGATGTGAGCCAAGGATGGCCCAGCTGCTAGTGAGGAGTCACAGCCATGGAGCTGCTAAATCAGGATCCCAAAATTCACTGTGGGACAGAGCCTGAGCTCTGTGGGACACACGTGGGACAGAAGGGTTTGGGACACCAGAGGAGCCACTGACTGAGCTCAGTCCTGTTGTACAGTGGGACAGGAAATCACCTTTGAAATTCAAAATCCTGCTGTGCTTCTGTTGGGCTCCAAAATCAGAAACACTCCAGACAATCACAAGAAGTTTATTCTAGCCCAGCTATGTTTAAAGGCAAGCCTGACTGAGAACCCAGACTGGAAACAACACAGAAAGAAATAACTTGTTTTTGTCAACAGAAGATGCATTGCAGGATTTGCACTGACCACCCTGAATGAGGTTATTTAATCTAATGCTCTGCTCTGCCATGAGTTGTTTCAGCACAGAAGGACTAAATGGTTGCTTTAACATGGACATTGCAACTGAGGGACAGAAAAGTAAAGATCTGCAGGGATTGTAAGTGTGGTTTGCCTTAGGGCACTCTGAGCAGAGAGAGCTTTGTTATCAGCAGAGTTCATGTTGATCTAAGACTACAGGAAGAGCAAAACCAGCTGAAGTTTCCGTTCTGCACTGCAGAGCACAGCAGAGAACCAAACAGGATGAAAATAATGAAATTACTTGGCTCCCAGGGCCAAAAACAGCCGCAGAGAGGAGGAGCACACATTTTTGTTTCACAGATCACTCTGCCAGTTATTAAACCACCATTCCACATGGTGCCAGAGATTGTCAGTGAACTGTGAAAAGTGTTAAATTCCAGACAGGTTCTGAGACAGGGATTTGCTCCAAAATGAAGAAGGAATAACTTTGTATCTGCAATTGGATACATTTTAAAAAGTGGTATTGGATCTATTGTAATCGACATCAGGCAGGTTTGGAGTGATGTTAGATACATTGTAATTGAAGATGGTTATATTGTAATTGAACTTGGATACACTGTAATTGCAACATCTGTCTGCTCTGGGTGTGTCATCATCCCACGGCAGAGTCCCTGTGACACTTTGTGCTGGGACTGCTCCAAAAAGACACAGAATCACACAAAAAGCGGAGACTTGATCAAGAACAGACAATAGAAATTTTCAGTTCCCCTAAAGGTGCTGGATAGAGCTTAAAGATTAGCGAGCAGAGAGATAAAAGGGGATAAAGGTGTGCAAACAGGATGATAAACATAGATGAAATCAGGGCAGGAACAGAGAAAGAGAATTACAGTGAGGTTGGGCAAGTTATGCAACGAGAAGCAATTTTGAGGAAAGCTGAGCTTTCCTCCAAACATCAGTGAGTGCAATCACCAGAAACTCCTTTAGATGTCCCTCCAGGACCACAAAAGGACTCTGAGCAGGAGGTGGATGGATGGAAAGGAGCACGAGGAAAGGTTTATGAATTAGCCAGGAAGTGTTTAGTAATGAATATGTGTGATCCGCGTGGAACAAATACCCCATTCAGACGTTTTACCCCACACACTAGATTAAAGAAGAGATCCTCGGGGTTTGTTCAGCACTGATAAAGAAAAAACGGCTGCTTTCAAATGCTTCAAATTAGAAGCATTGCTAGAAAGCTCATTTTCTGGCTGATTTTGGTATCATGGTCACAGAGAGGAATCCCTGTCCTGCTCCAGCCTGGGGTCTCTGCCAGGGGACACAACCCCTCAGAAAAGGCTGCTCAGGCGAGGATCCCCACAGGCCCAAAAATCCCGAGGTTCTGCGGGGGCTTCCCACGGCCTCTCTCACGCATCTCCTGCTCCACCCTCTGGGCTCCTGCCGGGGCTGCAGGGAGCTCTCTGCTCCATCCCGGACTCACCCACAGCGGTTCCCTGGCCTCCTGCCCGGCCCGGCACTTTCCGGAGCCATTGCGAACAGACATTTGGAAGGAAGATCCGCGGAGCGCCGCTTCCCTCAGGGAAACTCCGCCTACCGTGCAAAGCCCGCCCCTCGCTCCCATTGGCTGATTTTCCCGCCCGAAGCCCGCCCCTAGAGCTCATTGGCTGATTCGCCGATTAGAAAGCCCGCCCTAGCTTCGATTGACCGAATCTCCCGCCACTCCTCGTTCTCGAGCTCTGATTGGCCAGAGAGGCTCTGAGGGACGATCTCCCTCAGCCCCACATCGCTTTGATTTCCCCAAAAAGCCAAAATCTCCCCAAACCCCTTGGGCTGAGCGGAGGAACGGACAGCGTTTGGGCAGAAAACTCCCGAATCGTTGTTCCCCAGGCTGGGAAGGACAAACGGAACCCAACTGATTTGGGAGCTCCAGCAGCTCCTCTCTGCCGGCCCAGCTGAAGGCCTCGCTGGCTGCTGGAGGCTGCACGGGCAGACTGGGAGCACTGGGAGCACTGGGAAGAGGCTCTGGCTCGGCTGAAGCCCCCGGGGCAGGGGCAGCAGGGCAAGGGACAGGGCTGCAGGTGCTGAGGGGACACGAGGGACAGCACGGCCTTGATTAGCATTTCTTACAAAGTAATAAAGTACTGAAGGAAATAACAACAACAACATTTACACTATAAATACTGATGGAGGTCGCACAAGGACCTCTCAGCGAATGCTCTGAGTTGGAAGGGACCCACAAGGACACAGTCCAACCCTTAAGGGAATGGCCCCTGTGGGGTCAAATCATGACTTTGGTATTATCAGAACCTTACCCCAGCCAAGGTCATAAGGCAGCAAAGGTTTCACAGCTGAATCCACAGGGACATACAAATATATATGTACCTGGTTAGTAAACATACAGAGTGCAAGAGAAACATGACTTTTGTGAAGCTTTCAGAATTACAAAAGAACCCCCAGGCTCAGCCCAGGCAGCCACACATCTGTTTTCTCATCATCTCCTCTTCCTGCAGGTTCATCTCCTGCAGAACAGGCAGTGATGTGACCCTGAGGATCAGTGCAAGGCAGACACTGCAGCTGAGGAAGGAAATCCCCATGCTGGGGGGATGAGGTGAAGCTGAGACTGCCCAGCACAGAAAATATCCTTCCTCCATTCCCCATTAGAGGTGGGTTTGGGCTCTGCTGCAAACAGATTTGAACAGATTGCACTCCCGAGATAATTCTCAGCCAGGTGCACTCACCCTGCATTGCCCAGCACAGGAACCCTGCAGGGAGGAGCAGAGACATTGCTGGAACCTCAGGGGAACACATTGTGCCCCTGTGCCCCCAGGCTCTGCCTGTGCCCCCGGGCCCTGCCTGTGCCCCCCAGGCCATGCCTGTGCCCCCAAAGCTCTGCCTGTGCCCCCAGGCTTTGCCTGTGCCCCCCAGGGCCCTGCCTGTGCCCCCAAGGCTCTGCCTGTGCCCCCCAGGACTCACGGGGAGTTGAAGTTGCTGCCATCCACCCACTGCAGCCGCTGGCCCTGTCTGTGCAGCCCGAGCCAGTAATCAACATTCCTGCTGAGGCGGAACAGGAACTCCTGGCAAGGAGAGAGGAGCAAACAATGGACTCCTAGCCCAGGAGCTCCCCAGGGTCCCCTTGGCCTTCCCAAAGCCCCCAAACTCCTCACTCACCATTTCCTTGTCAGTGAGCACAGCCAGGGAAGCCTCGAGCTCGGAGCACCGAGCCTTAGCCTGATCCCAGGAGAGACGATGCCTCGAGAGGAAGTAGCAGATCCCGTTGTACCCAACCCAGCCATGGGGACAGGCCAGCAGCACCCGAGCTGCAGGGTTAACTGGAGTAACTGGAGTCTCTCTGTGTATTCTCCCTGCAGAGGGAAATGGAGAAGAATGTTTGAGGATTCTCCCCTCAGGCAGCAGTGAGCCAGCAGTGCCCCGAGGGGTTGGGCTGAGGCTGCTGCTCCTCCCTTACCTGACACAGCAGCCAAGGACACCCCCAGAGCCACAACCAGGGCTAGGAGCACAACCAGCACCACGATAAACTTGAGGTGGGATCTGATCCTCTGGCCTGGAGCTGGAAAGAGCAGTTCGTCGTGAGGATGGAGCTGTCCTGAGCAGGCTCAGCCCTCACATCTCCCACCCGACGCCCAGGGAACAGAGGAGGGACCCTCAGCCTGTGTGCCACTCACTGAGCTGGCAGCAGGAGAGACAAGGGATGGGGACACAGCCAGGAACAAGGGACACAGACAGGGACAAGGGACACAGACAGGGACAGGGGACACAGACAGGGACAAGGGACAGCTACGGCTGAACTGCCCAGGCCCAGGCATGTCAGTCCCAGCAGAGCACCACGTCTCTTCCAGAGCCCTGGACACAGCCACACCCTGCCAGCCCTGTGCTCCTGGACTGACACTGTCCCCTACCTAGAGGCCACCCGTGAGGGTTCTTTTGAGTTCATTCCTGGTTGCTGAAGTGCTGTGGACTTCCAGCAGATCCTTCACACTCCAGTCACACGGGGTCGTGTGTCCCCCCAGCCCTGCTGTCACTCTGACCCCGCCCGGCTGCTCCCAGTGCTCCCAATAAAGCTTCCCAGTTGGCTCCGGTCGCGTTTCTTGGGGGGCACTGGGGAGGGACTTGGGGAGACCCCGCGGTAGGGCTGTGTCTGGGGGGCAGACCTGACCCCGGGATGGATCGGGAATGGGGACCCCCGTGTGTCCCCAAGTGTCACCCCGCTCTGGGGGCCTTGGGAGGCAGCTGAACCCCGACATGGCACACAGCGAACCCCAAAAAAGGCGCTGAGACCCCCTGAGCCCCCCAGAACCTCCAAACCCCATAGAAACACAGCCCCGAAAAATAGCCCCGCGAAAATGAGCCAATGGGAGAAGGCGCTGAGCGATTCTGATCCAATCCGAGCTCGCGGCGCTGATGACTCTCCAGTTCCCAGGCAGACCCGCAGCGCCCAGCGCTCCCCACCCCAACCCCACCTGCGCCCCCCCATCGCCCCCAGCGCTTCCCGCCAGCCCAATTTGGGGAGGGGGCGCGTGGGGGGCGCCCAGGCCTGGCCCGGAGCCCAGCGCTGCCCCAGCCCGACCTGCCCCGGCTCCATCCCGGCTCCTCCCGCGGCATGCGACGGCGTGGGGAAAAGGGGGAAAAGGGTGGGCGCTGGGCTTGGCGGGAGGAGGAGAAGGGATGGAGGAGGAGGAGGAGGGATGAGGAAGGAGCGGGAGAAAGGCCGGAGATCCGAGCAGGAGGAGGAGGCGGGAGGAGGAAGGAGGAGGAGCCGCGGGAGGAGGAAGGAGGAAAGAGGAACAGGAAGAGCAGGAAGAGGTTGGAGAGAGGAAGAGGAGGAGCAGCAGAAGCCGCGCGCAGCTCTTTGTCTGCCGCGGCCCCGGGAGCATCGGCGCCCCGCACGCCGCAGGTGAGGGGGAGGAAGAAGTCGCCCCAAATGTCTCGGGGGTCCCCGAGCGGCGTTTTTTCTGGGCGGGTGTTTGGAGCTCGCAGCTTCCGGGATTGAGCCCCAAATCTCGTTCAGGGTCGCTGGGAGGGTTTGATTGTGCGGGGGGAACGTTTGGATGTGGCGGAAGGGCAAAGCTGAGGCGGCAGTGGGGCTTTGGGGGATATTTTGGGGGCTGCAGGTGGGCACGGCCCGGTGTCGGGGTGGGAGGGGGACATGGGGCATGGGGTCCGGCCGGGAGAGCGGGGGAGGGGAAGGGCGGGAGCCCCGGAGTGGGGTGAGCGGAGAGGGGCGATGGCGGAGCTGGGGGAGCCCCGGCAGGCTGGAGAGGGGGGAGCGTGGCTAAGGGGAAGCCTGGGATCCCTGGAAGCGCGGAGCAGAGAATGAGGGGAGAAGGGACCCCTGGGAGCCCCAAAGCCCCCGGATCATCCCTGAGCGGGACCCTGGAAAATAGGGAAGCCCGGGAGCCACGGGAGCCCCATGAGTGCAGGGAAGGGAGAGCCTGAGGAGGCCAAAGTGCAAAGAGCAGAGAGGGGGAAACGCTGGGAGGGTTTTGAGGTGAATGGTGGTGGTTTGGGGTTTTTATGGACACAAACCCATGGGAGAGTTGCAGAGCTGGAGCTGGGCAGGAGGAACCCCCAGGGCAAGGCGCTGAGCGCTTGTTTTTCCCCCAAAGCAGGATTCGTCATTGCCAAGGCGTGGCCGGATGGAGGAGGAGGAAAAGGCCCGGAGATGCAGCCGGAGCTCGGAGCTGGGGGAGAAGCCTGAGGGCAGAGAGAAGCCCCACAAGTGTGGGGAATGTGGGAAAAGGTTCAGGTGGAGATCTCAGCTGATCCGGCACCAGAGGATCCACACTGGGGAAAAGCCCTATGAGTGTGGGAAGTGTGGGAAGAGCTTCAGCCAGATGTCCAACCTGATCACACACCAGATGATCCACACAGGGGAAAAGCCCTACGAGTGTGGGAAGTGTGGGAAGAGCTTCAGCCGGATGTGCACCCTGATGCGGCACCAGGTGATCCACACTGGGGAAAAGCCCTACGATTGTGGAGAATGTGGGAAGAGCTTTGGGCACAGCTCTGCCCTGTTCAAGCACAAGAAGATCCACACTGGGGAGAGGCCCTATGAGTGTGGGAAGTGTGGGAAGAGGTTTCAGAGGAGCTCCGATCTCCTTCTCCATGAGCGCATTCACACCCAGGAGAGGCCCTTCCGCTGCCCTGACTGTGGGAAGGGCTTCAACCGAAACTCCCACCTCATCACCCACCGGCGCATCCACAGTGGGGAAAAGCCCTACGAGTGTGGGGAGTGTGGGAAGAGCTTCTCCAGGAGCTCTCACTTGACTCAGCACCAACGGAGGCACCAGTGAGGGAAGCCCTGCGAGTGTCCCGAGTGCAGGAAGAGCTTCATTGCTGCTCCAACTCCATCCCCTGTGGGAAGATCTGCAGTGGATGATCCCCAGTGATCCCCGTTTGGCTGAATCCTGGTGACCCCCATTCCAGGTGATCCCCGTCGGCTGATGGGAAGGTATTTTAAATGGTCAAAATTTACTACTTCTCCTCCTCTGAGTTTGTTAGCAATAAATTCAATTCACATGTGCAATTTCCAGCCTGTTTTGTGCACAAAGGTGTTGGATGAGGGATCTCTTAGCCCGGTCCTTGTATCAGCTCAGGAAGCCTTGGTTCCATTTTCTCTCCCCATGGCGGCTGTGCAGGGCAGTGAGAGAGCAGCTCTGCTGGGTGCCTGGCATGGGGCCAGCGTCACCCCACTGCAATGTGCCATGGCCTCGTGTGGCCCTGTGCTCTGGAGCCAGCGCTGCTGTTGCTTTTTCCTTGCTGATGGTTTTCTCTTTTGCAGGAAAGGCTTGTGAAGTGCCCCCGCTGTCCCTGGCATCCCCTGGGCGCCGGCAGCCGCGTCCCTTGGCCTGCTCCCCCTGGGCCGTTGCAGGGCGGCTGGCGGAGGCTGGGAGCTGCCGTGGGGGCCGTGGGGCTGCCCTGGGGGCTGCGTGCCGAGGCGGGGCCGGGAGGTGCGGAGAACTTGGTCGCTGTTTGCAGAGCAATGGCGCCTTGGGCCCGGGCCCGTTGCAGGGCTGTTCCTCATGTGCGGCTTTGGCCTCGGCCAGCCCGGGGGGCACTGAGAGCGCGGGGCTTGGGCTGTGCGCTGTGCAGAGCCCGCGCCACGCTGCCCTTGGCTGGCTGTGCTGTCACTCGGGATTGTCCCAGCGCCATTGCTGCTCGGTGCCAGCGAGCGGGGACAAGGCCGGCGCCGGTGTCGCCCCCAGGCAGGCAGGCAGGCAGGGCTTTAGTGGGGCAGCAGCGGCGCCATGGTGGGAGCGTGTGTGCGGCCCGGGAGCGGCGGCAGCGGGCGGAGCCCGGGGAGGCGGCGGCGGAGCTCGGAGAGGCTGTCCCAGCGCAGGTGGGAGCCGCGCTGCCTTGTGCCGGGGCTCGGGGCTCACTGCGGGCGCATGGAGGGGATGCAGGGGGCGGCAGGGGGGCTGTGGCGGCTTCCTTCTCCCGTCTCCCTCCCTCCCTCCCTCCCTGGCTGTGGCGCCGTGTTGCCGCTGGCCTGAGGCCGCTGAGGGAGCGGCTGCCCGCGGTCTCCTTGCCGCTCCTTAACAACAGGAGGGGGAGAACTGTATTCTGTGGCAAATGAAAATTAATACATTTTAAACCATTTACAGCCACATGCGCTGAAGGGTGAAAAGATAGCAGACCGTATAACCCATTTAGTGAGAAATGCTGCTGATAGTTGGCATGGCGACTCAGTGAGAAAGCCAGAGGGCTCACTTGGAAATCATGGTGAACTTCGGAGATGGTGCTTTGGTTCCTGGATCTGTCAGTCAAGCTGAGAATCACAGCCATAGCAGTTAGCAGCATGTTTCCAAATGTCCTCACAGAAGGCAGAGTCATTGCCTCTTAGAGTGTCTACCTTCCTCAGCCACATGGTAGTGGAAAGACAGAGTATTCAAAGTGATCAACAAATTGATAATCAACAAGAGTCTGCTAAAGGGAATTGCAAACAAGGTTGCAATCTCACTATAAGGCCTTGGCAAGTCACTTGAGACAATTTCGTGTCCACAGAATGGAGAAGGACAAAGAACTGCATGAAAACTGCAGGTGGGGTTATTGTGATGTTCAGGTGCAGGAAACATGACAGCAGAAGTGCAAAATTGTGTTTTTCTGTCCGTCCTGCTCTAGTGCACAGCATTTCTTGGTACATCATTCAAATACACGCAGTACTTTTGTAGTGCTCCCAGAACAGAGCTCTGAACAAGAATTCAAGGCAGAATCTGCTTGTCTGCAAAAAACCCAAATGTTGGTTCAATAGCTAAGCTGGGAAGAAGAGAAGGGTGGCACCTTTCAGTACAGGATAAATTGTGCTTACGAAGAAAACTCTGCTAGGAAGAGGAGTGTGGGAAGGGAAGGGAAGGGAAGGGAAGGGAAGGGAAGGGAAGGGAAGGGAAGAAGGGACTTAAATGTTTTTAAGGTTTATTGGGCTAAATGTTCATGCTTTGGGGTTTCTTTGGGAGTAAATCTTTATATCTTGAAGGGGCTTTTGGCTGAATCTTGATATTGTGGGAGTTTGGAGTCTGTTTCTTTATGTTTGTGGGATATTTGGGAATCTCGGTGGTTAGTGGTTTTTACAGCCACCAAACTGCCAGAGAGTTGCAGAGCTGGAGCTGGGCAGGAGGAACCCCCAGGGCAAGGCGCTGAGCCCTTGTTTTTCCCCCAAAGCAGGATTTGTCATTGCCAAGGCGTGGCCGGATGGAGGAGGAGGAAAAGGCCCGGAGATGCAGCCGGAGCTCGGAGCTGGGGGAGAAGCCTGAGGGCAGAGAGAAAAAAGCTGCCAGGAGCTTCCTGAATGGAGGGAAAGGGGGGATGGGACCTTTAGAAGAGTTGAATTGGGTTTGATCCACCTGGAATTGGGTTTGATCCACCTGGAACTGGAATGGATTTACCTGAAATGGGGTTTTGTCGACCTGGAATTAGGTTGATTCATCCTGGAATTCGGTTGCATCCCACTGGAATTTGGTTTAATCGACCTGGAATTGGGTTGGATCCACCCGGAATTTGGTTGAATCTCTCAGGTATTTGGTTGGTTCATCCTGCAGTTGGGTTGGGTCCAGCTGGAACTGGGTTTGATCCATCTGGAATTCAGTTGGATTTACCTCAAATTGGGTTTGATCCACCTGGAATTGGATTGGATTGAGCTGGAATTTGGTTTAATCTACCTGGAATTTGGTTTGATCCTCCTGGAATTGGGTTGGATCCACCTGGAACTGGATTGGATTCACCTGGAATTCCGTTGGATCAACCTGGAATTGGGTTAAATCCACCTGGAATGAGGTTGAATGCCCTTGGAATTCAGTTGGATTTACCTGGAATTGGGTTTGAGCCACCTGGAGTTGGATTTGATCCACCTGAGATTGGGTTGGATTTACCTGGAATTTGGTATAATCTGCCTAGAACTGGATTTGATCCACCAGGAATTGGGTTGAGTCCACCTGGAATTGGGTTTGAATGGTGTTGGTGCTGCAGTAGAGGCTGGAATTGCCCCAGGATCCTCCTGGAATCGAGTCAGACACACCTGGAATTGGGCTGAATTCCCCTGGAAATGGAGTTTTGGTTATATTCTGTCTGGATGATGGTGTGGGGCAATGGGAATGGGGAATTGTGGGGGGTGAGAGCATAAAAATCCTGGGAAAATGGGGATTTCCACCCAAAATCCTGGGAACAGGGAGGGTTGGGCACTGCCAGAGCCCCAAAATCCTGGGAAAAAGAGGAATTTGAGCATCCTGAGCCTTTCAAAATCCTGGGAAAAGAGGAAATGGGAACTCCCAGTCCCTCAAATCTTCAGTACAGGGGGGTTTGCAATTCCCAGAGTCCCAAAATTCCAGAAATGGATGATTTGGGAAATTCTAGAGCCCCAAAATCCTGAGAACAGGGGGGTTTGGGAGATCCCAGAGCCCCAAAACCGTGGGAAAAGAGGAGTTTGTCCACTGCTGACCCTGAAAATTGCAGAAAAGGGGGTAAAACCCTGAAAAAAGAGGAAGACGGGCCAACGCCCTTCCCAAAAAAATCCCCAAAAAGGGGGATGGACCTTCTGAATCTCCCCGATCCCCTTTTGCCATGGATCCAGGACACCCCAAATGCCAACGCCGCGGCTCCAGGACCCCCCAAAGCCCACCTTGGAGCCCCCAAAGGCCAGGCAGGGTCAGCGCCAGCAGCAGCAGCAGGCAGGGGCAGCTCCGTGCTCCATCCATGGCGCCTCGGGATGTGGCGACACTGGGAAGGGTCGCTGGTGGTCCCAGTGCAGCGGCGGCGAAGTGGGGGGAGTGGGAGTGGGGGCGCAGCGCCCCAAAAGCGGCGGAGCCAATGGGAGGGCGTGTGTGTTGTGTCGTCACCGGTTGCCGGGTAGAGCCTGTGCAAAACGGGCCCCAAACCGGCCCGGCCAATCGGAGCGCGTCCAAAACAACTGCGGCCAATGGCAGCGCGCCCAAAACCACGCCCAGGCAATGGGAGCGCGTCCCAAAACGGCGCCCGGCCAATCAGAGCGCGCGGGGCGGATGATCCCGCCCTGCTCCGGACTGGAGCTCCCAGTGCAGCGGCTGCTGCGGGGCTGGCGGCAGCTGCCCGGCGCTGGCCATGGGGCGAGTGGCGGCAGCTGGGGCCCTACTGGTGGCACTGGTGGTGCTGGGAGCCACCCCGGCTGCGGGCGCGGAGCTGTCGGGTGAGCAGGGGGAGCAGGGAATGCGATGGGAAAGGGGGAAAAGGGGAAAGAAAGGGGTTTGGGAGCCCAAAGCGGAGGGGGAGGAGGAGGGGAAGCCGAAAGGGAGAGCGGGAGGGGCTGAGGGTTGGGGGAAGGTGAGGAAGGGGTGGGAGAGGGTGGGGAAGTGGGGAAAAGGGGAGGGTGGGAGCCCAAAACTCAGCGGGAGGGGGATGGGGATGGGGGGATTGTGGGTAAAAGGGTGGGAAAACAGCAAAAAGAGGGAATGGGACCCCAAAACTGAAGCAGGGAGTGGCTGAAAATGGTGGGGAGTGAGGATGTGAAAGGGGAAATAGGGAGAAGGGTGGGAAAGAGGAAGTGGGAGCGCGGGCAGGAGGGTCCCATGGCGGCCGTGGGGCACAGGGGGTGCGGAGTGGGGATCCGGGGTGACCCCCGGAGCTCTGGGATCGATGGGGGTGCTGGGGGAACCCCTGACCTGTGCCTTGCTCACACAGGGGTCTTCCAGGAGCTTCGTACAAATGAGTGTCACTTCATTAACAGCACGGAGAAGGTGAGGTTCGTGCAGAGGTACATCTACAACCGGGTGGAGTATGTGAGGTTCGACAGCGATGAGGGGAAACACGTGGGGTTCACCCCCTTTGGGGAGAAAGTGGCCCAGGACTGGAACAGCGACCCGGCATGGATGGAGTACCAACGGACTGCAGTGGACACGTACTGCCGGCACAACTACAAGATCTCCACCCCGTTCCTCGTGGAGCGCAGAGGTGAGCGTGGGGCAGAGGTGTCCCCTCAGGCTCTGCCCTGGCAATGACCCTGCAGCCCCTCAAACCCTCCCTGGGAATCACCCAGAGCCCTCAGCCCTCCTTGTGCCAAACCAGGGACTTCTTGTCCTTCTCGGCGGCTTCTGTGTCTCTCCCAGCCCCCCCAGTCTCTCCCAGCCCCCCCAGCGCGTCCATTTCAGCCAAGCGTGAAGATGACGCTTCTCAGATAATCAGAGCGCGAGTCTCTGATGACTCATCAGTTGCCAGGCAGACAAGCAGCGCCGAGTTCTCCGCGCTGGACTTAACCTCGCAGTGCCGCGGAGTTCATTCCCAGTCCCTCCCAGTGCCACCACAGTCACTCCCAGTGTCTCTAATGCCATCCCCAGTCCATTCCCAGTGCACTTGCAGACCTCCACCCTCCATTTCAGTGCCCTCCCAGTGCTCCCAAATCCACTCCCCTCTCCCACTGCCACCCCGCGTCACACCACCCCTCCCAGCTCTCTCCCAGCGCCCCCCCAGCTGATCCCAGTGTCTCCCCTCTCTCTCCCAGTGCCCCCCAGCGTGTCCATCTCGCTGGTGCCCTCGAGCTCCCAGCCCGAGCCCGGCCGCCTGCTGTGCTCCGTGATGGAGTTCTACCCTGCGCAGGTGCAGGTGAGGTGGTTCCAGGGCCAGCAGGAGCTCTCGGAGCAAGTGATGACCACCGACCTGCTCCCCAACGGGGACTGGACCTACCAGCTGCTGGTGCTGCTGGAAACGCCCCCCCGGCACGGGGTCACCTACACCTGCCAGGTGGAGCACGTCAGCCTGGAGCAGCCCCTGAGGTGGCACTGGGGTACGGCCAGAGCCCACAGTGCCGGGGGGAGCGGGGGAGGCACTGGGGGGCTGGCAGGGGGATTGGGCTGTGCTGGGGGGAACTGGGAGGGAGGTGGAGAGAGGCTGGTTTATACTGGGAGAGGGGCTTGGGGGTGTGGGAGGGCTGGGAAGGGGTTGGAAGGATGTTGGGGAGGGTGGGATGAGGTTCTGGGGGTGCTGGTGGGCACTGGGAGGGAGTTTGGGGGTGCTGGGGGGAACTGGGAGGGAGTTTGGGGGTGCTGGGGGGAACTGGGAGGGAGTTGGAGTGAGGCTGGAGGGGCTGGAAGGAGATTGGGGATGGAAAAGCAAAGGTTGGAATGAGGTTGGTTGTGCTGGGAAGAGACTGGGAGGGACCTTGGTGAGTCCTGGTGGGGCTGGGAAGGGACTGGGAGAGGGTTTGGGGGTCCTGGGGCGGTGGGGGCAACTGGGAGGGGTTGTGGGGTGCTGAGAGGGACGGGAGGGGCTTTGGTGTGTCCTGGGGAGGCTGGGAATGGATCGGGAGGAGGTTTCAGGGGCTGCTGGGTGGGCTGGGGGCGACTGGGAGGGTGCTTGGAGGGGCTTGGGGTGTCGCTGAGAGGTTTTTGGGGGTCCTGAGCCCTGCTGACCCCCAGAGATGCCGCCGGACGCTGCCCGCAGCAAGATGCTGACGGGGATCGGGGGCTTCGTGTTGGGCTTCGTCTTCCTGGCGCTGGGGCTCGGCTTCTACCTGCGCAAGAAGGTGAGGGGGGGTCCCGGGGGTCGTGTCCCCCCTGCCCCGGAGCGGCTGTGCTCCCCCCGGGGCCCCCCAGCCCGGTGTCACCCCCCTTTCTCTGCCCACAGAGCTCCTGAGCCGCCGCCGGCCGCAGCCCCTCCCCGTGGCCTCGGGCCCGGCCGGGACCCCCCGCTCTGTCCCCGCGCTGATTTTGGGGGGTCGTGTGTCCCCCCAGCCCTGCTGTCACTCTGAACCCGCCCGGCTGCTCCCAGTGCTCCCAATAAAGCTTCCCAGTTGGCTCCGGTCGCGTTTCTTGGGGGGCACTGGGGAGGGACTTGGGGGGACCCCGCGGTGGGGCTGTGACTGGGGGGCAGACCTGACCCCGGGATGGATCGGGAATGGGGACCCCGTGTGTCCCCAAGTGTCACCCCGCTCTGGGGGCCTTGGGAGGCAGCTGAACCCCGACACGGCACACAGCGAACCCCAAAAAAGGCGCTGACACCCCCTGAGCCCCCCAGAACCTCCAAACCCCCTAGAAAAACAGCCCCGAAAAACAGCCCCGCGAAAATGAGCCAATGGGAGAAGGCGCTGAGCGATTCTGATCCAATCCGAGCTCGCGGCGCTGATGACTCTCCAGTTGCCAGGCAGACCCGCAGCGCCCAGCGCTCCCCACCCCAACCCCACCTGCGCCCCCCCCTCGCCCCCAGCGCTTCCCGCCAGCCCAATTTGGGGAGGGGGCGCCTGGGGGGCGCCCAGGCCTGGCCCGGAGCCCAGCGCTGCCCCAGCCCGACCTGCCCCGGCTCCTCCCGCGGCATGCGACGGCGTGGGGAAAAGGGGGGGAAAGGGTGGGCGCTGGGCTTGGGGGGAGGAGGAGGAGGAGGGATGAGGAAGGAGCGGGAGAAAGGCCGGAGATCCGAGCAGGAGGAGGAGGCGGGAGGAAGAAGGAGGAGAGAGGAAGAGGAGGAACAGGAAGAGGAGGAGAGAGGAAGAGGAGGAGCAGCAGAAGCCGCGCGCAGCTCTTTGTCTGCCGCGGCCCCGGGAGCATCGGCGCCCCGCACGCCGCAGGTGAGGGGGAGGAGGAAGTCGCCCCAAATGTCTCGGGGGTCCCCGAGCGGCGTTTTTCTGGGCGGGTGTTTGGAGCTCGCAGCTTGCGGGATTGAGCCCCAAATCTCGTTCAGGGTCGCTGGGAGGGTTTGATTGTGCGGGGGGAACGTTTGGATGTGGCGGAAGGGCAAAGCTGAGGCGGCAGTGGGGCTTTGGGGGATATTTTGGGGGCTGCAGGTGGGCACGGCCCGGTGTCGGGGTGGGAGGGGGACATGGGGCATGGGGTGCCCCCGGGAGAGCGGTGGAGGGGAAGGGTGGGAGCCCCGGAGTGGGGTGAGCGGAGAGGGGCGATGGCGGAGCTGGGGGAGCCCCGGCAGGCTGGAGAGGGGGGAGCGTGGATAAGGGGGAAGCCTGGGATCCCTGGAAGCGCGGAGCAGAGAATGAGGGGAGAAGGGACCCCTGGGACCCCCAAAGCCCCCGGATCATCCCTAAGCAGGACCCTGGAAAATAGGGAAGCCCGGGAGCCACGGGAGCCCCATGAGTGCAGGGAAGGGAGAGCCTGAGGAGGCCAAAGTGCAAAGAGCAGAGAGGGGGAAATGCTGTGAGGGTTTTGAGGTGAATGATGGTGGTTTGGGGTTTTTATGGACACAAACCCCTGGGAGAGTTGCAGAGCTGGAGCTGGGCAGGAGGAACCCCCAGGGCAAGGCGCTGAGCCCTTGTTTTTGCCCCAAAGCAGGATTTGTCATTGCCAAGGCGTGGCCGGATGGAGGAGGAGGAAAAGGCCCGGAGATGCAGCCGGAGCTCGGAGCTGGGGGAGAAGCCTGAGGGCAGAGAGAAGCCCCACAAGTGTGGGGAATGTGGGAAAAGCTTCAGGTGGAGATGTCAGCTGATCGTGCACCAGATGATCCACACTGGGGAAAAGCCCTATGAGTGTGGGAAGTGTGGGAAGAGCTTCAGCCGGATGTCCACCCTGATGCGGCACCAGGTGACCCACACTGGGGAAAAGCCCTACGATTGTGTGGAATGTGGGAAGAGCTTCAGCGACAGCTCCTCGCTGATCAAGCACAAGAAAATCCACACTGGGGAAAAGCCCTTTGGTTGTGGGAATTGTGGGAAGAGCTTCAGCCAGATGTCACATTTGATCACACACCAGAGGATCCACACTGGCAAAAAGCCCTACGAGTGTGGGAAGTGTGGGAAGAGCTTCAGCCGGATGTGCACCCTGATCACACACCAGGTGACCCACACTGGGGAAAAGCCCTATGATTGCCAGGAATGTGGGAAGAGCTTCAGCCACAGCTCCGCGCTGATCACGCACCAGAGGATCCACACTGGGGAAAAGCCCTATGAGTGTGGGAAGTGTAGGAAAAGCTTCAGGCACAGATCTTACCTGATGCGGCACCAGATGATCCACACTGGGGAAAAGCCCTATGATTGCCAGGAATGTGGGAAGAGCTTCAGGAGCAACTCCAACCTGATGCAGCACAAAAGGATCCACACTGGGGAGAGGCCCTATGAGTGTCCCACGTGTGGGAAGAGGTTTCAGACCAGCTCCAATCTCCTCGTCCATGAGCGCATTCACACCCAGGAGAGGCCCTTCCGCTGCCCTGACTGTGGGAAGGGCTTCAAGCAAAACTCCAACCTCATCACCCACCGGCGCATCCTGTCTTGGATTGATGATATGATAATCCTTTATCCCCTATCGTTGGCTTATATGCCCAAGAAAGAAAAAAAAAAATGTGTGGTCCTGTCTCTTTAACTGCACCCAGCCGCAGAGAGAAACGCGGGTTTTTTTGAAAACATTTTCCCCAAGCCTCGCTCCGGGGGAGGATTCGTCGCTCGGCAGAGACTGCGTGCTGGACGGGGGTCGGAGTGAGCTCTGCTCCCGTTTTTTCCATTCTTCTTCTTTTTTCCTCGTTTGGACCCCTTCTCTTCGATCTGCTTTGCCACCCGGAGACCCAGGAGGGCCAGAGGACAGCAGAGCTCTCCAGGGAGCTCCACCCGGCCCCGGGTGGGGGGCGAGGAGGAGAGGGACTGCGTCTGAGAAAAGGACTTTTTATTCAGGTTGAATAACTGCCTTTCACCTTGTTTTCCCCTTCCCCTGTGCCTTGTAGGGCACTCTGCGTGGTTTTGTTAAATAAATAGTTTTTTCTTCACTTCCATCTAAGAGGTTCTGTTGTGGGTGGGGGAGGGGGTGTCGGGGCCCTTCGCTCTCGGAGGAGAGAGAGTCTTATCATTAACCCGGGACATATTTGGCGCCCAACGTGGGGCCTTGATTACTTGTTCTACACCTTTTGTGGGGTTAGAGAAAGTGAAGAAAAAAACCTAATAATTGCATTCTGGTTTTAATCGCTTGGTATTGAATTACAGCCATCAGTAGTCACTATGCTGTTTGATGGGAGGTTGTTTGATGTAATACTGTCTGTTTGGCACATAGGTTTGTTTCCCTACCAACAGGTAGGGGCAATCCTGTCCCTAATGTATAATTTCCACCAATCAGGGACACGACTCCGGCTTGTTATAGTAATGTGTGTGATACTGACGATCTGTAAGAAGGTATGGGAAACAGTTAAAGATGTACATGCTCTGTTAGTTTCCTCCTCTAGTTTTAGTAACCTGTTTTGGAGTTTTGTTAGTAATATTACCCAACCTGTTAGAGAAGTAGAGGGTGAAGCTTCGTGGCTCCTCACCCATCTCTTTCCCTTTAAATCTGGTATATCAGCTTTTGAGAATATTCAGTTTCCCCTGGATGTTAAAGAGACCATTAACTTGGTAGTACAGGTGCTTTACCTAGGAGTTTCCGTGTATATGATGTTCAGTGTTACCAGAATGAGGGCTGAGAAGTCCAGAGGGGCTGAGCAGGAGCAGGCACCTAATCCAGATGTGAGGAAATTTGAATGGTGTGGAGTATGGGAGGACATAGGTAAAACTTTAAAGAAATTCTCTGATCCAATAGACTGGGAATTTCCCCCTGGACAAATCCCAAGACCAGCTGAGGTAGGGAAGTATCTGAAAGAGAAGTGCAGAGACAACTGCAGTGCAATATGTTGGGCCCTGGCATATGCTTATCGTACACTGTCAGATATTATAGAACAGGAAGTAAGGGAGCCTAAGCCAATGGCAGTTGCTCCTATTACAAGGAGCAGGAAAGCCCAATTTAAGACTGATCGCCCAGATGACAGTGGGGAGGGACCCTCAAGGCCAGCAACTGAGTCAGAGGTCATTGTTGAATCCATGAATGTGAGAGACCTTCACAGCCTAAGAAAAGATTATGTCCAACGAGATGATGAATCTGTGATTAGTTGGTTAGTCCGTCTTTGGGATGCTGCAGGCGATGTTACACTTCTAGATGCTACTGAGGCAAGGCATTTAGGGACTGTGTCACGTGACCCAGATATCAACCAAACTATACGAGATGGGCCTGACTGCAGCAGCCTCTGGAGACGAGCTATCAGAGCTGCGAGAGACAGATACCTACATCCCGACGATCTCTATTCGCAACAAACCCAGTGGAGAACCATAGAACAAGGGATTCAACGCTTGAGAGAAATGGCAGTGGTAGAAATTGTCTTCCCAGAGGACATAGCAAACCCAGATCCGATTATAGACCCAGATAGGATAGAATGTACACCTGTGATGTGGCGGAAACTCCTAAAGCTTGGGCCATCAGGGTATGCTTCTTCTTTAGCCATTATGAAGCAAGATGACGGGCATGAGACTGTGCGTGATATGACAAGGAAACTCCGAGCGTATGCAGATGTTGTGCATAGCCCAATGAATGCAAGAATCTCAGCTGTGGAAACAAATCTGCAGAAACTAGAAAATAAGATAGAGAAGAATCATGAGAAACTCAGTAAAGAGATTAAAGACAGCCTTCTCCAAATCTCAGCAGTACAGACCAGAGGTTCTGCTTCCCCACGCAGACGCTCCTCAGCTATGAGAACTGGATATATCCCTCGACATGAGTTGTGGTATTTCCTGTGTGACAGTGGAGAAAACATGAACAGGTGGGATGGACAACCCACTGCTGTCCTGGCACGACGAGTGCGTGAATTGAAGGAGGGCAAGACTCAGAGAAGGAACTCCACCAGAAGGGAAGTAGCTCTACTCAATATGTCTGATTCCGTTGAAGGAACCTCTAACACAAATACCCACCATGTTTAGAGGGGCCCTGCCTCTAGCCAGGTAGAGGCCAGGGAAAACCGAATTTTTTGGACAGTGTGGATTCGGTGGCCTGGCACATCAGAGCCACAAGAATACGAGGCTTTAGTTGACACTGGTGCACAATGCACGATAATCCCATCGAGACATGTGGGGACAGAACCTATTTCTATTTCCGGCGTTACAGGAGGATCACAAGACTTGACCCTCGTGAAAGCTGAGGTGAGCCTGACTGGAAGAGAGTGGAAAGAACATTCCATTGTGACTGGCCCAGAGGCTCCATGTATTTTGGGTATAGACTTCCTTCGAAATGGATATTTCAAAGACCCAAAGGGACTCAAGTGGGCATTTGGGATAGCTGCTGTGGAGACAGAGGGCATAAAACAATTGAACACCTTGCCTGGACTGTCAGAGAACCCATCTGCAGTAGGACTCCTGAAAGGGGACGAGCAACAAGTACCAATTGCAACCTCGATTGTGCACCGCCGACAGTACCGGACAACTCGTGATGCCGTGATTCCCATTCACAAACTAATCCGTGAGCTGGAGAGCCAGGGGGTGGTCAGCAGGACCCATTCATCCTTTAACAGCCCCATCTGGCCTGTGCGAAAATCTGAAGGAGAATGGAGATTGACTGTGGACTATCGTGCCTTGAATGAGGTGACTCCACCTCTGAGTGCTGCTGTGCCAGACATGCTGGAGCTCCAGTATGAGCTAGAGTCCAAGGCAGCAAAGTGGTATGCTACTATTGACATTGCAAGTGCATTTTTCTCCATTCCTCTGGCAGCAGAGTGCAGACCTCAGTTTGCTTTCACCTGGAGGGGCGTGCAGTACACCTGGAACCGATTGCCCCAGGGGTGGAAACACAGTCCCACCATCTGCCATGGACTGATCCAGGCTGCACTAGAAAAGGGTGGGGCTCCAGAACATGTGCAATACATTGATGACATCATTGTGTGGGGGGACACAGCAGAAGAAGTATTTGAGAAAGGAAAGGAAGTAATCCAGATTCTCCTGGAAGCCGGTTTCGCTATAAAAAAGAGCAAAGTCAAAGGGCCTGCCAAAGAGATCCAGTTCCTAGGAGTGAAGTGGCAAGATGGACGGCGTCAGATTCCTACTGAGGTTATCAATAAAATCATCACAATGTCCCCCCAACCAACAAGAAGGAGACGCAAGCTTTCCTAGGTGCCATAGGCTTTTGGAGAATGCACATCCCTGAGTACAGCCAGATCGTGAGTCCTCTCTACCTCATAACCCGCAAGAAGAACGATTTCCAGTGGGGCCCTGAACAGCAGCAAGCCTTCACCCAGATCAAGCAGGAGATTGCTCATGCAGTAGCCCTTGGCCCAGTCAGGACAGGGCCAGAAGTAAAGAATGTGCTTTACTCTGCAGCTGGGAGCCATGGCCTGTCCTGGAGCCTTTGGCAGAAGGTGCCTGGTGTGACCCGAGGTCGACCACTGGGATTTTGGAGCCGAAGTTACAGAGGGTCTGAAGCCAACTACACCCCAACAGAGAAAGAAATCCTAGCAGCATATGAAGGAGTCCAAGCTGCCTCAGAGGTAATTGGCACAGAAGCACAACTCCTCCTGGCACCTCGACTACCGGTGCTGGGGTGGATGTTTAAAGCAGAGGTTCCCTCTACTCATCATGCCACCAATGGCACATGGAGCAAATGGATTGCCCTTATCACACAGTGCGCCTGTATGGGAAATCTGAATCGCCCTGGGATTTTGGAAATAATTACAAATTGGCCTGAAGGTGAAAATTTTAGTCTGATTGAGGAAGAGGAGCTGGAACAGGTGACCCGTGCAGAGGAAGCCCCACCATACAACCAACTGCCAGCAGACGAAACACGCTACGCTCTTTTCACTGATGGTTCCTGTCGTCTTGTAGGGACAAAACGAAAATGGAAAGCAGCTGTGTGGAGCCCCACACGACGGGTTGCAGAAGCTAGGGAAGAAGAGGGAGGATCGAGCCAATTCGCTGAGCTCAAAGCCGTTCAGTTAGCCCTGGACATTGCTGAAAGAGAGAAATGGCCAAAGCTCTACCTTTATACTGATTCATGGATGGTAGCCAATGCTCTGTGGGGTTGGCTGGAAAAGTGGAAGAAGGCTGGTTGGCAGCGTAGGGGAAAACCAATTTGGGCAGCTGAAGAGTGGAAAGACATCGCTAGTCGGGCAGAGAGACTACCTGTGAAGGTCCGCCATGTAGACGCCCATGTCCCCAAGAGTCGAGCTAATGAGGAACACCGAAACAACGAACAGGTAGATCAGGCTGCAAAGATAAAGGTGTCCCAGGTAGACTTGGATTAGCAGCATAAAGGAGATTTATTCCTAGCTCGATGGGCCCATGATGCCTCAGGCCATCAGGGCAGAGATGCCACCTATAAGTGGGCACGAGACCGAGGGGTGGATCTAACCATGGACTGCATCTCTCAAGTTATCCATGACTGTGAAACATGTGCTGCCATCAAGCAAGCCTAGCGGGTGAAACCCCTGTGGTATGGTGGAAGGTGGTCAAAATATAAGTATGGAGAGGCCTGGCAGATTGATTACATCACACTGCCTCAAACCCGCCATGGCAAGCGCTATGTGCTCACAATGGTAGAAGCCACCACTGGGTGGCTGGAAACCTACCCTGTGCCTCATGCCACTGCTCGTAACACCATCCTGGGCCTTGAGAACCAAGTCCTGTGGAGGCATGGTACCCCTGAGAGAATTGAGTCAGATAACGGAACTCATTTTAAAAATAGCCTCATAAACAACTGGGCTAGAGACCATGGCATTGAGTGGGTGTACCACATTCCCTATCATGCACCAGCAGCTGGCAAAGTGGAACGGTATAATGGATTGTTAAAAACCACCCTAAAGGCATTGGGTGGGGGAACTTATAAGAATTGGGAGCGACATTTAGCAGAGGCCACCTGGTTAGTCAATACCCGAGGCTCCATCAACCGAGCAGGTCCTGCCCAATCTGAGCTTCTACATACAGTGGATGGAGATAAGGTCCCAGCAGTACATGCCAGAGGCTTGTTAGGGAAAACTGTCTGGATTGATTCTGCCTCACATAAAGACAAACCCATCCGTGGGGTTGTCTTTGCTCAGGGACCAGGGTGTACTTGGTGGATAATGCAGGAAGATGGAAAAACACAATGTGTCCCTCAGGGAAATTTAATTTTGGGTGAAGGCCACATGTAAGGTTGGGATGGCAACATACCACCGTTCACCGTTCGTGACATTATTTGTACATAGTTATGTGTATATATGTATATATGTATATATGTATATATGTATATATGTATATATGTATATATGTATATATGTATGTGTGTATGTATGTATATATGTGTATATATATATGTGTGTGTTTGAAGTTGGAAGATGTTAGGGTGGGCCTTAAGCCAACGCTATGGAATAAGGGGTGGAATGTCTTGGATTGATGATATGATAATCCTTTATCCCCTATCGTTGGCTTATATGCCCAAGAAAGAAAAAAAAAAATGTGTGGTCCTGTCTCTTTAACTGCACCCAGCCGCAGAGAGAAACGCGGGTTTTTTTGAAAACATTTTCCCCAAGCCTCGCTCCGGGGGAGGATTCGTCGCTCGGCAGAGACTGCATGCTGGACGGGGGTCGGAGTGAGCTCTGTTCCCGTTTTTTCCATTCTTCTTCTTTTTCCCTCGTTTGGACCCCTTCTCTTCGATCTGCTTTGCCACCCGGAGACCCAGGAGGGCCAGAGGACAGCAGAGCTCTCCAGGGAGCTCCACCCGGCCCCGGGTGGGGGGCGAGGAGGAGAGGGACTGCGTCTGAGAAAAGGACTTTTTATTCAGGTTGAATAACTGCCTTTCACCTTGTTTTTCCCTTTCCCTGTGCCTTGTAGGGCACTCTGCGTGGTTTTGTTAAATAAATAGTTTTTTCTTCACTTTCATCTGAGAGGTTCTGTTGTGGGTGGGGGAGGGGGTGTCGGGGCCCTTCGCTCTCGGAGGAGAGAGTCTTATCATTAACCCGGGACACATCCACACTGGGGAAAAGCCCTATGAGTGTGGGGAGTGTGGGAAGAGCTTCTCCAGAAGGTCTCTCTTGACTCAGCACCAACGGAGGCACCAGTGAGAGAAGCCCTGCGAGTGTCCCGAGTGCAGGAAGAGCTTCATTGCTGCTCCAACTCCATCCCCAGTGGGAAGATCTGCAGTGGATGATCCCCAGTGACCCCCGTTGGGCAGAATCCTGGTGACCCCCATTCCTGGTGATCCCTGTTATTTGAGAAGAAGTTGTTTTATATGGTCAAAGTTTCCTTCTTCTCCTATTCTGAGTTTGTTAGCAATAAATTCAATTCACATATGCAATTTCCAGCCTGTTTTGTGCGCAAAGGTGTTTGATGAGGGATCTCTTAGCCAGGTCCTTCTATCAGCTCAGGAAGCCTTGGCTCAATTTTCTCTCCCCATGGCGGCTGTGCAGGGCAGTGAGAGAGCAGCTCTGCTGGGCGCCTGGCATGGGGCCAGCGTCACCCCACTGCAATGTGCCATGGCCTCGTGTGGCCCTGTGCTCTGGAGCCAGCGCTGCTGTTGCTTTTTCCTTGCTGATGGTTTTCTCTTTTGCAGGAAAGGCTTGTGAAGTGCCCCCGCTGTCCCTGGCGTCCCCTGGGCGCCGGCAGCCACGTCCCTTGGCCTGCTCCCCCTGGGCCGTTGCAGGGCGGCTGGCGGAGGCTGGGAGCTGCCGTGGGGGCCGTGGGGCTGCCCCGGGGGCTGCGTGCCGAGGCGGGGCCGGGAGGTGCGGAGAACTTGGTCGCTGATTGCAGAGCAATGGCGCCTTGGGCCCGGGCCCGTTGCAGGGCTGTTCCTCATGTGCGGCTTTGGCCTCGGCCAGCCCGGGGGGCACTGAGAGCGCGGGGCTTGGGCTGTGCGCTGTGCAGAGCCCGCGCCTCGCTGCCCTTGGCTGGCTGTGCTGTCACTCGGGATTGTCCCAGCGCCATTGCTGCTCGCTGCCAGCGAGCGGGGACAAGGCCGGCGCCGGTGTCGCCCCCAGGCAGGCAGGCAGGCAGGCAGGGCTTTAGTGGGGCAGCAGCGGCGCCATGGTGGGAGCGTGTGTGCGGCCCGGGAGCGGCGGCAGCGGGCGGAGCCCGGGGAGGCGGCGGCGGAGCTCGAAGAGGCTGTCCCAGCGCAGGTGGGAGCCGCGCTGCCTTGTGCCGGGGCTCGGGGCTCGCTGCGGGCGGATGGAGGGGATGCAGGGGGCGGCAGGGGGGCTGTGGCGGCTTCCTTCTCCCGTCTCCCTCCCTCCCTCCCTCCCTCGCTGGCTGTGGCGCCGTGTTGCCGCTGGCCTGAGGCCGCTGAGGGAGCGGCTGCCCGCGGTCTCCTTGCCGCTGCTGCCTCGGCAGGAGGCGGTGCCGGAGCAGCGCTGGCTCGTCCCGCTCGCTGTCGGTAGCACAGAGGTGGCTGCGCTGTCGGCGGCAGTGTGCGGGAAAATCCGCGTGGCCAGAGGTTTGTGTGGCCGCAGGAGACAGAGGAGTCGTGTGAAAGTGTCTTTAGGGATGGACAGAGGGAGAGGCCGTGGGCCATTTGCCATGGGGCTGTAAAACGCAGCCTCCTTTCTATGCTCGTTTCCCCGGCTGCGTTTCATTGTCCCTTTGCCCTCTTGTCACCGTACCTGCGGGAAAAACAAAAACCTTTCAACACGATTTTTAATGTTAGAGAGTCAAGGCGTTACTTTATTATCTGAGCAGGATGTTGTTCTGGCCAGGATGTGCCACGGGAATCACCCCATATACACAGATCCCGGGTTTGTGGAGAGAATCGTTCTATGGCACATAAGTTTTGGAAGATTTTTTTAGGTATTTTTTACACTCTAAACTCATAGAAGGGATTTTGGTCATTCTTAATTGGTTCCATGTTGTTCATTTTCTAATCTATGGTTTCGTATTGGATCCAGATTGCTTCTCTTCTGATGCTAATTAGGTCTTCCTTCTTATCTCTCTTTAGCCAGACAAGGTGTCTCCAAACAGCCAGGGGTGAGGTTTGGGGCTGATGTTCGTTAATGGCTGCTGATGGCCTTTTGTCTTTTGGGCTCCTCCTAGTCTGTAGTTATGTTGAGCTCATCAGACCTCACCTGGCAGAACAAGGTCCTGGAAAAAAACTTAAAATTTCTTTTCCTTGGGTAAAAAACCAACCAACCAAACAAACCCCTTGACAAAATTTATAGGAAATATTTAAACTGATATATTTTCCAACACTCTGTCTGAGGTACTTGGAAGGTACAGACTTCCCGATCCGCCCACTGCCTGTGTCCCTTAACGTGCACCCCTAGTTTGTGTGACATTCGGTATTCGTGGCTCTGGGAAGTGTTTGTTCTGCTTGTGGAAGTTCAGGAATGGAGCAGGAGCTTGGCTGAGCAGCAGTCTGTATCAATTAGTAACAATTCCAATTCACAAATTGGTTGTGGGACCTGATAGGAATTCTTAGGATTCCCAGGGGCTGCTCCATGGTGTTGTAGGATTTGTTCTGGTGGCCGTTTTAATTTTTTAAAATATTTTTTGAGGTGCACCCTCCTGACCTTATTGAGCACTTTTGTGTAATTAAATCATTCTATATTTGGATTCCCAACTTATTTCCCTGAACTTTTGGTATCAAAAATCCCCAGTGGTTCATTACACTCTATAAATCATCCACAATGCTAGCACATGTTGGAGTGAGGAGAGACATGATTTTCCCCAACCTTTTTTAATGATGTTTCCCCAACATTTTCCCATTTGCTCTTTTTCTTTGCAGCTGAACCAGTTTGTGCTGCACAGTCAGATCTCCTCAGTCTGGGCTCTGCCCTGAGCTGTGCAAATTCCATCTGTGCAAGCAGGCAGAGCTCGGGCTGAGGGACAGAGGGAATTGGCCCAATTGCTCCCCCAGGCCACAAGGCCCTGGTCCATTGTCCAGCCTTTGCCCCAGCAGGGTTCATTTGCATTTCTAAAGCTCCTTCCTCTCGTGGCTGCCTGGAACCGAAGCTTCTCTGCCAGGGCAGCCATCGGGTGACTCACATGTGGCTCTGCCCCCCACAAGCTGCTTTGGGGTTTTGTTCTTCATCAATATTGTATTAATTAGCTGCAGGAGGAGGAGGAGGAGGTGGGATTTTGTAGAAGGAAGAGGAGGAGGAGGAGTGAGAGGAAGAGGAGTGTGAGGAAGAGTAGGGATAGAGGAGGAGGAGCAGGAAGAGGAGGCAGCCCAAGGTTCCAGCATTGCCTGTATCTGCAGCCCCCCACATGCAGCAGGGGACTGGGGAGGGGGATCCACGATTTTCACGGGGCCTAAATCATGATGTTTTTAAGGTTTATTGGGCTAAATGTTCATGCTTTGGGGTTTCTTTGGGAGTCAATCTTTATATCTTGAAGGGGCTTTTGGCTGAATCTTGATATTTTGGGAGTTTGGAGTCTGTTTCTTTATGTTTGTGGGATATTTGGGAATCTCGGTGGTTAGTGGTTTTTACAGCCACCAAACTGCCAGAGACTTGCAGAGCTGGAGCTGGGCAGGAGGAACCCCCAGGGCAAGGCGCTGAGCCCTTGTTTTTCCCCCAAAGCAGGATTTGTCATTGCCAAGGCGTGGCCGGATGGAGGAGGAGGAAAAGGCCCGGAGATGCAGCCGGAGCTCGGAGCTGGGGGAGAAGCCTGAGGGCAGAGAGAAAAAAGCTGCCAGGAGCTTCCTGAATGGAGGGAAAGGGGGGATGGGACCTTTAGAAGAGTTGAATTTGGTTTGATCCACCTGGAATTGGGTGTGATCCACCTGGAACTGGAATGGATTTACCTGAAATGGGGTTTTGTCGACCTGGAATTAGGTTGATTCATCCTGGAATTCGGTTGCATCCCACTGGAATTTGGTTTAATCGACCTGGAATTGGGTTGGATCCACCCGGAATTTGGTTGAATCTCTCAGGTATTTGGTTGGTTCATCCTGCAGTTGGGTTGGGTCCAGCTGGAACTGGGTTTGATCCATCTGGAATTCAGTTGGATTTACCTCAAATTGGGTTTGATCCACCTGGAATTGGATTGGATAAAGCTGGACTTTGGTTTAATCTGCCTGGAATTTGGTTTGATCCTCCTGGAATTGGGTTGGATCCACCTGGAACTGGATTGGATTCACCTGGAATTCCGTTGGATCAACCTGGAATTGGGTTAAATCCACCTGGAATTGGGTTGAATGCCCTTGGAATTCAGTTGGATTTACCTGGAATTGGGTTTGAGCCACCTGGAGTTGGATTTGATCCACCTGAGAGTGGGTTGGATTTACCTGGAATTTGGTATAATCTGCCTAGAACTGGATTTGATCCACCAGGAATTGGGTTGAGTCCACCTGGAATTGGGTTTGAATGGTGTTGGTGCTGCAGTAGAGGCTGGAATTGCCCCAGGATCCTCCTGGAATCGAGTCAGACACACCTGGAATTGGGCTGAATTCCCCTGGAAATGGATTTTTGGTTATATTCTGTCTGGATGATGGTGTGGGGCAATGGGAATGGGGAATTGTGGGGGGTGAGAGCATAAAAATCCTGGAAAATGGGGATTTCCCCCCAAAATCCTGGGAACAGAGGGGTTTGGGCAATGCCAGAGCCCCAAAATCCTGGGGAAAAGAGGAATTTGAGCATCCTGAGCCTTTCAGAATCCTGGGAAAAAGAGGATTTGGGAACTCCCAGTTCCCCAAATCCTCAATACAGGGGGATTGGGAACTCCTAGAGCCCAAAAATTGCGGGAACAGGGGGGTTTGGGAAATCCAAGAGCCCCAAAATCTCGGGTACAGGGGGGTTTGGGAACTGTCAGAACCCCAAAACCGTGGGAAAAGAGGAGTTTGTCCACTGCTGACCCCGAAAATTGAAAAATAAATGGGGAAAACCCTGAAAAAAGAGGAAGCTGGGCCAACGCCCCTCCCAGAAAAGTCCCCAAAAAGGGGGTTAAACCTTCTGAATCTCCCCGATCCCCTTTTCCATGGATCCAGGACACCCCAAATCCCAACGCCGCGGCTCCAGGACCCCCCAAAGCCCACCTTGGAGCCCCCAAAGGCCAGGCAGGGTCAGCGCCAGCAGCAGCAGCAGGCAGGGGCAGCTCCGTGCTCCATCCATGGCGCCTCGGGATGTGGCGACACTGGGAAGGGTCAGTGGTGGTCACCATAGTCCATCCTAGTGCCACCATGGTCACTCCCAGTCCCTCTTATCCCATTCCCAATGTATTCCCAGACATCCACCCTCTCTCCCTGTCCCTCCCAGTGCTCCCCAATCCACTCCCCTCTCTCCCAGTGTGCCCCCAGTCCCTCCCACTCCATTCCCAGTCCCTCCCAGTGCTAGCACAGTCACTCCCAGTCCCTCTAAAGCCAATCCCAGTTCATTCCCAGTCCACTCCCAGACCTCCATCCTCTCTCCCAGCGCCGTCCCAGTACGCCCTAATCCAATCCCCTCTATCCAAGTCCTTCCCCAGTCCCACTAATCGCAATTTCTGTACATTTCCAGTCCCTCCCACTGTATTGCAAGTGACTCCCAGTGCCTCCAACGTCCCTCCCAGTTTGTCTAATGCCAATCCCAGTCCATTCCCAGTGCACTCCCAGATTTCCATACTCCATTTCAGTGCCCTCACAGTGCCCCCAGTTCACACCCCTCTCTCCCAGTGCCCCCCCATTCCCTCCCCCTTCATTCCCAGTCCCTCCCAGTACCACACCACCCCTCCTAGCTCTCTCCCAGCGCCCCCCCAACTGATCCCAGTGTCTCCCCTCTCTCTCCCAGTGCCCCCCAGCGTGTCCATCTCGCTGGTGCCCTCGAGCTCCCAGCCCGAGCCCGGCCGCCTGCTGTGCTCCGTGATGGATTTCTACCCTGCGCAGGTGCAGGTGAGGTGGTTCCAGGGCCAGCAGGAGCTCTCGGAGCAAGTGATGACCACCGACCTGCTCCCCAACGGGGACTGGACCTACCAGCTGCTGGTGCTGCTGGAAACGCCCCCCCGGCGCGGGGTCACCTACACCTGCCAGGTGGAGCACGTCAGCCTGGAGCAGCCCCTGAGGCGGCACTGGGGTACGGCCAGAGCCCACAGCGCCGGGGGGAGCGGGGGAGGCACTGGGGGGGCTGGCAGGGGGATTGGGCTGTGCTGGGGGGAACTGGGAGGGAGGTAGAGAGAGGCTGGTTTCTAGTGGGAGAGGGGCTTGGGGGTGTGGGAGGGCTGGGAAGGGGTTGGAAGGATGTTGCGGAGGGTGGGATGAGGTTCTGGGGGTGCTGGTGGGAACTGGGAGGGAGTTGGAGTGAGGCTGGAGGGGCTGGAAGGAGATTGGGGATGGAAAAGCAAAGGTAGGAAGGAGGTTGGTTGTGCTGGGAAGAGACTGGGAGGGACCTTGGTGAGTCCTGGTGGGGCTGGGAAGGGACTGGGAGAGGGTTTGGGGGTCCTGGGGCGGTGGGGGGCAACTGGGAGGGGTTGTGGGGTGCTGAGAGGGACGGGAGGGGCTTTGGTGTGTCCTGGGGAGGCTGGGAATGGATCGGGAGGAGGTTTCAGGGACTCCTGGGTGGGCTGGGGGCGACTGGGAGGGTGCTTGGAGGGGCTTGGGGTGTCGCTGAGAGGTTTTTGGGGGTCCTGAGCCCTGCTGACCCCCCAGAGATGCCGCCGGACGCTGCCCGCAGCAAGATGCTGACGGGGATCGGGGGCTTCGTGTTGGGCTTCGTCTTCCTGGCGCTGGGGCTCGGCTTCTACCTGCGCAAGAAGGTGAGGGGGGGTCCCGGGGGTCGTGTCGCCCCTGCCCCGGAGCGGCTGTGCTCCCCCCGGGGCCCCCCAGCCCGGTGTCACCCCCTTTTCTCTGCCCACAGAGCTCCTGAGCCGCCGCCGGCCGCAGCCCCTCCCCGTGGCCTCGGGCCCGGCCGGGACCTCCCGCTCTGTCCCCGCGCTGATTTTGGGGGGTCGTGTGTCCCCCCAGCCCTGCTGTCACTCTGACCCCGCCCGGCTGCTCCCAGTGCTCCCAATAAAGCTTCCCAGTTGGCTCCGGTCGCGTTTCTTGGGGGGCACTGGGGAGGGACTTGGGGGGACCCCGCGGTGGGGCTGTGATTGGGGGGCAGACCTGACCCCGGGATGGATCGGGAATGGGGACACCCCTGTGTCCCCAAGTGTCACCGCGCTCTGGGGACCTTTGGGAGGCAGCTGAACCCCGACACGGCACACAGCGAACCCCAAAAAAGGCGCTGAGACCCCCTGAGCCCCCCAGAACCTCCAAACCCCAGAGAAAAATAGCCCCGAAAAATAGCCCCGCGAAAATGAGCCAATGGGAGAAGGCGCTGAGCGATTCTGATCCAATCCGAGCTCGCGGCGCTGATGACTCTCCAGTTCCCAGGCAGACCCGCAGCGCCCAGCGCTCCCCACCCCAACCCCACCTGCGCCCCCCCTCGCCCCCAGCGCTTCCCGCCAGCCCAATTTGGGGAGGGGGCGCGTGGGGGGCGCCCAGGCCTGGCCCGGAGCCCCGCGCTGCCCCAGCCCGACCTGCCCCGGCTCCATCCCGGCTCCTCCCGCGGCATGCGACGGCGTGGGGAAAAGGGGGGGAAAGGGTGGGCGCTGGGCTTGGGGGGAGGAGGAGAAGGGATGGAGGAGGAGGAGGAGGGATGAGGAAGGAGCGGGAGAAAGGCCGGAGATCCGAGGAGGAGGAGGAGGAAGGAGGAGGAAGGAGGAGGAGCCGCGGGAGGAAGGAGGCGGAAAGAGGAAGAGGAGGAGCAGGAAGAGGTTGGAGAGAGGAAGAGGAGGAGCAGCAGAAGCAGCGCGGAGCTCTTTGTCTGTCGCGGCCCCGGGAGCATCGGCGCCCCGCACGCCGCAGGTGAGGGGGAGGAGGAAGTCGCCCCAAATGTCTCGGGGGTCCCCGAGCGGCGTTTTTTCTGGGCGGGTGTTTGGAGCTCGCAGCTTCCGGGATTGAGCCGCAAATCTCGTTCAGGGTCGCTGGGAGGGTTTGATTGTGCGGAGGGAACGTTTGGATGTGGCGGAAGGGCAAAGCTGAGGCGGCAATGGGGCTTTGAGGGATATTTTGGGGGCTGCAGGTGGGCACGGCCCGGTGTCGGGGTGGGAGGGGGACATGGGGCATGGGGTCCGGCCGGGAGAGCGGTGGAGGGGAAGGGCGGGAGCCCCGGAGTGGGGTGAGCGGAGAGGGGCGATGGCGGAGCTGGGGGAGCCCCGGCAGGCTGGAGAGGGGGGAGCGTGGCTAAGGGGGAAGCCTGGGATCCCTGGAAGCGCGGAGCAGAGAATGAGGGGAGAAGGGACCCCTGGGACCCCCAAAGCCCCCGGATCATCCCTAAGCGGGACCCTGGAAAATAGGGAAGCCCGGGAGGCACGGGAGCCCCATGAGTGCAGGGAAGGGAGACCCTGAGGAGGCCAAAGTGCAAAGAGCAGAGAGGGGGAAATGCTGGGAGGGTTTTGAGGTGAATGGTGGTGGTTTGGAGTTTTTATGGACACAAACCCCTGGGAGAGTTGCAGAGCTGGAGCTGGGCAGGAGGAACCCCCAGGGCAAGGCGCTGAGCCCTTGTTTTTGCCCCAAAGCAGGATTTGTCATTGCCAAGGCGTGGCCAGATGGAGGAGGAGGAAAAGGCCCGGAGATGCAGCCGGAGCTCGGAGCTGGGGGAGAAGCCTGAGGGCAGAGAGAAGCCCCACAAGTGTGGGGAATGTGGGAAAAGCTTCAGGTGGAGATGTCAGCTGATCGTGCACCAGAGGATCCACACTGGGGAAAAGCCCTATGAGTGTGGGGAGTGTGGGAAGAGCTTCAGCCAGATGTGCAACCTGATGCGGCACCAGGTGATCCACACTGGGGAAAAGCCCTATGATTGCGAAGAATGTGGGAAGAGCTTCAGCGACAGCTCCTTGCTGATCAAGCACAAGAAAATCCACTCAGGAGGAAAGCCCTATGAGTGTGGGAAGTGTGGGAAAAGCTTCAGCCTGATGTCCAACCTGATGCGGCACCAGGTGATCCACACTGGGGAAAAGCCCTACGATTGCACAGAATGTGGGAAGAGCTTCAACCACAGCTCCAACCTGATCCAGCACAAGAAGATCCACACCGGGGAGAGGCCCTATGGGTGTCCCAAGTGTGGGAAGAGGTTTCAGACCAGCTCCCATCTCGTCCTCCATGAGCGCATTCACACCCAGGAGAGGCCCTTCCGCTGCCCTGACTGTGGGAAAGGCTTCAACCGAAACTGTCAGCTGATCATGCACCAGAGGATCCACACTGGGGAAAAGCCCTATGAGTGTGGGAAGTGTGGGAAAAGCTTCAGCCAGATGTCCACCCTGATGCGGCACCAGGTGATCCACACTGGGGAAAAGTCCTACGAGTGTCCCGAGTGTGGGAAGAGCTTCTCACAGAGGTCTGCCTTGACCCGCCACCAGAAGAGGCACAAGTGAAGGAAGGCCTTCTGAGTTAGGGTAAAATAGAAATTATTAATTTAAAAGAGCTGGAAGTTCGATAATAATAACTTTTGAACTGATTTAGAAGGCCAGAGATTGGATAATGATTTACTAAGATTTGCCTGCTGGAGGCAATTTGTGATTCGCTTAATGATTTTGTGCCTGCCTAGTATGGGGGAGGATAGAGAGAAGAGAGCCAAATAATTGAGAAAAACCACTGAGTGTAACTGAGCATCCCACCCTTGGACCCTGAACCGGTACAGGTGGGTTCTCAGGCTTGGACTTGGACCAAGAACCAAGGGAGCATGTGCAAGGGAGCAAGGTGAAGAGTTCATTTTGAGGAAGACTATTGATTACCTCATCATTAACCATTTGGGACCCTTGCCCACAATTAATCTGAGACACTGCGCTTGCGCGAGCATATTTAGATGAACTTTGAACTCATTATAATATGAATCGGGGATAGGTAATTAATATGTATAGGGGCTTTGTCTAACTTTATGCATAAGTAACCTGTAACCTGATGTAAACCTCCTGAAGTGCTGCTGAGGGTGTGCATGCCTTTGGGGGGGCTACCCCCCATGCACCCCAGCTGGAATAAACACATACCTACTTCATAACTATCTGAGTTGTGGAGTCAATTCCGTGCTTCAGTACAGACTGCTGCTCAGCCAAGCTCCTGCTCCATTCCTGAACTTCCACAAGCAGAACAAACACTTCCCAGAGCCACGAATACCGAATGTCACACAAACTAGGGGTGCATGTTAAGGGACACAGGCAGTGGGCGGATCGGGAAGTCTGTACCTTCCAAGTACCTCAGACAGTGTGTTGGAAATATACCAGTTTAAATATTTCCTATAAATTTTGTCAAGGGGTTTGTTTGTTTGGTTTTTTACCCAGGGAAAAGGAATTTTAAGATTTTTTTCCAAGACATTTTTCTGCCAGGTGAGGTCTGATGAGCTCAACATAACTACAGACTAGGAGGAGCCCAAAAGACAAAAGGCCATCAGCAGCCATTAACGAACATCAGCTCCAAACCTCACCCCTGGCTGTTTGGAGACACCTTGTCTGGCTAAAGAGAGATAAGAAGGAAGACCTAATTAATATCAGAAGAGAAGAAATCTGGATCCAATACGAAACCATATATTAGAAAATAAGCAACATGGAACCAAATAAGAATGACCAAAAACCCTGCTATGAGTTTTGACTGTAAAAAATACGTAAAAAATCTTCCAAAACTTATGTGCCATAGAACGATTCTCTCTACAAACCCGGGCTCTGGATGAGGTGATTCCCGTGGTACATCCTGGCCAGAACAACATCCTGCTCAGATAATAAAGTAACGCCTTGACTCTCTAACATTAAAAATCGTGTTGAAAGGTTTTTGTTTTTCCCGCAGGTACGGTGACAAGAGGGCAAAGGGACAATGAAACGCAGCCGGGGAAACGAGCATAGAAAGGAGGCTGCGTTTTACAGCCCCATGGCAAATGCCCCACGGCCTCTCCCTCTGTCCATCCCTAAAGTCACTTTCACACGACTCCTCTGTCTCCTGCGGCCACACAAACCTCTGGCCACGCGGATTTTCCCGCACACTGCCGCCGACAGCGCAGCCACCTCTGTGCTACCGACAGCGAGCGGGACGAGCCAGCGCTGCTCCGGCACCGCCTCCTGCCGAGGCAGCAGCGGCAAGGAGACCGCGGGCAGCCGCTCCCTCAGCGGCCTCAGGCCAGCGGCAACACGGCGCCACAGCCAGGGAGGGAGGGAGGGAGGGAGACGGGAGAAGGAAGCCGCCACAGCCCCCCTGCCGCCCCCTGCATCCCCTCCATCCGCCCGCAGCGAGCCCCGAGCCCCGGCACAAGGCAGCGCGGCTCCCACCTGCGCTGGGACAGCCTCTCCGAGCTCCGCCGCCGCCTCCCCGGGCTCCGCCCGCTGCCGCCGCTCCCGGGCCGCACACACGCTCCCACCATGGCGCCGCTGCTGCCCCACTAAAGCCCTGCCTGCCTGCCTGCCTGCCTGGGGGCGACACCGGCGCCGGCCTTGTCCCCGCTCGCTGGCACCGAGCAGCAATGGCGCTGGGACAATCCCGAGTGACAGCACAGCCAGCCAAGGGCAGCGAGGCGCGGGCTCTGCACAGCGCACAGCCCAAGCCCCGCGCTCTCAGTGCCCCCCGGGCTGGCCGAGGCCAAAGCCGCACATGAGGAACAGCCCTGCAACGGGCCCGGGCCCAAGGCGCCATTGCTCTGCAAACAGCGACCAAGTTCTCCGCACCTCCCGGCCCCGCCTCGGCACGCAGCCCCCGGGGCAGCCCCACGGCCCCCACGGCAGCTCCCAGCCTCCGCCAGCCGCCCTGCAACGGCCCAGGGGGAGCAGGCCAAGGGACGCGGCTGCCGGCGCCCAGGGGACGCCAGGGACAGCGGGGGCACTTCACAAGCCTTTCCTGCAAAAGAGAAAACCATCAGCAAGGAAAAAGCAACAGCAGCGCTGGCTCCAGAGCACAGGGCCACACGAGGCCATGGCACATTGCAGTGGGGTGACGCTGGCCCCATGCCAGGCACCCAGCAGAGCTGCTCTCTCACTGCCCTGCACAGCCGCCATGGGGAGAGAAAATTGAACCAAGGCTTCCTGAGTTGATAGAAGGACCTGGCTAAGAGATCCCTCATCCAACACCTTTGTGCACAAAACAGGCTCGCAATTGGATATGTGAATTGAATTTATTGCTAACAAACTCAGAAGAGGAGAAGAAGGAAAATTTGACCATTTAAAAAACCTTCTTCTCAAATTACAGGGATCACCTGGAATGGGGGTCACCAGGATTCTGCCCAATGGGGATCACTGGGGATCATCCACTGCAGATCTTCCCACTGGGGATGGAGTTGGAGCAGCAATGAAGCTCTTCCTGCACTCGGGACACTCGCAGGGCTTCCCTCACTGGTGCCTCCGTTGGTGCTGAGTCAAGTGAGAGCTCCTGGAGAAGCTCTTCCCACACTCAGGACACTCGTAGGGCTTTTCCCCACTGTGGATGCGCCGGTGGGTGATGAGGGTGGAGTTTTGCTTGAAGCCCTTCCCACAGTCAGGGCAGCGGAAGGGCCTCTCCTGGGTGTGAATGCGCTCATGGAGGAGGAGACCGCAGCTGGTGTGAAACCTCTTCCCACACTTCCCACACTCATAGGGCCTCTCCCCAGTGTGGATCTTCTTGTGCTTGATCAGGGCAGAGCTGTGGCTGAAGCTCTTCCCACATTCCGTGCAATCGTAGGGCTTTTCCCCAGTGTGGATCACCTGATGCTGCATCAGGCTGGACATCTGGCTGAAGCTCTTCCCACACTTCCCACACTCATACGGCTTTTCCCCAGTGTGGATCATCTGGTGTTTGATCAGGTTGGACATCCAGCTGAAGCTCTTCCCACACTTCCCACACTCATAGGGCTTTTCCCCAGTGTGGATCATCTGGTGTTTGATCAGGTTGGACATCCAGCTGAAGCTCTTCCCACACTTCCCACACTCATAGGGCTTTTCCCCTGTGTGGATCCTCTGGTGCATGATCAGCTCAGATCTCTTCCTGAAGCGTTTCCCACATTTCCCACACTTGTGGGGCTTCTCTCTGCCCTCAGGCTTCTCCCCCAGCTCCGAGCTCCGGCTGCATCTCCGGGCCTTTTCCTCCTCCTCCATCCAGCCTCGCCTTGGCAATGACAAATCCTGCTTTGGGGCAAAAACAAGGGCTCAGCGCCTTGCCCTGGGGGTTCCTCCTGCCCAGCTCCAGCTCTGCAACTCTCCAAGGGGTTTGTGGCCATAAAAACCCCAAACCACCACCATTCACCTCAAAACCCTTACAGCATTTCCCCCTCTCTGCTCTTTGCACTTTGGCCTCCTCAGGCTCTCCCTTCCCTGCACTCATGGGGCTCCCGTGCCTCCCGGGCTTCCCTATTTTCCAGGGTCCCGCTTAGGGATGATCCGGGGGCTTTGGGGGTCCCAGGGGTCCCTTCTCCCCTCATTCTCTGCTCCGCGCTTCCAGGGATCCCAGGCTTCCCCCTTAGCCACGCTCCCCCCTCTCCAGCCTGCCGGGGCTCCCCCAGCTCCGCCATCGCCCCTCTCCGCTCACCCCACTCCGGGGCTCCCGCCCTTCCCCTCCACCGCTCTCCCGGCCGGACCCCATGCCCCATGTCCCCCTCCCACCCCGACACCGGGCCGTGCCCACCTGCAGCCCCCAAAATATCCCCCAAAGCCCCACTGCCGCCTCAGCTTTGCCCTTCCGCCACATCCAAACGTTCCCCCCGCACAATCAAACCCTCCCAGCGACCCTGAACGAGATTTGGGGCTCAATCCCGGAAGCTGCGAGCTCCAAACACCCGCCCAGAAAAAACGCCGCTCGGGGACCCCCGAGACATTTGGGGCGACTTCCTCCTCCCCCTCACCTGCGGCGTGCGGGGCGCCGATGCTCCCGGGGCCGCGGCAGACAAAGAGCTGCGCGCGGCTTCTGCTGCTCCTCCTCTTCCTCTCTCCAACCTCTTCCGGTTCCTCCTCTTCCTCTTTCCTCCTTCCTCCTCCCGCCTCCTCCTGCTCGGATCTCCGGCCTTTCTGCCGCTCCTTCCTCATCCCTCCTCCTCCTCCTCCATCCCTTCTCCTCCTCCCCCCAAGCCCAGCGCCCACCCTTTCCCCCCCTTTTCCCCACGCCGTCGCATGCCGCGGGAGGAGCCGGGATGGAGCCGGGGCAGGTCGGGCTGGGGCAGCGCTGGGCTCCGGGCCAGGCCTGGGCGCCCCCCACGCGCCCCCTCCCCAAATTGGGCTGGCGGGAAGCGCTGGGGGCGAGGGGGGGGCGCAGGTGGGGTTGGGGTGGGGAGCGCTGGGCGCTGCGGGTCTGCCTGGGAACTGGAGAGTCATCAGCACCGCGAGCTCGGATTGGATCAGAATCGCTCAGCGCCTTCTCCCATTGGCTCATTTTCGCGGGGCTATTTTTCGGGGCTGTTTTTCTATGGGGTTTGGAGGTTCTGGGGGGCTCAGCGGGGTCTCAGCGCCTTTTTTGGGGTTCGCTGTGTGCCGTGTCGGGGTTCAGCTGCCTCCCAAGGCCCCCAGAGCGGGGTGACACTTGGGGACACACGGGGGTCCCCATTCCCGATCCATCCCGGGGTCAGGTCTGCCCCCCAGTCACAGCCCCACCGCGGGGTCCCCCCAAGTCCCTCCCCAGTGCCCCCCAAGGAACGCGACCGGAGCTAACTGGGAAGCTTTATTGGGAGCACTGGGAGCAGCCGGGCGGGGTCAGAGTGACAGCAGGGCTGGGGGGACACACGACCCCGTGTGACTGGAGTGTGAAGGATGTGCTGGAAGTCCACAGCACTTCAGCAACCAGGAATGAACTCAAAAGAACCCTCACGGGTGGCCTCTAGGAAGGGGACAGTGTCAGTCCAGGAGCACAGGGCTGGCAGGGTGTGGCTGTGTCCAGGGCTCTGGAAGAGACGTGGTGCTCTTCTGGGACTGACATGCCTGTGCCTGGGCAGTTCAGCCGTAGCTGTCTCCTGTCCCTGTCTGTGTCCCTTGTCCCTTGCTCTGTCCGCTGTCCCTGGCTGTGTCCCTTGTTCCTGGCTGTGTCCCCTGTCCCTGTCTGTGTCCCCTGTCCCTGTCTGTGTCCCCTGTCCCTGTCTGTGTCCCTTGTCCCTGGCTGTGTCCCCATCCCTTGTCTCTCCTGCTGCCAGCTCAGTGAGTGGCACACAGGCTGAGGGTCCCTCCTCTGTTCCCTGGGCGTCGGGTGGGAGATGTGAGGGCTGAGCCTGCTCAGGACAGCTCCATCCTCACGACGAACTGCTCTTTCCAGCTCCAGGCCAGAGGATCAGATCCCACCTCAAGTTTATCGTGGTGCTGGTTGTGCTCCTAGCCCTGGTTGTGGCTCTGGGGGTGTCCTTGGCTGCTGTGTCAGGTAAGGAAGGAGCAGCAGCCTCAGCCCAACCCCTCGGGGCACTGCTGGCTCACTGCTGCCTGAGGGGAGAATCCTCAGACATTCTTCTCCATTTCCCTCTGCAGGGAGAATACACAGAGAGACTCCAGTTACTCCAGTTAACCCTGCAGCTCGGGTGCTGCTGGCCTGTCCCCATGGCTGGGTTGGGTACAACGGGATCTGCTACTTCCTCTCGAGGCATCGTCTCTCCTGGGATCAGGCTAAGGCTCGGTGCTCCGAGCTCGAGGCTTCCCTGGCTGTGCTCACTGACAAGGAAATGGTGAGTGAGGGGTTTGGGGGCTTTGGGAAGGCCAAGGGGACCCTGGGGTGCTCCTGGGCTAGGAGTCCATTGTTTGCTCCTCTCTCCTTGCCAGGAGTTCCTGTTCCGCCTCAGCAGGAATGTTGATTACTGGCTCGGGCTGCACAGACAGGGCCAGCGGCTGCAGTGGGTGGGTGGCAGCAACTTCAACACCTCGTGAGTCCTGGGGGGCACAGGCAGAGCCTTGGGGGCACAGGCAGAGCTTTAGGGGCACAGGCAGAGCCTTGGGGGCACAGGCAGAGCCTGGGGGCACAGGCAGAGCCTGGGGGCACAGGCAGGGCCTTGGGGGCACAGGCAGAGCCTGGGGGGCACAGGCAGAGCTTTGGGGGCACAGGCAGAGCCTGGGGGCACAGGGGCACAATGTGTTCCCCTGAGGTTCCAGCACCTGCAGGGTTCCTGTGCTGGGCAATGCAGGGTGTGTGCACCTGGCTGAGAATTATCTCAGGAGTGCAATCTGTTCAAATGAGATGCAGTGTATCTGCAGCAGAGCCCAAACCCACCTCTAATGGAGAATGGAGGAAGGATATTTTCTGTGCTGGGCAGTCTCAGCTTCACCTCATCCCCCCAGCATGGGGATTTCCTTCCTCAGCTGCAGTGTCTGCCTTGCACTGATCCTCAGGGTCACATCACTGCCTGTTCTGCAGGAGATGAACCTGCAGGAAGAGGAGATGATGAGAAAACAGATGTGTGGCTGCCTGGGCTGAGCCTGGGGGTTCTTTTGTAATTCTGAAAGCTTCACAAAAGTCATGTTTCTCTTGCACTCTGTATGTTTACTAACCAGGTACATATATATTTGTATGTCCCTGTGGATTCAGCTGTGAAACCTTTGCTGCCTTATGACCTTGGCTGGGGTAAGGTTCTGATAATACCAAAGTCATGATTTGACCCCACAGGGGCCATTCCCTTAAGGGTTGGACTGCGTCCTTGTGGGTCCCTTCCAACTCAGAGCATTCGCTGAGAGGTCCTTGTGCGACCTCCATCAGTATTTATAGTGTAAATGTTGTTGTTGTTATTTCCTTCACTACTTTATTACTTTTGTAATAAATGCTAATCAAGGCTGTGCTGTCCCTCGTGTCCCCTCAGCACCTGCAGCCCTGTCCCTTGCCCTGCTGCCCCTGCCCCGGGGGCTTCAGCCGAGCCAGAGCCTCTTCCCAGTGCTCCCAGTGCTCCCAGTCTGCCCGTGCAGCCTCCAGCAGCCAGCGAGGCCTTCAGCTGGGCCGGCAGAGAGGAGCTGCTGGAGCTCCCAAATCAGTTGGGTTCCGTTTGTCCTTCCCAGCCTGGGGAACAACGATTCGGGAGTTTTCTGCCCAAACGCTGTCCGTTCCTCCGCACAGCCCAGGGGGTTTGGGGAGATTTTGGCTTTTTGGGGGAAATCAAAGCGATGTGGGGCTGAGGGAGATCGTCCCTCAGAGCCTCTCTGACCAATCAGAGCCCGAGAACGAGGAGTGGCGGGAGATTTGGCCAATCGAAGCTAGGGCGGGCTTTCGAATCGGCGAATCAGCCAATGAGCTCTAGGGGCGGGCTTCGGGCGGGAAAATCAGCCAATGGGAGCGAGGGGCGGGCTTTGCACGGTAGGCGGAGTTTCCCTGAGGGAAGCGGCGCTCCGCGGATCTTCCTTCCAAATGTCTGTTCGCAATGGCTCCGGAAAGTCCCGGGCCGGGCAGGAGGCCAGGGAACCGCTGTGGGTGAGTCCGGGATGGAGCAGAGAGCTCCCTGCAGCCCCGGCAGGAGCCCAGAGGGTGGAGCAGGAGATGCGTGAGAGAGGCCGTGGGAAGCCCCCGCAGAACCTCGGGATTTTTGGGCCTGTGGGGATCCTCGGCTGAGCAGCCTTTTCTGAGGGGTTGTGTCCCCTGGCAGAGACCCCAGGCTGGAGCAGGACAGGGATTCCTCTCTGTGACCATGATACCAAAATCAGCCAGAAAACGAGCTTTCTAGCAATGCTTCTAATTTGAAGCATTTGAAAGCAGCCATTCTTTATCAGTGCTGAACAAACCCCGAGGATCTAGTCTTTAATCTGATGTGTGGGGTAAAACTTCCGAATGGGGTATTTGTTCCACGCGGATCACACATATTCATTACTAAACACTTCCTGGCTAATTCATAAACCTTTCCTCGTGCTCCTTTCCATCCATCCACCTCCTGCTCAGAGTCCTTTTGTGGTCCTGGAGGGACATCTAAAGGAGTTTCTGGTGATTGCACTCACTGATGTTTGGAGGAAAGCTCAGCTTTCCTCGAAATTGCTTCTCGTTGCATAACTTGCCCAACCTCACTGTAATTCTCTTTCTCTGTTCCTGCCCTGATTTCATCTATGTTTATCATCCTGTTTGCACACCTTTATCCCCTTTTATCTCTCTGCTCGCTAATCTTTAAGCTCTATCCAGCACCTTTAGGGGAACTGAAAATTCCTATTGTCTGTTCTTGATCAAGTCTCCACTTTTTGTGTGATTCTGTGTCTTTTTGGAGCAGTCCCAGCCCAAAGTGTCACAGGGACTCTGCCGTGGGATGATGACACACCCAGAGCAGACAGATGTTGCAATTACAGTGTATCCAAGTTCAATTACAATATAACCATATTCAATTACAATGTATCTAACATCACTCCAAACCTGCCCAATGTCGATTACAATATACCCGAAACCAGTTTTTAAAAAATGTATCCAATTGCAGATACAAAGTTATTCCTTCTTCATTTTGGAGCAAATCCCTGTCCCAGAACCTGTCTGGAATTTAACACTTTTCACAGTTCACTGACAGTCTCTGGCACCATGTCGAATGGTGGTTTAATAACTGGCAGAGTGATCTGTGAAACAAAAATGTGTGCTCCTCCTCTCTGCGGCTGTTTTTGGCCCTGGGAGCCAAGTAATTTCATCATTTTCATCCTGTTTGGTTCTCTGCTGTGCTCTGCAGTGCAGAACGGAAACTTCAGCTGGTTTTGCTCTTCCTGTAGTCTTAGATCAACATGAACTCTGCTGGTAACAAAGCTCTCACTGCTCACAGTGCACTAAGGCAAACCACACTTACAATCCCTGCAGATCTTTACTGTTCTTTCCCTCAGTTGCAATGTCCATGTTAAAGCAACCATTTAGTCCTTCTGTGCTGAAACAACTCATGGCAGAGCAGAGCATTAGATTAAATAACCTCATTCAGGGTGGTCAGTGCAAATCCTGCAATGCATTTTCTGTTGAAAAAAAAAAAAAGTTATTTCTTTCTGTGTTGTTTCCAGTCTGGGTTCTCAGTCAGGCTTGCCTTTAAACATAGCTGGGCTAGAATAAACTTCTTGTGATTGTCTGGAGTGTTTCTAATTTTGGAGCCCAACAGAAGCCCAGCAGGATTTTGAATTTCAAAGGTGATTTCCTGTCCCACTGTACAACAGGACTGAGCTCAGTCAGTGGCTCCTCTGGTGTCTCAAACCCTTCTGTCCCACGTGTGTCCCACAGAGCTCAGGCTCTGTCCCACAGTGAATTTTGGGATCCTGATTTAGCAGCTCCATGGCTGTGACTCCTCACTAGCAGCTGGGCCATCCTTGGCTCACATCACTGATCTGTTCAGGAAAATTGGCAGTGACTCCTCCCTGAGCCACTGGGAATTGTGGTGGAACACCTTGGGAAAGATTTTGGCTCTCAGAAGTGAATAATTCAAAAGATCCCTGGGACCTGCCAAGCCCAGAGCCAGAATTACCAGTGTTTCCTTTTGTTTTTGGAGCACAGCCCGAGTATAATCAGCCCAAACAACAAAATCTTTACGGGTAAATCCGATGTAAATCCAACCCAATTCCAGGTAAATCAAACTGAATTCCAGATTGATCCAACCCAGCTCCAGGTGAGTCAAAACAAATTCCAGGGGAGTCAAACCCAATTCCAGGTCGAGTCAACCCCATTCCAGGTAAACCAAATCCAGTTCCAGGTGGATCAAACCAAATTCCAGGTAAATCCAACCCAATTCCCAGTCAATCCAATCCAGTTCCAGGAGGATCAAACCCAATTCCAGGGGTGTCAAACCCAATTCAACTCTTTTAAATGTCCCATCGCCCCTTTCCCTCCATTCAGGAAGCTCCTGACAGCTTTTCTCTGGGAGAAATCCCTGAATTTGTGGATTTTTGGGTGCAGTTTTGGACGGGGAAAGCTCTGCCTGCCTTTCCCCTCCCTGTCTGTGTCCCCAACGTCCCACCATGGCTGTGTCCCCAGTGTCCGATGCATGTCTCACCTCAATATCTTCATTTTTACCCCAAATTCAGGTGTTTAGAAAGGCTGAAATGAAAACAAGACCAAACCCGAAAGAAAAGGATTTACATGTCTGTGCCCGCTGAGGATCCATGTGGTTGGGTGGAAGGGAAGAACATTTTTGGACGTTTCCACCCCAAAATCCTGCTCTTTGCCCCAATTCAGAACCATTTGGCTGTGGAAGATGCCACTGGGTGAGAGAAAATCAGAATCATGGAATCCCTGAGGTTGCAAAAGACCTCCAAGGCCATCCAGTGTTGCCTCATGCCAAGAGATGATATAACTGAACACAAAAGGTGAGATTTTCTGGGGTGGAAAGTCAACAAATCCGCTCTCCCCAGGGGATTTCTGATGTCCCCAGGAATTCCCATGGACATTCCTGGCCCTGCCTTCACGGGGAGCCAGGAGGGTGTGGAGCCACCAGCCAGGTGTCTTTGCCACACGGATCAGCAGCAGCACGGATCACCAGGGCTCTGCACAGCTGGGGTCACTGGGGATCATCCACTGCAGATCTTCCCACTGGGGATGGAGTTGGAGCAGCAATGAAGCTCTTCCTGGACTCGGGACAATCGTAGGGCTTCTCTCACTGGTGCCTCCGTTGGTGCCGAGTCAAGTGAGAGCTCCTGGAGAAGCTCTTCCCACACTCAGGACACTCGTAGGGCTTTTCCCCAGTGTGGATGCGCCGGTGGGTGATGAGGTTGGAGTTTTGCTTGAAGTCCTTCCCGCAGTCAGGGCAGCGGAAGGGCCTCTCCTGGGTGTGAATGCGCTCATGGACGAGGAGACTGCAGCTGGTGTGAAACCTCTTCCCACACGTGGGACACCCATAGGGCCTCTCCCCGGTGTGGATCTTCTTGTGCCGGATCAGGCTGGGGCTGTGGCTGAAGCTCTTCCCACATTCCGTGCAATCGTAGGGCTTTTCCCCAGTGTGGATCACCTGGTGCTGCATCAGGTTGGACATCTGGCTGAAGCTCTTCCCACATTTTCCACATTCATAGGGTTTTTCCCCAGTGTGGATCCTGCGGTGCACGTTGAGCTCAGTTTTCGATCCAATGCTCTTCCCACACTCCCCACAGTCGTAGGGCTTTTCCCCAGTGTGGATGCGCCGGTGGGTGATGAGGTGGGAGTTTTGCTTGAAGTCCTTCCCACAGTCAGGGCAGCGGAAGGGCCTCTCCTGGGTGTGAATGCGCTCATGGCGGAGGAGACTGGAGCTGGTGTGAAACCTCTTCCCACACTTCCCACACTCATAGGGCCTCTCCCCAGTATGGATCTTCTTGTGCTGCATCAGGGTGGAGCTCTGGCCGAAGCTCTTCCCACATTCCTCACAATCGTAGGGCTTTTCCCCAGTGTGGATCCTCTGGTGCTGCACCAGGTGTGACATCAGGCTGAAGCTCTTCCCACACTCCCCACACTCATAGGGCTTTTCCCCAGTGTGGATCCTCTGGTGACAGATCAGCTGAGATCTCCACCCGAAGCTTTTCCCACATTCCCCACACTTGTGGGGCTTCTCTCTGCCCTCAGGCTTCTCCCCCAGCTCCGAGCTCCGGCTGCATCTCTGGGCCTTTTCCTCCTCCTCCATCCGGCCACGCCTTGGCAATGACAAATCCTGCTTTGGGGGAAAAACAAGGGCTCAGCGCCTTGCCCTGGGGGTTCCTCCTGCCCAGCTCCAGCTCTGCAACTCTCCCAGGGGTTTGTGACCATAAAAACCCCAAACCACCACCATTCACCTCAAAACCCTAACAGCATTTCCCCCTCTCTGCTCTTTGCACTTTGGCCTCCTCAGGCTCTCCCTTCCCTGCACTCATGGGGCTCCCGTGGCTCCCGGGCTTCCCTATTTTCCAGGGTCCCGCTTAGGGATGATCCGGGGGCTTTGGGGGTCCCAGGGGTCCCTTCTCCCCTCATTCTCTGCTCCGCGCTTCCAGGGATCCCAGGCTTCCCCCTTAGCCACGCTCCCCCCTCTCCAGCCTGCCGGGGCTCCCCCAGCTCCGCCATCGCCCCTCTCCGCTCACCCCACTCCGGGGCTCCCGCCCTTCCCCTCCACCGCTCTCCCGGCCGGACCCCATGCCCCATGTCCCCCTCCCACCCCGACACCGGGCCGTGCCCACCTGCAGCCCCCAAAATATCCCCCAAAGCCCCACTGCCGCCTCAGCTTTGCCCTTCCGCCACATCCAAACGTTCCCCCCGCACAATCAAACCCTCCCAGCGACCCTTCACGAGATTTGGGGCTCAATCCCGCAAGCTGCGAGCTCCAAACACCCGCCCAGAAAAAACGCCGCTCGGGGACCCCCGAGACATTTGGGGCGACTTCCTCCTCCCCCTCACCTGCGGCGTGCGGGGCGCCGATGCTCCCGGGGCCGCGGCAGACAAAGAGCTCCGCGCTGCTTCTGCTGCTCCTCCTCTTCCTCTCTCCAACCTCTTCCTGCTCCTCCTCTTCCTCTCTCCAACCTCTTCCTGCTCCTCCTCTTCCTCTCACCTCTCTTCCTGCTCCTCCTCTTCCTCTCTTCTCCTTCCTCCTCCCGCGGCTCCTCCTCCTTCCTCCTCCCGCCTCCTCCTCCTGCTCGGATCTCCGGCCTTTCTGCCGCTCCTTCCTCATCCCTCCTCCTCCTCCTCCATCCCTTCTCCTCCTCCCCCCAAGCCCAGCGCCCACCCTTTCCCCCCCTTTTCCCCACGCCGTCGCATGCCGCGGGAGGAGCCGGGATGGAGCCGGGGCAGGTCGGGCTGGGGCAGCGCTGGGCTCCGGGCCAGGCCTGGGCGCCCCCCACGCGCCCCCTCCCCAAATTGGGCTGGCGGGAAGCGCTGGGGGCGAGGGGGGGGCGCAGGTGGGGTTGGGGTGGGGAGCGCTGGGCGCTGCGGGTCTGCCTGGGAACTGGAGAGTCATCAGCGCCGCGAGCTCGGATTGGAGAATGCCCGCAGGAGACAGGAGAGTCGTGTAAAAGTGACTTTATGGATGGACAGGGGGAGAGGCCGTGGGGCATTTGCCATTGGTCTGTAAAACGCAGCCTCCTTTCTATGCTCGTTTCCCGGCCGCATCTCCCTGTCCCTTTGCCGTCTGGCTGAGGTACTTGGAAGGTACAGACTTCCCGATCCGCCCACTGCCTGTGTCCCTTAACATGCACCCCTAGTTTGTGTGACATTCGGTATTCGTGGCTCTGGGAAGTGTTTGTTCTGCTTGTGGAAGTTCAGGAATGGAGCAGGAGCTTGGCTGAGCAGCAGTCTGTATCAATTAGTAACAATTCAAATTCACAGTGGGTTCTGGGACCTGATAGGAATTCTTAGGATTCCCAGGCGCTGCTCCATTGTGTAAGATTTGTTCTGGTGGCCGTTCATGTTTTTTTAAACATTTTTGGTGTGCTCCCTCCTGACCTTATTGAGCAGTTTTGTGTAATTTAATCACCCAATCTTTGGATCTCAGACTGGTTTCCCTGAACTTGCAGTAGCAAAAATCCCCAGTGGTTTATTACACTCTATAGATCATCCACAATGCTAGCACATGTTGGAGTGAGGAGAGAGATGACTTCCCCCAATTTTTTTAGTGAAGTTTTCCCAACATTTTCCCACTTGCTGTTGTTCTTTGCAGATGAACCAATTTGTCCTGCTGTCAGGGTTTGACCCTGACTAAACGCCAGCACCCCTGCTCTCTCCTGCTGCACACGTGCTAGAGGAGGGGAAAGAACAAAACTGTAAAAACACACACCAAATTCATGAGTAAAGGGAGATAGGGCACTGGTAGGAGGACCCACGGAAGAAAGGGCAGACAGGCTTTAAACTTAAAGTTGGAAAATGATTTAATTACTTAACAGAGTTGGAGGATATATGAGAGGTAAAAATAAGCTTTTCGTACACCATTTGTTCACTCACCACCTCCCTCTTCAGCCCCCTTCCCTCTTTCCAAACCCACAGCACGGGCAGGCGGCAGGGTGAGGGGTTTGTTCTCTGCTCAGTCCATCAGGGAGAAGGGTCTTCTGCTTAGCCACGGGGTCCCTCCCACGAGAGACAGTCCTCTGGGAACTTCTTTGGCGTGGCTCTGATCTCACGAGCAACATCTCGCCCGAATTCTGCTGCAACGTGAGTCCTCTTGTCCATAAGGTGCAGACTCTGCCGAGCCGAGGCCAGGCTGCTTCCATGCCAGGAGCAAGGCCTTTCTCTCCCTTGCAAGGCCTTTTGCAGTTTTAACTGTTTAGATGAGACTCTCTCTGGATCACAGCTTCCTCCAGACATCCACCTGCTCCTTTGGCGTGGGCTGTGGGTGGATTTCTGCACCCCTGTGGACTCCATGGGCTGCAGGGGAACCTCCTGCTCCCCCCACGGCCTTCAGCACGGCTAGCAGAGGGTTTTCAGCTGCGGCGACTGGAGCACCTCCTCCCCACCTTCTCCACTCACCTTGGTGTCTCCATGTTGTTCTCCCTTCATATGTTTTTACCCTTTCCTCCTCAAATTAAAAGCAGTGCGTTCCTACTTTTGTTTTGATTTTTTCTTAAATATGTATTCACAGAGGCAGAACTAGCACCTCTAATTGGCCCAAACCTGGCCAGCAGTATGTCCATCACCTTCAGAACCATCAGAGATTGACTGCTGGATTTGATGTAAAAACTTCCAGAGCTTTCACTCAGGACACACAGGAGCCATCTTTGTGCCACTCCCAACCCCTTAGACACCTCCCCAGGCCTAGCACAACAGGTTCTGAGGGGTCCAAATTTCTCCTAGATGTCAAAAAATACTTTACTGATATTCTGGGCCAATCAAAACCACAACTCCCCTCTGGCCAGTCCCTTCCCAGTCCCTCCCAGTGCCACCCAGTCCCTCTAATCCCATTCCTAGTCCATTCCCAGTCCTCCACCATCACCCTCAGTGCCCTCCCAGTGCCCTCCAACCTACTCCCCTCTCTCCCAGTCCCTCTAATCCCTGCGAGTCACTTCCAGTGCCACCACAGTGTATTCCAGTCCCTATAATCCCAACCCCATGCCATTCCCAGTCCATTCCCACACCTCCACCCTCTCTCCTAGTGCCCCCCAAGTCCCTACCACTCGACACCAAGTCCTCCCCATTCCCTCCCACTCCTTTCCCAGTCCCTCCCGGTCCATAAACAATCCCTCCCAATGCCACACCACCCCTCCCAGCTCTCTCCCAGCGCCCCCCAGCTGATCCCAGTGTCTCCCCTCTCTCTCCCAGTGCCCCCCAGCGTGTCCATCTCGCTGGTGCCCTCGAGCTCCCAGCCCGAGCCCGGCCGCCTGCTGTGCTCCGTGATGGATTTCTACCCTGCGCAGGTGCAGGTGAGGTGGTTCCAGGGCCAGCAGGAGCTCTTGGAGCAAGTGATGACCACCGACCTGCTCCCCAACGGGGACTGGACCTACCAGCTGCTGGTGCTGCTGGAAACGCCCCCCCGGCGCGGGGTCACCTACACCTGCCAGGGGGAGCACGTCAGCCTGGAGCAGCCCCTGAGGCGGCACTGGGGTACGGCCAGAGCCCACAGCGCCGGGGGGAGCGGGGGAGGCACTGGGGGGGCTGGCAGGGGGATTGGGCTGTGCTGGGGGGAACTGGGAGGGAGGTGGAGAAAGGCTGGTTTATACTGGGAGAGGGGCTTGGGGGTGTGGGAGGGCTGGGAAGGGGTCGGAAGGATGTTGGGGAGGGTGGGATGAGGTTCTGGGAGTGCTGGTGGGCACTGGAAGGGAGTTTGGGGGTGCTGGGGGGAACTGGGAGGGAGTTTGGGGGTGCTGGGGGGAACTGGGAGGGAGCTGGAGTGAGGCTGGAGGGGCTGGAAGGAGATTGGGGATGGAAAAGCAAAGGTTGGAATGAGGTTGGTTGTGCTGGGAAGAGACTGGGAGGGACCTTGGTGAGTCCTGCTGGGGCTGGGAAGGGACTGGGAGAGGGTTTGGGGGTCCTGGGGCGGTGGGGGGCAACTGGGAGGGGTTGTGGGGTGCTGAGAGGGACAGGAGGGGCTTTGGTGTGTCCTGGGGAGGCTGGGAATGGATCGGGAGGAGGTTTCAGGGGCTCCTGGGTGGGCTGGGGGCGACTGGGAGGGTGCTTGGAGGGGCTTGGGGTGTCGCTGAGAGGTTTCTGGGGGTCCTGAGCCCTGCTGACCCCCCAGAGATGCAGCCGGACGCTGCCCGCAGCAAGATGCTGACGGGGATCGGGGGCTTCGTGTTGGGCTTCGTCTTCCTGGCGCTGGGGCTCGGCTTCTACCTGCGCAAGAAGGTGAGGGGGGGTCCCGGGGGTCGTGTTGCCCCTGCCCCGGAGCGGCTGTGCTCCCCCCGGGGCCCCCCAGCCCGGTGTCACCCCCTTTTCTCTGCCCACAGAGCTCCTGAGCCGCCGCCGGCCGCAGGCCCCTCCCCGTGGCCTCGGGCCCGGCCGGGACCCCCCGCTCTGTCCCCGCGCTGATTTTGGGGGGTCGTGTGTCCCCCCAGCCCTGCTGTCACTCTGACCCCGCCCGGCTGCTCCCAGTGCTCCCAGTAAAGCTTCCCAGTTGG
>NW_028147632.1:1365702-1443619 GCF_008360975.1 Lichenostomus cassidix | reverse complement strand
TCGCGTTTCTTGGGGGGCACTGGGGAGGGACTTGGGGGGACCCCGCGGTGGGGCTGTGACTGGGGGGCAGACCTGACCCCGGGATGGATCGGGAATGGGGACCCCCGTGTGTCCCCAAGTGTCACCCCGCTCTGGGGGCCTTGGCAGGCAGCTGAACCCCGACACGGCACCCAGCGAACCCCAAAAAGGCGCTGAGACCCCCTGAGCCCCCCAGAACCTCCAAACCCCGTAGAAAGACAGCCCCGAAAAATAGCCCCGCGAAAATGAGCCAATGGGAGAAGGCGCTGAGCGATTCTGATCCAATCCGAGCTCGCGGCGCTGATGACTCTCCAGTTCCCAGGCAGACCCGCAGCGCCCAGCGCTCCCCACCCCAACCCCACCTGCGCCCCCCCCACGCCCCCAGCGCTTCCCGCCAGCCCAATTTGGGGAGGGGGCGCCTGGGGGGCGCCCAGGCCTGGCCCGGAGCCCAGCGCTGCCCCAGCCCGACCTGCCCCGGCTCCATCCCGGCTCCTCCCGCGGCATGCGACGGCGTGGGGAAAAGGGGGAGAAAGGGTGGGCGCTGGGCTTGGGGGGAGGAGGAGAAGGGATGGAGGAGGAGGAGGAGGGATGAGGAAGGAGCGGCAGAAAGGCCGGAGATCCGAGGAGGAGGAGGCGGAAGGAGGAGGAGGAGAGAGGAAGAGGAGGAACCGGAAGAGGTTGGAGAGAGGAAGAGGAGGAGCAGCAGAAGCCGCGTGGAGCTCTTTGTCTGTCGCGGCCCCGGGAGCATCGGCGCCCCGCATGGCGCAGGTGAGGGGGAGGAGGAAGTCGCCCCAAATGTCTCGGGGGTTCCCGAGCGGCGTTTTTTCTGGGCGGGTGTTTGGAGCTCGCAGCTTCCGGGATTGAGCCCCAAATCTCGTTCAGGGTCGCTGGGAGGGTTTGATTGTGCGGGGGGAACGTTTGGATGTGGCGGAAGGGCAAAGCTGAGGCGGCAGTGGGGCTTTGGGGGATATTTTGGGGGCTGCAGGTGGGCACGGCCCGGTGTCGGGATGGGAGGGGGACATGGGGCATGGGGTCCGGCCGGGAGAGCGGTGGAGGGGAAGGGCGGGAGCCCCGGAGTGGGGTGAGCGGAGAGGGGCGATGGCGGAGCTGGGGGAGCCCCGGCAGGCTGGAGAGGGGGGAGCGTGGCTAAGGGGGAAGCCTGGGATCCCTGGAAGCGCGGAGCAGAGAATGAGGGGAGAAGTGACCCCTGAGACCCCCAAAGCCCCCGGATCATCCCTAAGCGGGACCCTGGAAAATAGGGAAGCCCGGGAGGCACGGGAGCCGCATGAGTGCAGGGAAGGGAGAGCCTGAGGAGGCCAAAGTGCAAAGAGCAGAGAGGGGGAAATGCTGTGAGGGTTTTGAGGTGAATGGTGGTGGTTTGGGGATTTTATGGACACAAACCCCTGGGAGAGTTGCAGAGCTGGAGCTGGGCAGGAGGAACCCCCAGGGCAAGGCGCTGAGCCCTTGTTTTTGCCCCAAAGCAGGATTTGTCATTGCCAAGGCGTGGCCAGATGGAGGAGGAGGAAAAGGCCCGGAGATGCAGCCGGAGCTCAGAGCTGGGGGAGAAGCCTGAGGGCAGAGAGAAGCTCCAGAAGTGTGGGGAATGTGGGAAAAGCTTCAGGTGGAGATATGAGCTGATCCGGCACCAGAGGATCCACACTGGGGAAAAGCCCTATGAGTGTGGGGAGTGTGGGAAGAGCTTCAGCCAGAGTTGCAGCCTGATCATGCACCAGATGATCCACACTGGGGAAAAGCCCTATGATTGCACAGAATGTGAGAAGAGCTTCAGCAGTAACTCCAACCTGATCCATCACAAAAGGATCCACACTGGGGAGAGGCCCTATGAGTGTCCCACGTGTGGGAAGAGGTTTCAGACCAGCTCCCATCTCCTCCGCCATGAGCGCATTCACACCCAGGAGAGGCCCTTCTGCTGCCCTGACTGTGGGAAGGGCTTCAAGCACAATGACAGCCTCATCACCCACCGGAGGATCCACACTGGGGAAAAGCCTTACGAGTGTGGAGAGTGTGGGAAAAGCTTCAGGCAGAGCTCTCTCTTGGCTCAGCACCAACGGAGGCACCAGTGAGGGAAGCTCTGCGAGTGTCCCGAGTGCAGGAAGAGCTTCATTGCTGCTCCAACTCCAACCCCAGTGGGAAGATCTGCAGTGGATGATCCCCAGTGACCCCTGTTGGGCAGAATCCTGGTGACCCCCATTCCAGGTGATCCCTGTAATTTGAGAAGAAGGTGTTTTAAATGGTCAAATTTTACTTCTTCTCCTATTCTGAGTTTGCTAGCAATAAATTCAATTCACATATCCAATTTCCAGCCTGTTTTGTGCACAAAGGTGTTGGATGAGGGATCTCTTAGCCAGGTCCTTCTATCAGCTCAGGAAGCCTTGGTTCAATTTTCTCTCCCCACAGCAGCTGTGCAGGGCAGTGAGAGAGCAGCTCTGCTGGGTGCCTGGCATGGGGCCAGCGTCACCCCACTGCAATGTGCCATGGCCTCGTGTGGCCCTGTGCTCTGGAGCCAGCGCTGCTGTTGCTTTTTCCTTGCTGATGGTTTTCTCTTTTGCAGGAAAGGCTTGTGAAGTGCCCCCGCTGTCCCTGGCGTCCGCTGGGCGCCGGCAGCCGCGTCCCTTGGCCTGCTCCCCCTGGGCCGTTGCAGGGCGGCTGGCGGAGGCTGGGAGCTGCCGTGGGGGCCGTGGGGCTGCCCCGGGGGCTGCGTGCCGAGGCGGGGCCGGGAGGTGCGGAGAACTTGGTCGCTGTTTGCAGAGCAATGGCGCCGTGGGCCCGGGCCCGTTGCAGGGCTGTTCCTCATGTGCGGCTTTGGCCTCGGCCAGCCCGGGGGGCACTGAGAGCGCGGGGCTTGGGCTGTGCGCTGTGCAGAGCCCGCGCCTCGCTGCCCTTGGCTGGCTGTGCTGACACTCGGAATTGTCGCAGCGCAATTGCTGCTCGGTGCCAGCGAGCGGGGACAAGGCCGGCGCCGGTGTCGCCCCCAGGCAGGCAGGCAGGGCTTTAGTGGGGCAGCAGCGGCGCCATGGTGGGAGCGTGTGTGCGGCCCGGGAGCGGCGGCAGCGGGCGGAGCCCGGGGAGGCGGCGGTGGAGTTCAGAGAGGCTGTTCCAGCGCAGGTGGGAGCCGCGCTGGCTTGTGCCGGGGCTCAGGGCTCGCTGCGGGCGGATGGAGGGGATGGAGAGGGCGGCAGGGGGGCTGTGGCGGCTTCCTTCTCCCGTCTCCCTCTCTCCCTTCCTCCCTCCCTCCCTCCCTGGCTATGGCGCCGTGTTGCCGCTGGCCTGAGGCCGCTGAGGGAGCGGCTGCCCGCGGTCTCCTTGCCGCTGCTGCCTCGGCAGGAGGCGGTGCCGGAGCAGCGCTGGCTCGTCCCGCTCGCTGTCGGTAGCACAGAGGTGGCTGCGCTGTCGGCGGCAGTGTGCGGGAAAATCCGCGTGGCCAGAGGTTTGTGTGGCCGCAGGAGACAGAGGAGTCGTGTGAAAGTGACTTTAGGGATGGACAGAGGGAGAGGCCGTGGGGCATTTGCCATGGGGCTGTAAAACGCAGCCTCCTTTCTATGCTCGTTTCCCCGGCTGCGTTTCATTGTCCCTTTGCCCTCTTGTCACCGTACCCGCGGGAAAAACAAAAACCTTTCAACACGATTTTCAATGTTAGAGAGTCACGGCATTACTTTATTATCTGAGCAGGATGTTGTTCTGGCCAGGATGTACCACGGGAGAGACCTCATATATGCAGATCTCTGGTTTGTAAAGAGAATTATGCCATGGCACATTGTTTTACATGATTTTTCAGATTTTTTTTACAGTTTAAAGTCATGGAAGCGTTTTTGGTCAGTCTTAATTGGTTCCATGTTGCTTGTTTTCTAATCTATGGTTTCCTATTGGATCCAGATTTCTTCTCTTCTGATGCTAATTAGGTTTTCCTTCTTATCTCTCTTTAGCCAGACAAGGTGTCTCCAAACAGCCAGGGGTGAGGTTTGGAGCTAATGTTCGTTAATGGCTGCTGATGGCCTTTTGTCTTTTGCGCTCCTCCTAGTCTGTAGTTATGTTGAGCTCATCAGACCTCACCTGACAGAAAAATGTCATGGAAAAAAACTTAAAATTCCTTTTTCCCCGGGTAAAAAAACAAACAAAATCTTTGACAAAAGTTATAGAAAATATTTAAACTGGTATATTTTCCAACACACTGTCTGAGGTACTTGGAAGGTACAGACTTCCCGATCCGCCCACTGTCTGTGTCCCTTAACGTGCACCCCTAGTTTGTGTAACATTCGGTATTCGTGGCTCTGGGAAGTGTTTGTTCTGCTTGTGGAAGTTCAGGAATGGAGCAGGAGCTTGGCTGAGCAGCAGTCTGTGTCAATTAGTAACAATTCAAATTCACAAATTGGTTGTGGGACCTGATAGGAATTCTTAGGATTCCCAGGGGCTGCTCCATGGTGTTGTAGGATTTGTTCTGGTGGCCGTTTTAATTTTTTAAAATATTTTTTGAGGTGCACCCTCCTGACCTTATTGAGCACTTTTGTGTAATTAAATCATTCTATATTTGGATTCCCAACTTATTTCCCTGAACTTTTGGTATCAAAAATCCCCAGTGGTTAATTACACTCTATAAAGCATCCACAATGCTAGAACATGTTGGAGTGAGGAGAGAGATGATTTTCCCCAACCTTTTTTAATGAAGTTTTCCCAACATTTTCCCATTTGCTCTTTTTCTTTGCAGCTGAACCAGTTTGTGCTGCACAGTCAGATCTCCTCAGCCTGGGCTCTGCCCTGAGCTGTGCAAATTCCATCTGTGCAAGCAGGCAGAGCTCGGGCTGAGGGACAGAGGGAATTGGCCCAATTGCTCCCCCAGGCCACAAGGCCCTGGTCCATTGTCCAGCCTTTGCCCCAGCAGGGTTCATTTGCATTTCTAAAGCTCCTTCCTCTCGTGGCTGCCTGGAACCGAAGCTTCTCTGCCAGGGCAGCCATCGGGTGACTCACATGTGGCTCTGCCCCCCACAAGCTGCTTTGGGGTTTTGTTCTTCATCAATATTGTATTAATTAGCTGCAGGAGGAGGAGGAGGTGGGATTTTGTAGAAGGAGGAGGAGGAGGAGTAGTGACTGCAGGTTTTCTGGGTGTCATTTGTTATGAGTTATCTAAGGAACAGTGGTGTTCTTGCACTTCTCAATATTCAGTCATTAATTAAATTAAAATTTAAAAAATAAGTATCTTGCTTGTTTGAAAATCACTAGCTTGTGGGTAGTTTATAATTACAGATTTTTAGATTCAGTCCAGGGCTGGATGCGTTCCCGTCTGCATCCTAATGTACACAGGATGACAAAGTTGTTCTTCACTGGGGATTTAGCATCCTCATATCCATAAACACAAATGACTAAGAACTTGACTCCAAATGCAGACATCTCTTGTCTCACACCAGAAGATTGGCTTTTTCTGTGTCTTCATCATTTGCCCACTGTCAGGATGTGTAACCACCTACACACCACACCATTCTCAAATGATATGTTTTATTTATTTTATCTGCTTTACTAAATGCTTTAAAAACAAACAAACAAACAAAAAAAAAACCCTGAAAAAACCCCAAAAAACCAAACCACATTTATGGTGGTTTTTTCCACTGTAGATTCATCATAACCTCAGCTCCAGTGCAAAGACTGGAATTGGAAAAAAACCTCTGTATAACCTTGAATCTATCAGACTGTCACAAAGACTGAATCCCACAGTAAAAAAAAAACACCGCAGAATAAAATCAGTGGAGCTGCTTCAGTGCATATTACACACTGAATTAAAGGTGTCAGCCTCTACCCTTTTTAGCCATGTGACAAAATTGTGTTTATAATACTTCAGCTTCAGAGCTGAGAGCCAGCAACTCTTTTTAATTGGAATGCTCACCCTGTTTCCTCCTGTGCCCTTAATCCCTCTCAGGATTTGCTCCCTGCACAAAAAGTATATATAGATGAGGAATATTGGTTTTGACCTTATCTGCTGAAGTATTGAGTTACAATTTACATAAACTTGAGCATTAGCAGAGGGTGTTATTCCCAACAGAGGAGGAGAGAATTGGGGTGAATTCATACATTTGTGCTGAAGCTGTCTAATGGATGGATGCACACCAGAAGCAGAAAGGTTTCAATCTTGCCCTGCCTTGCCTCGTTGGTATTAATTAAATTATGCATTTAGCCATTTCTTTAGCACAGTACTAGGGTGTCTTTCATGGAGGACTGTCTGAGGACCAGTGAGCTACTGTGCCTGAAACAGAAAGTAAAAGGAGGAGAGTTACAGTGTGAGACAATTTATTCAAGCCTTGTTTTGGGTGTGTTTGGAACACCAGATTGATTCACCCCCACTGGACATGGGCACTGCATCACTTCTGTGGTGTTCCTATAAAAGTGAGTACCTTCCAGTGCCTCCCTCTACTCAGCTGCACATGTTAAGTTGCATCCCCAGACAAACAGCATGCACAAGCCCACTGAACCCCCTGCTCTGACCTAAATTAAAGAGCACAGAGGTCCTGTGGGATGTTTTTCCTCATGTAAGAGGCAGCTGAATGTAGTGGTCTTCAGGACCTGGGGGAATTGTCCTGTCCCAGCCCAAGAGATGTGAGGGTGCTGTGGATCTGTGTCTGCAGACGCAGCCAGGAGTGAGGCTGAGCACAGATTGTCCTCAGGCACATGCAGTGCACACACACCCACACTCACGAGTGCAGCCACAAAATCCATGTAGAGAATAATGCCTGGATGCTGCAGGACCCACCCTGGTCAGCCCAAGGGGGGTGGGAATTTGAAATGTTTTGATTGCTGTGTCTTTTCTGTTGACAGAAAAGACCCCCAGGAGACAAAGGGTCACTGGTACAGTATGTCTTTCTAGCTATACTCACATTCTGTGGGGAGGGGACAACCACACTGATTGTTTTTCTACCCGTGATTTCATGAAGGCATGTGCAATTGGTTTGGTTTTGCTCGAGGATTCATCACAGGGTGGCTGACCCTCCAAAGGGAGCATCTTTTGTGTATTTCCAGGCACTTGTCTGCTATACTGAGTTGTTAGAAAGAGCTGATCAAGAGTCTTGGCCTGGTGGAAACTTTTCCTTACATGTCAATAGTCCTACAAGAGAAATAATGAGTGATTTATTTCACCCTTGATTCAAAAAAATATTTCAAGGCTCATAATTCAAGGGCACATTGCATGCCTTATAGCCAAGGCCTCAAAGGTTTAAAATAAATAATTTAAAACTATTTTTCTTACTTTAATCTTACAGATTTCAGTATTCACCAAACACACTTTAGTCCCTCAACGTTCAGTGTTTCAAGGATGGAATCCATTGGTGTGGAACAAACCACTGTGTATCATGGTCTCAGTAGACACTGGCATGAATTTCCAGCACAACAGCCAGTCCTGGACAGTGTGATGGCCTGGAACTGAGGAGATGGACCTTCTTTTCTCCTCTACTGCCCTGTGCTCAGTCATATTTTCTCCCTGTTCAAAAACCTGCCTCCTAGAAAGAATCATTATTACCTCTCCAATCAATGTAGGTAAAGCTTGACTTTAGTGATGCCCATGAAGTCCTTTGAGGCACAGAAATGACTGATACCAGGATAGTGTGAGATGTAATTTTATTTTTTCTTAAACTCTCTCATAGTTGTGTAACTGCTGGTTAATTTTTCCACCAGTAATGATTAGGTTAAGAATTTCTTCTCTTCAACTAAGAAGCACCTCATAAATACTACTCACATTACTGGGTTTGTCTGTTCTCTCCCTACCAGGGACCCGTGGTGTACCTGGTATCCCTGGACCACAGGGGCCTCCTGGCCAGGATGTAAGTAAAATAAAAGTGTAAGTGCTCAAGAAATTTGTCAGTGCTTGAACCTAATTTCCTTAAAAATTTATGCTGATAATCAACTGCAGTCACTGAGCGTTACTAGGATTGTCCAAGGGAGACGATTTGAAGGAGTGGAGCTTTTGCAATTTAGGATGTCAAAGGGGAAAACAACTGGAATAAGGATGATTGCTTCAAGAAAAGTGGTGGACATCACCACTGAACCATTTTAAAATGACACCGGAGAAGGGACTTGGCAGCATACACTAAGGAAAGATCCCACACTGGGAAAGGATGGTGGTGAGGCTGTCTAGGAACTTCTTAGAATCCACTGAGATAAGTACCCTGTAGTATTTCTGTTAAAACAGGGCCACAGCTGTTAAAAAGTTCTTTAGGAGTTCATTTTGCTGCTACTACTGTGCATGTTTGAGGACATTTTAACCTCTTGGTCCATTGCTGTCTCAGCGGGTGAGTCAAGGAACTGAGGAATAGAGAGGAACCTGGCAGACTCCCAGCGGGAAAGCTGAACCCCGACACGGCACCCAGCGAACCCCAAAAAAGGCGCTGAGACCCCCTGAGCCCCCCAGAACCTCCAAACCCCATAGAAAAACAGCCCCGAAAAATAGCCCCGCGAAAATGAGCCAATGGGAGAAGGCGCTGAGCGATTCTGATCCAATCCGAGCTCGCGGCGCTGATGACTCTCCAGTTCCCAGGCAGACCCGCAGCGCCCAGCGCTCCCCACCCCAACCCCACCTGCGCCCCTCCCTCGCCCCCAGCGCTTCCCGCCAGCCCAATTTGGGGAGGGGGCGCGTGGGGGGCGCCCAGGCCTGGCCCGGAGCCCAGCGCTGCCCCAGCCCGACCTGCCCCGGCTCCAGCCCGGCTCCTCCCGCGGCATGCGACGGCGTGGGGAAAAGGGGGGGAAAGGGTGGGCGCTGGGCTTGGGGGGAGGAGGAGAAGGGATGGAGGAGGAGGAGGAGGAGGGATGAGGAAGGAGCGGCAGAAAAGCCTGAGATCCGAGGAGGAGGAGGAGGCGGGAGGACGAAGGAGGAGGAGCCGCGGGAGGAGGAAGGAGGAGAGAGGAAGAGGAGGAACAGGAAGAGGTTGGAGAGAGGAAGAGGAGGAGCAGCAGAAGCCGCGCGCAGCTCTTTGTCTGTCGCGGCCCCGGGAGCATCGGCGCCCCGCACGCCGCAGGTGAGGGGGAGGAGGAAGTCGCCCCAAATGTCTCGGGGCTCCCCGAGCGGCGTTTTTTCTGGGCGGGTGTTTGGAGCTCGCAGCTTGCGGGATTGAGCCCCAAATCTCGTTCAGGGTCGCTGGGAGGGTTTGATTGTGCGGGGGAACGTTTGGATGTGGCGGAAGGGCAAAGCTGAGGCGGCAGTGGGGCTTTGGGGGATATTTTGGGGGCTGCAGGTGGGCACGGCCCGGTGTCGGGGTGGGAGGGGGACATGGGGCATGGGGTCCGGCCGGGAGAGCGGTGGAGGGGAAGGGCGGGAGCCCCGGAGGGGGGTGAGCGGAGAGGGGCGATGGCGGAGCTGGGGGAGCCCCGGCAGGCTGGAGAGGGGGGAGCGTGGCTAAGGGGGAAGCCTGGGATCCCTGGAAGCGCGGAGCAGAGAATGAGGGGAGAAGGGACCCCTGGGACCCCCAAAGCCCCCGGATCATCCCTAAGCGGGACCCTGGAAAATAGGGAAGCCCGGGAGGCACGGGAGCCCCATGAGTGCAGGGAAGGGAGACCCTGAGGAGGCCAAAGTGAAAAGAGCAGAGAGAAGGAAACGCTGGGAGGGTTTTGAGGTGAATGGTGGTGGTTTGGAGTTTTTATGGACACAAACCCCTGGGAGAGTTGCAGAGCTGGAGCTGGGCAGGAGGAACCCCCAGGGCAAGGCGCTGAGCCCTTGTTTTTGCCCCAAAGCAGGATTTGTCATTGCCAAGGCGTGGCCGGATGGAGGAGGAGGAAAAGGCCCGGAGATGCAGCCGGAGCTCGGAGCTGGGGGAGAAGCCTGAGGGCAGAGAGAAGCCCCACAAGTGTGGGGAATGTGGGAAAAGCTTCATGCGGAGATCTGAGCTGATCCGGCACCAGAGGATCCACAGTGGGGAAAAGCCCTATGAGTGTGGGGAATGTGGGAAGAGCTTCAGCCAGATGTCTAACCTGATGCAGCACCAGGTGATCCACACTGGGGAAAAGCCCTACGATTGCACAGAATGTGGGAAGAGCTTCAGCCACAGCTCCGCCCTGATGCAGCACAAGAGGATCCACACTGGGGAAAAGCCCTACGATTGTGGGGAATGTTGGAAAAGCTTCCGCGACAGCTCCACCCTGATCCAGCACAAGAAGATCCACACTGGGGAGAGGCCCTATGAGTGTGGGAAGTGTGGGAAGAGGTTTCAGAGGAGCTCCAATCTCCTCCGCCATGAGCGCATTCACACCCAGGAGAGGCCCTTCCGCTGCCCTGACTGTGGGAAGGGGTTCAAGCGAAACTCCACCCTCATCAGGCACCGGCGCATCCACACTGGGGAAAAGCCCTACGAGTGTGGGAAGTGTGGGAAGAGCTTCTCCAGGAGCTCTCTCTTGACTCAGCACCAACGGAGGCACCAGTGAGGGAAGCCCTGCGAGTGTCCCGAGTGCAGGAAGAGCTTCATTGCTGCTCCAACTCCATCCCCAGTGGGAAGATCTGCAGTGGATGATCCCCACTGACCCCCGTTGGGCAGAATCCTGGTGACCCCCATTCCAGGTGATCCCCGTCGGGTCAGGGGAAGGTGTTTTAAATGGTAAATTTTCCTTCTTCTCCTGCTCTGAGTTTGTTAGCAATAAATTCAATTCACATATCCAATTTCCAGCCTGTTTTGTGCGCAAAGGTGTTGGATGAGGGATCTCTTAGCCAGGTCCTTCTATCAGCTCAGGAAGCCTTGGTTCAATTTTCTCTCCCCATGGCGGCTGTGCAGGGCAGTGAGAGAGCAGCTCTGCTGGGTGCCTGGCATGGGGCCAGCGTCACCCCACTGCAATGTGCCATGGCCTCGTGTGGCCCTGTGCTCTGGAGCCAGCGCTGCTGTTGCTTTTTCCTTGCTGATGGTTTTCTCTTTTGCAGGAAAGGCTTGTGAAGTGCCCCCGCTGTCCCTGGCGTCCCCTGGGCGCCGGCAGCCGCGTCCCTTGGCCTGCTCCCCCTGGGCCGTTGCAGGGCGGCTGGCGGAGGCTGGGAGCTGCCGTGGGGGCCGTGGGGCTGCCCCGGGGGCTGCGTGCCGAGGCGGGGCCGGGAGGTGCGGAGAACTTGGTCGCTGTTTGCAGAGCAATGGCGCCTTGGGCCCGGGCCCGTTGCAGGGCTGTTCCTCATGTGCGGCTTTGGCCTCGGCCAGCCCGGGGGGCACTGAGAGCGCGGGGCTTGGGCTGTGCGCTGTGCAGAGCCCGCGCCTCGCTGCCCTTGGCTGGCTGTGCTGTCACTCGGGATTGTCCCAGCGCCATTGCTGCTCGGTGCCAGCGAGCGGGGACAAGGCCGGCGCCGGTGTCGCCCCCAGGCAGGCAGGCAGGCAGGCAGGGCTTTAGTGGGGCAGCAGCGGCGCCATGGTGGGAGCGTGTGTGCGGCCCGGGAGCGGCGGCAGCGGGCGGAGCCCGGGGAGGCGGCGGCGGAGCTCGGAGAGGCTGTCCCAGCGCAGGTGGGAGCCGCGCTGCCTTGTGCCGGGGCTCGGGGCTCGCTGCGGGCGGATGGAGGGGATGCAGGGGGCGGCAGGGGGGCTGTGGCGGCTTCCTTCTCCCGTCTCCCTCCCTCCCTCCCTCCCTCGCTGGCTGTGGCGCCGTGTTGCCGCTGGCCTGAGGCCGCTGAGGGAGCGGCTGCCCGCGGTCTCCTTGCCGCTGCTGCCTCGGCAGGAGGCGGTGCCGGAGCAGCGCTGGCTCGTCCCGCTCGCTGTCGGTAGCACAGAGGTGGCTGCGCTGTCGGCGGCAGTGTGCGGGAAAATCCGCGTGGCCAGAGGTTTGTGTGGCCGCAGGAGACAGAGGAGTCGTGTGAAAGTGACTTTAGGGATGGACAGAGGGAGAGGCCGTGGGGCATTTGCCATGGGGCTGTAAAACGCAGCCTCCTTTCTATGCTCGTTTCCCCGGCTGCGTTTCATTGTCCCTTTGCCCTCTTGTCACCGTACCTGCGGGAAAAACAAAAACCTTTCAACACGATTTTCAATGTTAGAGAGTCACGGCATTACTTTATTATCTGAGCAGGATGTTGTTCTGGCCAGGATGTACCACGGGAGAGACCTCATATATGCAGATCTCTGGTTTGTAAAGAGAATTATGCCATGGCACATTATTTTACATGATTTTTCAGATTTTTTTTACAGTTTAAAGTCATGGAAGCGTTTTTGGTCAGTCTTAATTGGTTCCATGTTGCTTGTTTTCTAATCTATGGTTTCCTATTGGATCCAGATTTCTTCTCTTCTGATGCTAATTAGGTTTTCCTTCTTATCTCTCTTTAGCCAGACAAGGTGTCTCCAAACAGCCAGGGGTGAGGTTTGGAGCTGATGTTCGTTAATGGCTGCTGATGGCCTTTTGTCTTTTGGGCTCCTCCTAGTCTGTAGTTATGTTGAGCTCATCAGACCTCACCTGGCAGAAAAATGTCCTGGAAAAAAATCTTAAAATTCCTTTTCCCTGGCTAAAGACAACCCAAACCTTTGACAAAAGTTATACAAAATATTCAAACTGGTATATTTTCCAACACTCTGGCTGAGGTACTTGGAAGGTACAGACTTCCCGATCCGCCCACTGCCTGTGTCCCTTAACATGCACCCCTAGTTTGTGTGACATTCGGTATTCGTGGCTCTGGGAAGTGTTTGTTCTGCTTGTGGAAGTTCAGGAATGGAGCAGGAGCTTGGCTGAGCAGCAGTCTGTGTCAATTAGTAACAATTCAAATTCACAAATTGGTTCTGGGACCTGATAGGAATTCTTAGGATTCCCAGGGGCTGCTCCATGGTGTTGTAGGATTTGTTCTAGTGGCCGTTTTAATTTTTTGAAATATTTTTTGAGGTGCACCCTCCTGACCTTATTTTCCACTTTTGTTTAATGAAATCACTCAATATTTGGATTCCGAACTGATTTCCCTGAACTTTTGGTATCAAAAATCCCCAGTGGTTAATTACACTCTATAAAGCATCCACAATGCTAGAACATGTTGGAGTGAGGAGAGAGATGATTTTCCCCCACTTTTTTTAATGAAGTTTTCCCAACATTTTCCCATTTGCTCTTTTTCTTTGCAGCTGAACCAGTTTGTGCTGCACAGTCAGATCTCCTCAGCCTGGGCTCTGCCCTGAGCTGTGCCAATTCCATCTGTGCAAGCAGGCAGAGCTCGGGCTGAGGGACAGAGGGAATTGGCCCAATTGCTCCCCCAGGCCACAAGGCCCTGGTCCATTGTCCAGCCTTTGCCCCAGCAGGGTTCATTTGCATTTCTAAAGCTCCTTCCTCTCGTGGCTGCCTGGAACCGAAGCTTCTCTGCCAGGGCAGCCATCGGGTGACTCACATGTGGCTCTGCCCCCCACAAGCTGCTTTGGGGTTTTGTTCTTCATCAATATTGTATTAATTAGCTGCAGGAGGAGGAGGAGGAGGTGGGATTTTGTAGAAGGAAGAGGAGGAGGAGGAGTGAGAGGAAGAGGAGTGTGAGGAAGAGTAGGGATCGAGGAGGAGGAGCAGGAAGAGGAGGCAGCCCAAGGTTCCAGCACTGCCTGTATCTGCAGCCCCCCACATGCAGCAGGTGACTGGGGAGGGGGATCCACGATTTTCACGGGGCCTAAATCATGATGTTTTTAAGGTTTATTGGGCTAAATGTTCATGCTTTGGGGTTTCTTTGGGAGTCAATCTTTATATCTTGAAGGGGCTTTTGGCTGAATCTTGATATTTTGGGAGTTTGGGGTCTGTTTCTTTATGTTTGTGGGATATTTGGGAATCTCGGTGGTTAGTGGTTTTTACAGCCACCAAACTGCCAGAGACTTGCAGAGCTGGAGCTGGGCAGGAGGAACCCCCAGGGCAAGGCGCTGAGCCCTTGTTTTTGCCCCAAAGCAGGATTTGTCATTGCCAAGGCGTGGCCGGATGGAGGAGGAGGAAAAGGCCCGGAGATGCAGCCGGAGCTCGGAGCTGGGGGAGAAGCCTGAGGGCAGAGAGAAAAAAGCTGCCAGGAGCTTCCTGAATGGAGGGAAAGGGGTGATGGGACCTTTAGAAGAGTTGAATTGGGTTTGATCCACCTGGAATTGGGTTTGATCCACCTGGAACTGGAATGGATTTACCTGAAATGGGGTTTTGTCGACCTGGAATTAGGTTGATTCATCCTGGAATTCGGTTGCATCCCACTGGAATTTGGTTTAACCGACCTGGAATTGGGTTGGATCCACCCGGAATTTGGTTGAATCTCTCAGGTATTTGGTTGATTCATCCTGCAGTTGGGTTGGGTCCAGCTGGAACTGGGTTTGATCCATCTGGAATTCAGTTGGAGTTACCTCAAATTGGGTTTGATCCACCTGGAATTGGATTGGATTGAGCTGGAATTTGGTTTAATCTACCTGGAATTTGGTTTGATCCACCTGGAATTGGGTTGGATCCACCTGGAACTGGATTGGATTCACCTGGAATTCCATTGGATCAACCTGGAATTGGGTTAAATCCACCTGGAATGAGGTTGAATGCCCTTGGAATTCAGTTGGATTTACCTGGAATTGGGTTTGAGCCACCTGGAGTTGGATTTGATCCACCTGAGATTGGGTTGGATTTACCTGGAATTTGGTATAATCTGCCTAGAACTGGAGTTGATCCACCAGGAATTGGGTTGAGTCCACCTGGAATTGGGTTTGAATGGTGTTGGTGCTGCAGTAGAGGCTGGAATTCCCCCAGGATCCTCCTGGAATCGAGTCAGACACACCTGGAATTGGGCTGAATTCCCCTGGAAATGGATTTTTGGTTATATTCTGTCTGGATGATGGTGTGGGGCAATGGGAATGGGGAACTGTGGGGGGTGAGAGCATAAAAATCCTGGGAAAATGGGGATTTCCACCCAAAATCCTGGGAACAGGGAGGGTTGGGCACTGCTAGAGCCCGAAAATCCTGGGAAAAAGAGGAATTTGAGCATTCTGAGCCTCTCAAAATCCTGGAAAAGAGGAAGTAGGAACTCCCAGAGCCCTAAATCCTCACTATAGGGGCTTTTGGAATTCCCAGAGTCCCAAAATTCCAGGAATAGCGGGGTTTGGGAAATCCCAGAGCTCCAAAATCCTGTAAAAAGCGGACATGGGAACACCCAGTTCCCTAAATGCTTTGTACAGGGGGCTTTGGACACACCCAGTCCCAAAAAATTGTGGGTACGGGGGGCTTTGGGAAATCCCAGAGCCCCAAAATTCTGGAAAAAGAGGAATTTCAGCAAAATGAGACCCTAAAAATCATGGAAAAAGTGGATGTGGGAACGCCCAGTTCCCCAAATCCTCACTACAGGGGGGTTTGGGAACTTCAAGAGCCAAACATCTTGGAAAAAAGAGGAGTTTGGTAAATTCCAGCTCTGAAAATTCTGGGAATAATGTGGTTTAGGATCTCCAAGTTCCCCAAATCCTCAGTACAGGGGGGTTTGGGAAATCCCAGAACCCCAAAATTGCGGGAACAGGAGGGTTTGGGAATTCCAAGAGCCCCAAAAAGCTGGAAAAAGAGGATACAGGAACACCCAGTTCCCTAAACCCTGTGTACAGGGGGGTGTGGAATGCCCAGCTTCAAAAAATCCTGGGAACAGGGGGCTTTGGGAACTCCTAGAGCCCCAAAATCTCGGGTACAGGGGGGTTTGGAAACTCCCAGAACCCCAACACCGTGGGAAAAGAGGAGTTTGACCACTGCTGACCCCAAAAAATGGGGAAAAAAATGCGTAAAACCCTGAAAAAACAGGAAGTTTGGCCAACGCCCTTCCCAGAAAAATCCCCCAAAAGCGGGTTGGACCTTCTGAATCTCCCCGATCCCCTTTTGCCATGGATCCAGGACACCCCAAATCCCAACGCCGCGGCTCCAGGACCCCCCAAAGCCCACCTTGGAGCCCCCAAAGGCCAGGCAGGGTCAGCGCCAGCAGCAGCAGCAGGCAGGGGCAGCTCCGCGCTCCATCCATGGCGCCTCGGGATGTGGCGACACTGGGAAGGGTCGCTGGTGGTCCCAGTGCAGCGGCGGCGAAGTGGGGGAAGTGGGAGTGGGGGCGCAGCGCCCCAAAAGCGGCGGAGCCAATGGGAGGGCGTGTGTGTTGTGTCGTCACCGGTTGCCGGGTAGAGCCTGTGCAAAACGGGCCCCAAACCGGCCCGGCCAATCGGAGCGCGTCCAAAACAACTGCGGCCAATGGCAGCGCGCCCAAAACCACGCCCAGGCAATGGGAGCGCGTCCCAAAACGGCGCCCGGCCAATCAGAGCGCGCGGGGCGGATGATCCCGCCCTGCTCCGGACTGGAGCTCCCAGTGCAGCGGCTGCTGCGGGGCTGGCGGCAGCTGCCCGGCGCTGGCCATGGGGCGAGTGGCGGCAGCTGGGGCCCTACTGGTGGCACTGGTGGTGCTGGGAGCCACCCCGGCTGCGGGCGCGGAGCTGTCGGGTGAGCGGGGGGAGCAGGGAATGCGATGGGAAAGGGGGAAAAGGGGAAAGAAAGGGGTTTGGGAGCCCAAAGTGGAGGGGGAGGAGGAGGGGAAGCCGAAAGGGAGAGCGGGAGGGGCTGAGGGTTGGGGGAAGGTGAGGAAGGAGTGGGAGAGGGTGGGGAAGTGGGGAAAAGGGGAGGGTGGGAGCCCAAAACTGAGCGGGAGGGGGATGGGGGGGAAGAAATTTTGGGAAAAAAAGGGTGGAAAAAGGGCAAAAATAGGGAATGGGACCCCAAAACTGAAGTAGGGAGTGGCTGAAAATGGCGGGGAGTGAGGATGTGAAAGGGGAAATAGGGAGAAGGGTGGGAAAGAGGAAGTGGGAGCGCGGGCAGGAGGGTCCCATGGCGGCCGTGGGGCACAGGGGATGCGGAGTGGGGATCCGGGGTGACCCCCGGAGCTCTGGGATCGATGGGGGTGCTGGGGGAACCCCTGACCTGTGCCTTGCACACACAGGGGTCTTCCAGTGGCTGGGATACGCAGAGTGTCACTTCATTAACGGCACGGAGAAGGTGAGGTTCCTGCAGAGGCAAATGTACAACCGACTGGAGCACCTGAGGTTCGACAGCGATGTGGGGAAATACGTGGGGTTCACCCCGTATGGGGAGAAGAATGCCGAGCGCTTGAACAGTGACCCGTCATGGATGGAGTACAAACGGACTGCAGTGGACAGGCTCTGCCGGCACAACTACGAGGGGTCCACCCCGTTCCTGGTGGAGCGCAGAGGTGAGCGTGGGGCAGAGGTGTCCCCTCAGGCTCTGCCCTGGCAATGACCCTGCAGCCCCTCAAACCCTCCCTGGGAATCACCCAGAGCCCTCAGCCCTCCTTGTGCCAAACCAGGGGCTTCTTGTCCTTCTCAGTGACTCCTGTGGCTCTCCCAGTCCATCCCAGTTCCCCCCAGTCTCTCCCAGCCCCCCCAGCGCGTCCATTTCAGCCAAGCGTGTAGATGACGCTTTTCAGCCAATCAGAGCGCGCGTCTCTGATGACTCATCAGTTGCCAGGCAGACAAGCAGCGCCGAGTTCTCCGCGCTGGACTTAACCTCGCAGTGCCGCGGAGTTCATTCCCAGTCCCTCCCAGTGCCACCAGAGTCACTCTGAGTGCCACCATAGTCCATCCTAGTGCCACCATGGTCACTCCCAGTCCCTCTTATCCCATTCCCAATATATTCCCAGACATCCACCCTCTCTCCCTGTCCCTCCCAGTGCTCCCCAATCCACTCCCCTCTCTCCCAGTGCCCCCCCAGTCCCTCCCACTCCATTCCCAGTCCCTCCCAGTGCTAGCACAGTCACTCCCAGTCCCTCTAAAGCCAATCCCAGTTCATTCCCAGTCCACTCCCAGACCTCCATCCTCTCTCCCAGCGCCGTCCCAGTGCGCCCTAATCCAATCCCCTCTATCCAAGTCCTTCCCCAGTCCCACTAATCGCAATTTCTGTACATTTCCAGTCCCTCCCACTGCATTGCCAGTCACTCCCAGTGCCTCCAACGTCCCTCCCAGTTTGTCTAATGCCAATCCCAGTCCATTCCCAGTGCACTCCCAGATTTCCATACTCCATTTCAGTGCCCTGCAATGCCCCCAATTCACACCCCTCTCTCCCAGTGCCCCCCCATTCCCTCCCCCTTCATTCCCAGTCCCTCCCAGTACCACACCACCCCTCCCAGCTCTCTCCCAGCGCCCCCCCAGCTGATCCCAGTGTCTCCCCTCTCTCTCCCAGTGCCCCCCAGCGTGTCCATCTCGCTGGTGCCCTCGAGCTCCCAGCCTGAGCCCGGCCGCCTGCTGTGCTCCGTGATGGATTTCTACCCTGCGCAGGTGCAGGTGAGGTGGTTCCAGGGCCAGCAGGAGCTCTCGGAGCAAGTGATGACCACCGACCTGCTCCCCCACGGGGACTGGACCTACCAGCTGCTGGTGCTGCTGGAAACGCCCCCCCGGCGCGGGGTCACCTACACCTGCCAGGTGGAGCACGTCAGCCTGGAGCAGCCCCTGAGGCGGCACTGGGGTACGGCCAGAGCCCACAGCGCCGGGGGGAGCGGGGGAGGCACTGGGGGGGCTGGCAGGGGGATTGGGCTGTGCTGGGGGGAACTGGGAGGGAGGTGGAGAGAGGCTGGTTTCTACTGGGAGAGGGGCTTGGGGGTGTGGGAGGGCTGGGAAGGGGTTGGAAGGATGTTGGGGAGGGTGGGATGAGGTTCTGGGGGTGCTGGTGGGCACTGGGAGGGAGTTTGGGGGTGCTGGTGAGCACTGGGAGGGAGTTTGGGGGTGCTGGGGGGAACTGGGAGGGAGTTGGAGTGAGGCTGGAGGGGCTGGAAGGAGATTGGGGATGGAAAAGTAAAGGTTGGAATGAGGTTGGTTGTGCTGGGAAGAGACTGGGAGGGACCTTGGTGAGTCCTGGTGGGGCTGGGAAGGGACTGGGAGAGGGTTTGGGGGTCCTGGGGCGGTGGGGGGCAACTGGGAGGGGTTGTGGGGTGCTGAGAGGGACGGGAGGGGCTTTGGTGTGTCCTGGGGAGGCTGGGAATGGATCGGGAGGAGGTTTCAGGGGCTCCTGGGTGGGCTGGGGGCGACTGGGAGGGTGCTTGGAGGGGCTTGGGGTGTCGCTGAGAGGTTTTTGGGGGTCCTGAGCCCTGCTGACCCCCCAGAGATGCCGCCGGACGCTGGCCGCAGCAAGATGCTGACGGGGATCGGGGGCTTCGTGTTGGGCTTCGTCTTCCTGGCGCTGGGGCTCGGCTTCTACCTGCGCAAGAAGGTGAGGGGGGGTCCCGGGGGTCGTGTCCCCCCTGCCCCGGAGCGGCTCTGCTCCCCCCGGGGCCCCCCAGCCCGGTGTCACCCCCTTTTCTCTGCCCACAGAGCTCCTGAGCCGCCGCCGGCCGCAGCCCCTCCCCGTGGCCTCGAGCCCGGCCGGGACCCCCCGCTCTGTCCCCGCGCTGATTTTGGGGGGTCGTGTGTCCCCCCAGCCCTGCTGTCACTCTGACCCCGCCCGGCTGCTCCCAGTGCTCCCAATAAAGCTTCCCAGTTGGCTCCGGTCGCGTTTCTTGGGGGTCACTGGGGAGGGACTTGGGGGGACCCCGCGGTGGGGCTGTGATTGGGGGGCAGACCTGACCCCGGGATGGATCGGGAATGGGGACCCCCGTGTGTCCCCAAGTGTCACCCCGCTCTGGGGGCATTGGGAGGCAGCTGAATCCCGACACGGCACACAGCGAATCCCAAAAAAGGCGCTGAGACGCCCTGAGCCCCCCAGAACCTCCAAACCCCATAGAAAAACAGCCCCGAAAAATAGCCCCGCGAAAATGAGCCAATGGGAGAAGGCGCTGAGCGATTCTGATCCAATCCGAGCTCGCGGCGCTGATGACTCTCCAGTTCCCAGGCAGACCCGCAGCGCCCAGCGCTCCCCACCCCAACCCCACCTGCGCCCCCCCCTCGCCCCCAGCGCTTCCCGCCAGCCCTATTTGGGGAGGGGGCGCGTGGGGGGCGCCCAGGCCTGGACCGGAGCCCAGCGCTGCCCCAGCCCGACCTGCCCCGGCTCCATCCCGGCTCCTCCCGCGGCATGCGACGGCGTGGGGAAAAGGGGGGGAAAGGGTGGGCGCTGGGCTTGGGGGGAGGAGGAGAAGGGATGGAGGAGGAGGAGGAGGGATGAGGAAGGAGCGGCAGAAAGGCCGGAGATCCGAGCAGGAGGAGGCGGGAAGGAGGAAGGAGGAAAGAGGAAGAGGAGGAACAGGAAGAGGTTGGAGAGAGGAAGAGGAGGAGCAGCAGAAGCCGCGCGGAGCTCTTTGTCTGCCGCGGCCCCGGGAGCATCGGCGCCCCGCACGGCGCAGGTGAGGGGGAGGAGGAAGTCGCCCCAAATGTCTCGGGGGTCCCCGAGCGGCGTTTTTTCTGGGCGGGTGTTTGGAGCTCGCAGCTTGCGGGAATGAGCCCCAAATCTCGTGAAGGGTCGCTGGGAGGGTTTGATTGTGCGGGGGGAACGTTTGGATGCGGCGGAAGGGCAAAGCTGAGGCGGCAGTGGGGCTTTGGGGGATATTTTGGGGGCTGCAGGTGGGCACGGCCCGGTGTCGGGGTGGGAGGGGGACGTGGGGCATGGGGTCCGGCCGGGAGAGCGGTGGAGGGGAAGGGCGGGAGCCCCGGAGTGGGGTGAGCGGAGAGGGGCGATGGCGGAGCTGGGGGAGCCCCGGCAGGCTGGAGAGGGGGGAGCGTGGCTAAGGGGGAAGCCTGGGATCCCTGGAAGCGCAGAGCAGAGAATGAGGGGAGAAGGGACCCCTGGGACCCCCAAAGCCCCCGGATCATGCCTAAGCGGGACGCTGGAAAATAGGGAAGCCCGGGAGCCACGGGAGCCCCATGAGTGCAGGGAAGGGAGAGCCTGAGGAGGCCAAAGTGCAAAGAGCAGAGAGGGGGAAATGCTGTGAGGGTTTTGAGGTGAATGGTGGTGGTTTGGGGTTTTTATGGACACAAACCCCTGGGAGAGTTGCAGAGCTGGAGCTGGGCAGGAGGAACCCCCAGGGCAAGGCGCTGAGCCCTTGTTTTTCCCCCAAAGCAGGATTTGTCATTGCCAAGGCGTGGCCGGATGGAGGAGGAGGAAAAGGCCCGGAGATGCAGCTGGAGCTCGGAGCTGGGGGAGAAGCCTGAGGGCAGAGAGAAGCCCCACAAGTGTGGGGAATGTGGGAAAAGCTTCAGGTGGAGATGTGAGCTGATCGAGCACCAGAGGATCCACACTGGGGAAAAGCCCTATGAGTGTGGGGAGTGTGGGAAGAGCTTCAGCCGGATGTCCAACCTGGTCACACACCAGATGATCCACTCAGGGGAAAAGCCCTTCGACTGTGGGATGTGTGGGAAGAGCTTCAGCCAGATGTCCGCCCTGATGCGGCACCAGGTGATCCACACTGGGGAAAAGCCCTACGATTGCACAGAATGTGGGAAGAGCTTCAGCCAGAGCTCCAGCCTGATCATGCACCAGAGGATCCACACAGGGGAAAAGCCCTATGAGTGTGGGAAGTGTGGGAAAAGCTTCAGGTACAGATCTTACCTGATGCGGCACCGGGTGATCCACACTGGGGAAAAGCCCTACGATTGTGTGGAATGTGGGAAGAGCTTCAGGCAGAGCTCCAGCCTGATGCGGCACAAGAAGATCCACACGGGGGAGAGGCCCTATGAGTGTCCCACGTGTGGGAAGAGGTTCCAGACCAGCTCCCATCTCCTCGTCCATGAGCGCATTCACACCCAGGAGAGGCCCTTCCGCTGCCCTGTCTGCGGGAAGGGCTTCAACCGAAACTCCACCCTCATCACCCACCGGCGCATCCACACTGGGGAAAAGCGCTATGAGTGTGGGGAGTGTGGGAAGAGCTTCTCACAGAGGTCTGCCTTGACCCGACACCAGAAGAGGCACAAGTGAAGGAAGGCCTTCTGAGTTAAGGTAAAATAGAAATTATTAATTTAAAAGAGCTGGAAGTTCGATAATAATAACTTTTGAACTGATTTAGAAGGCCAGAGATTGGATAATGATTTACTAAGATTTTCCTGCTGGAGGCAATTTGTGATTCGCTTAATGATTTTGTGCCTACCTAGTATCGGGGAGGATAGAGAGAAGAGAGCCAAATAATTGAGAAAAACCACTGAGTGTAACTGAGCATCCCACCCTTGGACCCTGAACCGGTACAGGTGGGTTCTCAGGCTTGGACTTGGACCAAGAACCAAGGGAGCATGCGCAAGGGAGCAAGGTGAAGAGTTCATTTTGAGGAAGACTATTGATTACCTCATCATTAACCATTTGGGACCCTTGCCCACAATTAATCTGAGACACTGCGCTTGCGCGAGCATATTTAGATGAACTTTGAACTCATTATAATATGAAGCGGGGATAGGTAATTAATATGTATAGGGGCTTTGTCTAACTTTATGCATAAGTAACCTGTAACCTGATGTAAACCTCCTGAAGTGTTGCTGAGGGTGTGCATGCCTTTGGGGGGGCTACCCCCCATGCACCCCAGCTGGAATAAACACATACCTACTTCATAACTATCTGACTTGTGGAGTCAATTCCGTGCTTCAGTACAGACTGCTGCTCAGCCAAGCTCCTGCTCCATTCCTGAACTTCCACAAGCAGAACAAACACTTCCCAGAGCCACGAATACCGAATGTCACACAAACTAGGGGTGCATGTTAAGGGACACAGACAGTGGGCGGATCGGGAAGTCTGTACCTTCCAAGTACCTCAGACAGTGTGTTGGAAAATATACCAGTTTAAATATTTCCTATAAATTTTGTCAAGAGGTTTGTTTGTTTGGTTTTTTACCCAGGGAAAAGGAATTTTACGATTTTTTTCCAAGACATTTTTCTGCCCTGTGAGGTCTGATGAGCTCAACATAACTACAGACTAGGAGGAGCCCAAAAGACAAAAGGCCATCAGCAGCCATTAACGAACATCAGCTCCAAACCTCACCCCTGGCTGTTTGGAGACACCTTGTCTGGCTAAAGAGAGATAAGAAGGAAGACCTAATTAGCATCAGAAGAGAAGCAATCTGGATCCAATAGGAAACCATAGATTAGAAAATGAACAACATGGAACCAATTAAGAATGACCAAAAACCCTGCTATGAGTTTTGACTGTAAAAAATACCCTAAAAATCTTCCAAAACTTATGTGCCATAGAACGATTCACTCCACAAACCCGGGCTCTGTGTATATGGGGTGATTCCCGTGGTACATCCTGGCCAGAACAACATCCTGCTCAGATAATAAAGTAATGCCTTGACTCTCTAACATTGAAAATCTTGTTGAAAGGTTTTTGTTTTTCCCGCAGGTACGGTGACAAGAGAGCAAAGGGACAATGAAACGCAGCCGGGGAAACGAGCATAGAAAGGAGGCTGCGTTTTACAGCCCCATGGCAAATGCCCCACGGCCTCTCCCTCTGTCCATCCCTAAAGTCACTTTCACACGACTCCTCTGTCTCCTGCGGCCACACAAACCTCTGGCCACGCGGATTTTCCCGCACACTGCCGCCGACAGCGCAGCCACCTCTGTGCTACCGACAGCGAGCGGGACGAGCCAGCGCTGCTCCGGCACCGCCTCCTGCCGAGGCAGCAGCGGCAAGGAGACCGCGGGCAGCCGCTCCCTCAGCGGCCTCAGGCCAGCGACAACACGGCGGCACAGCCAGCGAGGGAGGGAGGGAGGGAGACGGGAGAAGGAAGCCGCCACAGCCCCCCTGCCGCCCCCTGCATCCCCTCCATCCGCCCGCAGCGAGCCCCGAGCCCCGGCACAAGGCAGCGCGGCTCCCACCTGCGCTGGGACAGCCTCTCCGAGCTCCGCCGCCGCCTCCCCGGGCTCCGCCCGCTGCCGCCGCTCCCGGGCCGCACACACGCTCCCCCCATGGCGCCGCTGCTGCCCCACTAAAGCCCTGCCTGCCTGCCTGCCTGCCTGGGGGCGACACCGGCGCCGGCCTTGTCCCCGCTCGCTGGCACCGAGCAGCAATGGCGCTGGGACAATCCCGAGTGACAGCACAGCCAGCCAAGGGCAGCGAGGCGCGGGCTCTGCACAGCGCACAGCCCAAGCCCCGCGCTCTCAGTGCGCCCCGGGCTGGCCGAGGCCAAAGCCGCACATGAGGAACAGCCCTGCAACGGGCCCGGGCCCAAGGCGCCATTGCTCTGCAAACAGCGACCAAGTTCTCCGCACCTCCCGGCCCCGCCTCGGCGCGCAGCCCCCGGGGCAGCCCCACGGCCCCCACGGCAGCTCCCAGCCTCCGCCAGCCGCCCTGCAACGGCCCAGGGGGAGCAGGCCAAGGGACGTGGCTGCCGGCGCCCAGGGGACGCCAGGGACAGCGGGGGCACTTCACAAGCCTTTCCTGCAAAAGAGAAAACCATCAGCAAGGAAAAAGCAACAGCAGCGCTGGCTCCAGAGCACAGGGCCACACGAGGCCATGGCACATTGCAGTGGGGTGACGCTGGCCCCATGCCAGGCACCCAGCAGAGCTGCTCTCTCACTGCCCTGCACAGCCGCCATGGGGAGAGAAAATTGAACCAAGGCTTCCTGAGCTGATAGAAGGACCTGGCTAAGAGATCCCTCATCCAACACCTTTGTGCACAAAACAGGCTCAGAATTGGATATGTGAGTTGAATTTATTGCTAACAAACTCAGAATAGGAGAAGAAGTAAAATTTTAACCATATAAAACACCTTCTTCTCAAATTACAGGAATCACCTGGAATGGGGGTCACCAGGATTCTGCCCAACGGGGATCACTGGGGATCACCCACTGCAGATCTTCCCACTGGGGATGGAGTTGGAGCAGCAATGAAGCTCTTCCTGCACTCGGGACACTCGCAGGGCTTCCCTCACTGGTGCCTCCGTTGGTGCTTAGTAAAGTTAGACATGACTGAGAAGCTCTTCCCACACTCGGGACACTCGTAGGGCTTTTCCCCACTGTGGATGTGCCGGTGGGTGATGAGGTGGGAGTTGTGCTTGAAGCCCTTCCCACAGTCAGGGCAGCGGAAGGGCCTCTCCTGGGTGTGAATGCGCTCATGGACGAGGAGATGGGAGCTGGTCTGGAACCTCTTCCCACACTTCCCACACTCATAGGGCCTCTCCCCAGTGTGGATCTTCTTGTGCTGGATCAGGGTGGAGCTGTGGCTGAAGCTTTTCCCACATTCCCCACAATCATAGGGCTTTTCCCCAGTGTGGATCACCTGGTGCTGCATCAGGTTGGACATCAGGCTGAAGCTCTTCCCACACTCCCCACACTCATAGGGCTTTTCCCCAGTGTGGATCCTCTGGTGCCGGATAAGATCAGATCTCCGCCTGAAGCTTTTCCCACATTCCCCACACTTGTGGGGCTTCTCTCTGCCCTCAGGCTTCTCCCCCAGCTCCGAGCTCCGGCTGCATCTCCGGGCCTTTTCCTCCTCCTCCATCCGGCCACGCCTTGGCAATGACAAATCCTGCTTTGGGGCAAAAACAAGGGCTCAGCGCCTTGCCCTGGGGGTTCCTCCTGCCCAGCTCCAGCTCTGCAACTCTCCCAGGGGTTTGTGTCCATAAAATCCCCAAACCACCACCATTCACCTCAAAACCCTATCAGCATTTCCTCCTCTCTGCTCTTTGCACTTTGGCCTCCTCAGGCTCTCCCTTCCCTGCACTCATGGGGCTCCCGTGGCTCCCGGGCTTCCCTATTTTCCAGGGTCCTGCTTAGGGATGATCCGGGGGCTTTGGGGGTCCCAGGGGTCCCTTCTCCCCTCATTCTCTGCTCCGCGCTTCCAGGGATCCCAGGCTTCCCCCTTAGCCACGCTCCCCCCTCTCCAGCCTGCCGGGGCTCCCCCAGCTCCGCCATCGCCCCTCTCCGCTCACCCCACTCCGGGGCTCCCGCCCTTCCCCTCCACCGCTCTCCCGGCCGGACCCCATGCCCCATGTCCCCCTCCCACCCCGACACCGGGCCGTGCCCACCTGCAGCCCCCAAAATATCCCCCAAAGCCCCACTGCCGCCTAAGCTTTGCCCTTCCGCCACATCCAAACGTTCCCCCCGCACAATCAAACCCTCCCAGCGACCCTGAACGAGATTTCGGGCTCAATCCCGCAAGCTGCGAGCTCCAAACACCCGCCCAGAAAAAACGCCGCTCGGGGACCCTCGAGACATTTGGGGCGACTTCCTCCTCCCCCTCACCTGCGGCGCGCGGGGCGCCGATGCTCCCGGGGCCGCGGCAGACAAAGAGCTCCGCGCTGCTTCTGCTGCTCCTCCTCTTCCTCTCTCCAACCTCTTCCTGCTCCTCCTCTTCCTCTCTCCAACCTCTTCCGGTTCCTCCTCTTCCTCTTTCCTTCTTCCTCCTCCCGCGGCTCCTCCTCCTTCCTCCTCCCGCCTCCTCCTGCTCGGATCTCCGGCCTTTCTGCCGCTCCTTCCTCATCCCTCCTCCTCCTCCTCCATCCCTTCTCCTCCTCCCCCCAAGCCCAGCGCCCACCCTTTCCCCCCCTTTTCCCCAAGCCGTCGCATGCCGCGGGAGGAGCCGGGATGGAGCCGGGGCAGGTCGGGCTGGGGCAGCGCTGGGCTCCGGGCCAGGCCTGGGCGCCCCCCACGCGCCCCCTCCCCAAATTGGGCTGGGGGGAAGCGCTGGGGGCGAGGGGGGGCGCAGGTGGGGTTGGGGTGGGGAGCGCTGGGCGCTGCGGGTCTGCCTGGGAACTGGAGAGTCATCAGCGCCGCGAGCTCGGATTGGATCAGAATCGCTCAGCGCCTTCTCCCATTGGCTCATTTTCGCGGGGCTATTTTTCGGGGCTGTTTTTCTATGGGGTTTGGAGGTTCTGGGGGGCTCAGGGGGTCTCAGCGCCTTTTTTGGGGGTCGCTGTGTGCCGTGTCGGGGTTCAGCTGCCTCCCAAGGCCCCCAGAGCGGGGTGACACTTGGGGACACACGGGGGTCCCCATTCCCGATCCATCCCGGGGTCAGGTCTGCCCCCCAGTCACAGCCCCACCGCGGGGTCCCCCCAAGTCCCTCCCCAGTGCCCCCCAAGAAACGCGACCGGAGCCAACTGGGAAGCTTTACTGGGAGCACTGGGAGCAGCCGGGCGCGATCAGAGTGACAGCAGGGCTGGGGGGACACACGACCCCCCAAAATCAGCGCCGGGACAGAGCGGGGGGTCCCGGCCGGGCCCGAGGCCACGGGGAGGGGCTGCGGCCGGCGGCGGCTCAGGAGCTCTGTGGGCAGAGAAAAGGGGTGACACCGGGCTGGGGGGCCCCGGGGGGAGCACAGCCGCTCCGGGGCAGGGGGGACACGACCCCCGGGACCCCCCCTCACCTTCTTGCGCAGGTAGAAGCCGAGCCCCAGCGCCAGGAAGACGAAGCCCAACACGAAGCCCCCGATCCCCGTCAGCATCTTGCTGCGGGCAGCGTCCAGCGGCATCTCTGGGGGGTCAGCAGGGCTCAGGACCCCCAAAAACCTCTCACCGACACCCCAAGCCCCTCCAAGCACCCTCCCAGTCGCCCCCAGCCCACCCAGAAGCCCCTGAAACCTCCTCCCGATCCATTCCCAGCCTCCCCAGGACACACCAAAGCCCCTCCCGTCCCTCTCAGCACCCCACAACCCCTCCCAGTTGCCCCCCACCGCCCCAGGACCCCCAAACCCTCTCCCAGTCCCTTCCCAGCCCCAGCAGGACTCACCAAGGTCCCTCCCAGTGTCTTCCCAGCACAACCAACCTCATTCCAACCTTTGCTTTTCCATCCCCAATCTCCTTCCAGCCCCTCCAGCCTCACTCCAACTCCCTCCCAGTTCCCCCCAGCACCCCCAAACTCCCTCCCAGTGCCCCCCAGCACCCCCAAACTCCCTCCCAGTGCCCACCAGCACCCCCAGAACCTCATCCCACCCTCCCCAACATCCTTCCAACCCCTTCCCAGCCCTCCCACACCCCCAAGCCCCTCTCCCAGTATAAACCAGCCTCTCTCCACCTCCCTCCCAGTTCCCCCCAGCACAGCCCAATCCCCCTGCCAGCCTCCCCAGTGCCTCCCCCGCTCCCCCCGGCGCTGTGGGCTCTGGCCGTACCCCAGTGCCGCCTCAGGGGCTGCTCCAGGCTGACGTGCTCCACCTGGCAGGTGTAGGTGACCCCGCGCCGGGGGGGCGTTTCCAGCAGCACCAGCAGCTGGTAGGTCCAGTCCCCGTTGGGGAGCAGGTCGGTGGTCATCACTTGCTCCGAGAGCTCCTGCTGGCCCTGGAACCACCTCACCTGCACCTGCGCAGGGTAGAAATCCATCACGGAGCACAGCAGGCGGCCGGGCTCGGGCTGGGAGCTCGAGGGCACCAGCGAGATGGACACGCTGGGGGGCACTGGGAGAGAGAGGGGAGACACTGGGATCAGCTGGGGGGGCGCTGGGAGAGAGCTGGGAGGGGTGGTGTGGTACTGGGAGGGACTGGGAATGAAGGGGGAGGGAATGGGGGGGCACTGGGAGAGAGGGGTGTGAATTGGGGGCATTGCAGGGCACTGAAATGGAGTATGGAAATCTGGGAGTGCACTGGGAATGGACTGGGATTGGCATTAGACAAACTGGGAGGGACGTTGGAGGCACTGGGAGTGACTGGCAATGCAGTGGGAGGGACTGGAAATGTACAGGAATTGCGATTAGTGGGACTGGGGAAGGACTTGGATAGAGGGGATTGGATTAGGGCGTACTGGGACGGCGCTGGGAGAGAGGATGGAGGTCTGGGAGTGGACTGGGAATGAACTGGGATTGGCTTTAGAGGGACTGGGAGTGACTGTGCTAGCACTGGGAGGGACTGGGAGAGAGGGTGGATGTCTGGGAATACATTGGGAATGGGATAAGAGGGACTGGGAGTGACCATGGTGGCACTAGGATGGACTATGGTGACCACCACTGACCCTTCCCAGTGTCGCCACATCCCGAGGCGCCATGGATGGAGCACGGAGCTGCCCCTGCCTGCTGCTGCTGCTGGCGCTGACCCTGCCTGGCCTTTGGGGGCTCCAAGGTGGGCTTTGGGGGGTCCTGGAGCCGCGGCGTTGGGATTTGGGGTGTCCTGGATCCATGGCAAAAGGGGATCGGGAGATTCAGAAGGTCCATCCCCCTTTTTGGGGATTTTTGGGAACGGCGTTGGCCCAGCTTCCTGTTTTTTCAGGGTTTTACCCCCTTTTCTGCAATTTTCAGGGTCAGCAGTGGACAAACTCCTCTTTTCCCACGGTTTTGGGGCTCTGGGATCTCCCAAACCCCCCTGTTCTCAGGATTTTGGGGCTCTAGAATTTCCCAAATCATCCATTTCTGGAATTTTGGGACTCTGGGAATTGCAAACCCCACTGGTACTGAAGATTTGAGGGACTTGGAGTTCCCACTTCCTCTTTTTCCAGGATTTTGAGTGGCTCAGGATGCTCAAATTCCTCTTTTCCCCAGGATTTTGGGGCTCTGGCATTGCCCAAACCCCTCTGTTCCCAGGATTTTGGGGGGAAATCCCCATTTTCCAGGATTTTTATACTCTCACCCCCCCAATTCCCCATTCCCATTGCCCCACACCATCATCCAGACAGAATATAACCAAAACTCCATTTCCAGGGGAATTCAGCCCAATTCCAGCTGTGTCTGACTCGATTCCAGGAGGATCCTGGGGCAATTCCAGCCTCTACTGCAGCACCAACACCATTCAAACCCAATTCCAGGTGGACTCAACCCAATTCCAGGTGAGTCAAATCCAACTCAAGGTTGGTCCAACCCAATTACAGGGAGATTAAAGCAAATTCCAGGGGCATTCAATCTAATTCCAGGTAGATAAAACCCAATTCCAGATGCATCAAATCCAACTCCAGGTGGGTCAAACCCAATTCCAGGTGGATCTAACCCAATTCTAGGTCGAGTCAACCAAATTCCAGGGAAGTCCAGTTTTTTTCAGGTGGATAAAACCGAATTCCACATAAATCCCACCCAATTCCAGGTAAATCCAACTGAATTCCAGATTGATCAAACCCAACTCCAGGTGAGTCAAAACAAATTCCAGGTGGACCAAACCCAATTCCAGGTCGATTCAACCCCATTCCAGGTAAACCAAATCCAGTTCCAGGTGGATCAAACCAAATTCCAGGTAAATCCAACCCAATTCCCTGTCAATCCAATCCAGTTCCAGGAGGACCAAACCCAATTCCAGGGGTGTCAAACCCAATTCAACTCTTTTAAATGTCCCATCGCCCCTTTCCCTCCATTCAGGCAGCTCCTGACAGCTTTTTTCTGGGAGAAATCCCTGAATTTGGGGATTTTTGGGGTGCAGTTTTGGACAGGGGACAGCTCTGCCTGCCTTTCCCCTCCCTGGCTGGGTCCCCAGTGTCCCACCATGGCTGTGTCCCCAATGTCCCACCCTGGCTGTGTCCCCAGTGTCCCACCATGGCTGTGTCCCCAATGTCCCACCATGGCTGTTATCAGACACTGAAATATTTCACACCTCAAACATTGATACAAAGTTTTGCTCATTGTAACAAAAAGTGTACAAAGAAGCTACAATCAAAAACCCTCCCTGAAGATACCTGACTGGGACTTTGGACTGAGAGTCAAACTGCTGAGATCCCATAAAGGGAAACCTATTGTTCACTCATCTCAGGCTGAGGGAAAGGAATGCACACACAAATCCAAAGCCACCAGCTGCTCTGAGAATCATCCCTGGCTGAGTTTGGGGTGGGGGCAGAGCACAGCTCACTGTGATGCCTAAAATGCTGGGAAAGATTGAGCACAGACCCCGCAGTGTAGGAAAAGGGTATTCCCTTGGTTTAATAGGATCCCAGGTGCACCACGACGGAAAGAGAGCGACAATATCACGGGTTTGCAATTTATGGACTTCACTGATTAACATCCCTATCTAAAATTCCCCAATGAGAAACCTAACAAATGAAGTCATTGCCCCCTTATTCAAATTACCTCCCCCCCAAAAAAAAGTTACAAATTAGTTTACAGAAACATGTCCCAGTGATAAAGCTCTTTCAAGGCTGGTGCCTCATGCTCTTGAAATTGTGGAGATTGTTTCGTCTTCTCCAAAGAATTCTGAACGAGGCTGGAGCACAAGGGTTATAAACATGTGGGGCTGAGATACAGAGAGTAAAAGGTACAGGAAGGGGAAAGGGTAAAAAGGATATAAAAAGAGTATAAAAGTACAATGAAAAAGGACAAAAACCCATCAGGCATCAGCAGAAGCCAGGTTTACACAAACTGCCCAGCTGTGGAACCCCCAACCCCACCACAAAGTGACACAGAAACCCCAAAAAACGACACTGAAACCCCAAAAATTGCAGAAAAAAAACCCCAAAAGTGACACAGAAACCTCAAAAAGTGACATGGAGACTCAAAAAGTGGCGATGGGAAACCTCCAATGGGACAGTGAGACCCCAAAAACGGCAGAGAAAACCCCAAAAATGGAAGAGAAATCCCAAAAGTGACACAGAACCCCAAAAAACGACAAAGAAACCCCTAAAAATGACACAGAAACCCCCAAAATGATAAAAAAAACCCCAAAAATGACATGACAAACACCCAAAAGTGAGACAGAAACCCCAAAAGGTGACCCAGAACCCCCCCAAAAATGACCCAGAAACCCCAAGAAGGACACAAAAATCCCCCAAAACGGCACAGAACCCCCAAAAATCTCCACCGCACGCTGCTGGAGCAGTTCGACATCAAATCGGGACTTTGACGTGAGAGGAGCTGAGGGGAGTCACAATCCATCACAGACCCCCAAATGCCAGGCCTTGCACCACAGCAGTGCAGGTGATGCAAGCAGAGTCTGCTGCTAGAGACTGTCCCCTGCCCCGGGGGGACATGCTGGACATTGTCACCTGGCCTGAGTGTATATTAACCCTTGGCACTCTGTGCTTTTTGGGGGGAAAACCACCACTGAGAAGAGCAGCTGGAGAAGATCAATGTGACATCGTTGGGATCCACGGATGGTGATGTTTTCTTTCTCCCTCTTTCTGTCCCCCTCACCTCTTTTCCTACTTCTCTTTTCCTCTCTTTTCCTCCCTCTTTCTCTCATATTTACTATCAAATAAAACTTACACTACTGACTGGCATGTGGTCTCGTTTGCACCTTAATTCGGGCAGATGTATTTCCAAAGAACCTTAATGTTTGGATCATAACAGCTGTGACCCCAATGTCCCACCCATGTCTCACCTCAATATCTTCATTTTTACCCCAAATTCAGGTGTTTTGAAGGATTGAAATGAAAACAAGACCAAACCTGAAAGAAAAGGATTTACATGTCTGTGCCCGCTGAGGATCCACGTGGTTGGGTAGAAGGGAAGAACATTTTTGGAGGTTTCCACCCCAAAATCCTGCTCTTTGCCCCAATGCAGAACCATTTGGCTGTGAAAGATGCCACTGGGTGAGAGAAAATCACAATCATGGAATCAATGAGGTTGCAAAAGATCTCCAAGGCCATCCAGTGTTGCCTCATGCCAAGAGATGATATAACTGAACACAAAAGGTGAGATTTTCTGGGGTGGAAAGTCAACAAATCCGCTCTCCCCAGGGGATTTCTGATGTCCCCAGGAATTCCCATGGACATTCCTGGCCCTGCCTTCATCCAGGTGCCCACGGGGAGCCAGGAGGGTGTGGAGCCACCAGCCAGGTGTCTTTGCCACACGGATCACCAGCAGCACGGATCACCAGGGCTCTGCACAGCTGGGATCACTGGGGATCATCCACTGCAGATCTTCCCACTGGGGATGGAGTTGGAGCAGCAATGAAGCTCTTCCTGCACTCGGGACACTCGCAGGGCTTCCCTCACTGGTGCTTCCGTTGGTGCTGAGCCAAGTTAGACATGACTGAGAAGCTCTTCCCACATTTTCCACACTCATACGGCTTTTCCCCAGTGTGGATGCGCCGGTGGGTGATGAGGGTGGAGTTTCGCTTGAAGCCCTTCCCGCAGTCAGGGCAGCGGAAGGGCCTCTCCTGGGTGTGAATGCGCTCATGGACGAGGAGATTGGAGCTGGTGTGAAACCTCTTCCCACACTTCCCACACTCATAGGGCCTCTCCCCGGTATGGATCTTCTTGTGCTGGATCAGGGTGGAGCTGTGGGTGAAGCTTTTCCCACATTCCCCACAATCATAGGGCTTTTCCCCAGTGTGGATCACCTGGTGCTGCATCAGGTTGGACATCAGGCTGAAGCTCTTCCCACACTTCCCACACTCATAGGGCTTTTCCCCAGTGTGGATCCTCTGGTGCCGGATAAGCTCAGATCTCCGCATGAAGCTTTTCCCACATTCCCCACACTTGTGGGGCTTCTCTCTGCCCTCAGGCTTCTCCCCCAGCTCCGAGCTCCGGCTGCATCTCCGGGCCTTTTCCTCCTCCTCCATCTGGCCACGCCTTGGCAATGACAAATCCTGCTTTGGGGGAAAAACAAGGGCTCAGCGCCTTGCCCTGGGGGTTCCTCCTGCCCAGCTCCAGCTCTGCAACTCTCCCAGGCTTTTGTGTCCATAAAATCCCCAAACCACCATCATTCACCTCAAAACCCTCACAGCACTTCCCCCTCTCTGCTCCTTGCACTTTGGCCTCCTCAGGCTCTCCCTTCCCTGCACTCATGGGGCTCCCGTGGCTCCCGGGCTTCCCTATTTTCCAGGGTCCCGCTTAGGGATGATCCGGGGGCTTTGGGGCTCCCAGGGGTCCCTTCTCCCCTCATTCTCTGCTCCGCGCTTCCAGGGATCCCAGGCTTCCCCCTTAGCCACGCTCCCCCCTCTCCAGCCTGCCGGGGCTCCCCCAGCTCCGCCATCGCCCCTCTCCGCTCACCCCACTCCGGGGCTCCCGCCCTTCCCCTCCACCGCTCTCCCGGCCGGACCCCATGCCCCATGTCCCCCTCCCACCCCGACACCGGGCCGTGCCCACCTGCAGCCCCCAAAATATCCCCCAAAGCCCCACTGCCGCCTCAGCTTTGCCCTTCCGCCACATCCAAACGTTCCCCCCGCACAATCAAACCCTCCCAGCGACCCTGAACGAGATTTGGGGCTCAATCCCGCAAGCTGCGAGCTCCAAACACCTGCCCAGAAAAAACGCCGCTCGGGGACCCCCGAGACATTTGGGGCGACTTCCTCCTCCCCCTCACCTGCGGCGTGCGGGGCGCCGATGCTCCCGGGGCCGCGGCAGACAAAGAGCTCCGCGCGGCTTCTGCTGCTCCTCCTCTTCCTCTCTCCAACCTCTTCCTGCTCCTCCTCTTCCTCTCTCCTCCTCCTTCCTCCCGCGGCTCCTCCTCCTTCCTCCCGCGGCTCCTCCTCCTTCCTCCTCCCGCCTCCTCCTCCTGCTCGGATCTCCGGCCTTTCTCCCGCTCCTTCCTCATCCCTCCTCCTCCTCCTCCATCCCTTCTCCTCCTCCCCCCAAGCCCAGCGCCCACCCTTTCCCCCCCTTTTCCCCCCGCCGTCGCATGCCGCGGGAGGAGCCGGGATGGAGCCGGGGCAGGGCGGGCTGGGGCAGCGCTGGGCTCCGGGCCAGGCCTGGGCGCCCCCCACGCGCCCCCTCCCCAACTTGGGCTGGCGGGAAGCGCTGGGGGCGAGGGGGGGGCGCAGGTGGGGTTGGGGTGGGGAGCGCTGGGCGCTGCGGGTCTGCCTGGGAACTGGAGAGTCATCAGCGCCGCGAGCTCGGATTGGATCAGAATCGCTCAGCGCCTTCTCCCATTGGCTCATTTTCGCGGGGCTATTTTTCGGGGCTGTTTTTCTATGGGGTTTGGAGGTTCTGGGCGGCTCAGGGGGTCTCAGCGCCTTTTTTGGGGTTCGCTGGGTGCCGTGTCGGGGTTCAGCTGCCTCCCAAGGCCCCCAGAGCGGGGTGACACTTGGGGACACGCGGGGGTCCCCATTCCCGATCCATCCCGGGTTCAGGTCTGCCCCCCAGTCACAGCCCCACCGCGGGGTCCCCCCAAGTCCCTCCCCAGTGCTCCCCAAGAAACGCGACCGGAGCCAACTGGGAAGCTTTATTGGGAGCACTGGGAGCAGCCGGGCGGGGTCAGAGTGACAGCAGGGCTGGGGGGACACACGATCCCCCAAAATCAGCGCGGGGACAGAGCGGGGGGTCCCGGCCGGGCCCGAGGCCACGGGGAGGGGCTGCGGCCGGCGGCGGCTCAGGAGCTCTGTGGGCAGAGAAAAGGGGGTGACACCGGGCTGGGGGGCCCCGGGGGGAGCACAGCCGCTCCGGGGCAGGGGGGACACGACCCCCGGGACCCCCCTCACCTTCTTGCGCAGGTAGAAGCCGAGCCCCAGCGCCAGGAAGACGAAGCCCAACACGAAGCCCCCGATCCCCGTCAGCATCTTGCTGCGGGCAGCGTCCGGCGGCATCTCTGGGGGGTCAGCAGGGCTCAGGACCCCCAAAAACCTCTCACCGACACCCCAAGCCCCTACAAGCACCCTCCCAGTCGCCTCCAGCCCACCCAGGAGCCCCTGAAACCTCCTCCCGATCCATTCCCAGCCTCCCCAGGACACACCAAAGCCCCTCCCGTCCCTCTCAGCACCCCACAACCCCTCCCAGTTGCCCCCCACCGCCCCAGGACCCCCAAACCCTCTCCCAGTCCCTTCCCAGCCCCACCAGAACTCAACAAGGTCCCTCCCAGTCTCTTCCCAGCACAACCAACCTCCTTCCAACCTTTGCTTTTCCATCCCCAATCTCCTTCCAGCCCCTCCAGCCTCACTCCAACTCCCTCCCAGTTCCCCCCAGCACTCCCAAACTCCCTCCCAGTGCCCACCAGCACCCCCAGAATCTCATCCCACCCTTCCCAACATCCTTCCAACCCCTTCCCAGCCCTCCCACACCCCCAAGCCCCTCTCCCACTAGAAACCAGCCTCTCTCCACCTCCCTCCCAGTTCCCCCCAGCACAGCCCAATCCCCCTGCCAGCCCCCCCAGTGCCTCCCCCGCTCCCCCCGGCGCTGTGGGCTCTGGCCGTACCCCAGTGCCGCCTCAGGGGCTGCTCCAGGCTGACGTGCTCCACCTGGCAGGTGTAGGTGACCCCGCGCCGGGGGGGCGTTTCCAGCAGCACCAGCAGCTGGTAGGTCCAGTCCCCGTTGGGGAGCAGGTCGGTGGTCATCACTTGCCCCGAGAGCTCCTGCTGGCCCTGGAACCACCTCACCTGCACCTGCGCAGGGTAGAAATCCATCACGGAGCACAGCAGGCGGCCGGGCTCGGGCTGGGCGCTCGAGGGCACCAGCGAGATGGACACGCTGGGGGGCACTGGGAGAGAGAGGGGAGACACTGGGATCAGCTGGGGGGGCGCTGGGAGAGAGCTGGGAGGGGTGGTGTAGTACTGGGAGGGACTGGGAATGGAGTAGGAAGGACTGGGAATGCAGGGGGAGGGAATGGGGGGGCACTGAAAGAGAGGGGTGTGAATTGGGGGCATTGGAGGGCACTGAAATGGAGTATGGAAATCTGGGAGTGCACTGGGAATGGACTGGGATTGGCATTAGACAGACTGGGAGGGACGTTGGAGGCACTGGGAGTGACTGGCAATGCAGTGGGAGGGACTGGAAATGTACAGGAATTGCGATTAGTGGGACTGGGGAAGGACTTGGATAGAGGGGATTGGATTAGGGCGTACTGGGACGGCGCTGGGAGAGAGGATGGAGGTCTGGGAGTGGACTGGGAATGAACTGGGATTGGCTTTCGAGGGACTGGGAGTGACTGTGCTAGCACTGGGAGGGACTGGGAATGGAGTGGGAGGGACTGGGGGCACACTGGGAGAGAGGGGAGTGGATTGAGGAGCACTGGGAGGGACAGGGAGAGAGGGTGGATGTCTGGGAATACATTGGGAATGGGATAAGAGGGACTGGGAGTGACCATGGTGGCACTAGGATCGACTATGGTGGCACTCAGGGTGACTGTGGTGGCACTGGGAGGAACTGGGAATGAACTCCGCGGCACTGCGAGGCTAAGTCCAGCGCGGAGAACTCGGCGCTGCTTGTCTGCCTGGCAACTGAAGAGTCATCAGAGACTCGCGCTCTGATTGGGTGAGAAGCGTCATCTTCACGCTTGGCTGAAATGGACGCGCTGGGGGGGCTGGGAGAGACTGGGGGGGACTGGGGGGGACACAGAAGCCGCCGAGAAGGACAAGAAGCCCCTGGCTTGGCAGAAAGAGGGCTGAGGGCTCTGGGTGATTCCCAGGGAGGGTATGAGGGGCTGCAGGGTCATTGCCAGGGCAGAGCCTGAGGGGACACCTCTGCCCCACGCTCACCTCTGCGCTCCACCAGGAACGGGGTGAACACCTTGTAGTTGTACCGGCAGTACCTGTCCACCTGAGCCCGTGTGTACTCCATTCCTGCCTTGTCGCTGTTCCAGTACTTGGCCCATTTGTCCCCATCCGGGGTGAACCCCACGAATTTCCTCACATCGCTGTCGAACCTCGTGTACTCCACCCGGTTGTAGATGTACCTCTGCAGGAACCTCACCTTCTCCGTGCCGTTAATGAAGTGACACTCGCAGTATCCCATCTCCTGGCAGACCCCTGTGTGAGCAAGGCACAGGTCAGGGGTCCCCCAGCACCCCCATCGATCCCAGAGCTCCGGGGATCACCCCGGATCCCCACTCCGCACCCCCTGTGCCCCACGGCCGCCATGGGACCCTCCTGCCCGCGCTCCCACCTCCTCTTTCCCACCCTTCTCCCTATTTCCCCTTTCACATCCTCACTCCCCGCCATTTGCAGCCACTCCCTACTTCAGTTTTGGGTTCCCATTCCCTCTTCTTGGCATTTCCACGCTTTTTTTCCCAAAATTTCTTCCCCCCCACATCCCCCTCCCGCTGAGTTTTGGGCTCCCACCCTCCCCTTTTCCCCACTTCCCCACCCTCTCCCACCCCTTCCTCACCTTCCCCCAACCCTCAGCCCCTCCCGCTCTCCCTTTCGGCTTCCCCTCCTCCTCCCCCTCCACTTTGGGCTCCCAAACCCTTTTCTTTCCCCTTTTCCCCCTTTCCCATCGCATTCCCTGCTCCCCCCGCTCACCCGACAGCTCCGCGCCCGCAGCCGGGGTGGCTCCCAGCACCACCAGTGCCACCAGTAGGGCCCCAGCTGCCGCCACTCGCCCCATGGCCAGCGCCGGGCAGCTGCCGCCAGCCCCGCAGCAGCCGCTGCACTGGGAGCTCCAGTCCGGAGCAGGGCGGGATCATCCGCCCCGCGCGCTCTGATTGGCCGGGCGCCGTTTTCGGACGCGCTCCCATTGCCTGGGCGTGGTTTTGGGCGCGCTGCCATTGGCCGCAGTTGTTTTGGACGCGCTCCGATTGGCCGGGCCGGTTTGGGGCCCGTTTTGCACAGGCTCTACCCGGCAACCGGTGACGACACAACACACACGCCCTCCCATTGGCTCCGCCGCTTTTGGGGCGCTGCGCCCCCACTCCCACTCCCCCCACTTCGCCGCCGCTGCACTGGGACCACCAGCGACCCTTCCCAGTGTCGCCACATCCCGAGGCGCCATGGATGGAGCACGGAGCTGCCCCTGCCTGCTGCTGCTGCTGGCGCTGACCCTGCCTGGCCTTTGGGGGCTCCAAGGTGGGCTTTGGGGGGACCTGGAGCCGCGGCGTTGGGATTTGGGGTGTCCTGGATCCATGGCAAAAGGGGATCGGGGAGATTCGGAAGGTCCAACCCCCTTTTTGGGGATTTTTTTGGGAAGGGCGTTGGCCAAGCTTCCTCCTTTTTCTGGGTTTTCCCCATTTTTTGGGGTCAGCAGTGGTCAAACTCCTCTTTTCCCACGGTTTTGGAGTTCTGACAGTTCCCAAACCCCCCTGTACCCGAGATTTTGGGGCTTTAGGAGTTCCAAACCTCGCTGTATCCACAATTTTTTGGGACTGGGCGTGTCCAAAGCCCCCCTGTAGCCAGGATTTTGGGATCTGGGTGTTCCCATGTCCTCTTTTTCCACTATTTTGGGGTTCTGGGATTTCCCAAACCCCCCTGATCCCGCAATTTTGGGGCTCTAGGAGTTCCCAAACCCCCCTGTACTGAGGATGTGGGGAACTGAGTGTTCCCATATCCTCTTTTCCTAGGATTCTGAAAGGCTCAGGATGCTCAAATTCCTCTTTTTCCCAGGATTTTGGGGCTCTGGCAGTGCCCAACCTTCCCGGTTCCCAGAATTTTGGGTGGAAATCCCCATTTTCCCAGGATTTTTATACTCTCACCCCCCACAATTCCCCATTCCCATTGCCCCACACCATCATCCAGACAGAATATGACCAAAACTCCATTTCCAGGGGAATTCAGCCCAATTCCAGGTGTGTCTGACTCGATTCCAGGAGGATCCTGGGGCAATTCCAGCCTCTACTGCAGCACCAACACCATTCAAACCCAATTCCAGGTGGACTCAACCCAATTCCTGGTGGATCAAATCCAGTTCTAGGCAGATTATACCAAATTCCAGGTAAATCCAACCCAATCTCAGGTGGATCAAATCCAACTCCAGGTGGCTCAAACCCAATTCCAGGTAAATCCAACTGAATTCCAAGGGCATTCAACCTCATTCCAGGTGAATTTAACCCAATTTGAGGTTGACCCAATGGAATTCCAGGTGAATCCAATCCAGTTCCAGGTGGATCCAACCCAATTCCAGGAGGATGCAACCAAATTCCAGGTAGATTAAACTAAATTCCAGCTCAATCCAATCCAATTCCAGGTGGATCAAACCCTGTTTGAGGTAAATCCAACTGAATTCCTGATGGATCAAACCCAGTTCCAGCTGGACCCAACCCAACTGCAGGATGAATCAAGCAAATACCTGAGAGATTCAACCAAATTCCGGGTGGATCCAACCCAATTCCAGGTCGATTAAACCAAATTCCAGTGGGATGCAACCGAATTCCAGGATGAATCAACCTAATTCCAGGTCGACAAAACCCCATTTCAGGTAAATCCATTCCAGTTCCAGGTGGATCAAACCCAATTCCAGGTGGATCAAACCCAATTCCAGGTGAATCAAACCAAATTCAACTCTTCTAAAGGTCCCATCCCCCCTTTCCCTCCATTCAGGAAGCTCCTGGCAGCTTTTTTCTCTCTGCCCTCAGGCTTCTCCCCCAGCTCCGAGCTCCGGCTGCATCTCCGGGCCTTTTCCTCCTCCTCCATCCGGCCACACCTTGGCAATGACAAATCCTGCTTTGGGGGAAAAACAAGGGCTCAGCGCCTTGCCCTGGGGGTTCCTCCTGCCCAGCTCCAGCTCTGCAAGTCTCTGGCAGTTTGGTGGCTGTAAAAACCACTAACCACCGAGATTCCCAAATATCCCACAAACATAAAGAAACAGACTCCAAACTCCCACAATATCAAGATTCAGCCAAAAGCCCCTTCAAGATATAAAGATTGACTCCCAAAGAAACCCCAAAGCATGAACATTTAGCCCAATAAACCTTAAAAACATCATGATTTAGGCCCCGTGAAAATCGTGGATCCCCCTCCCCAGTCCCCTGCTGCATGTGGGGGGCTGCAGATACAGGCAGTGCTGGAACCTTGGGCTGCCTCCTCTTCCTGCTCCTCCTCCTCTATCCCTACTCTTCCTCACACTCCTCTTCCTCTCACTCCTCCTCCTCCTCTTCCTTCTTCAAAATCCCACCTCCTCCTCCTCCTGCAGCTAATTAATACAATATTGATGAAGAAAAAACCCCAAAGCAGCTTGTGGGGGGCAGAGCCACATGTGAGTCACCCGATGGCTGCCCTGGCAGAGAAGCTTCGGTTCCAGGCAGCCACGAGAGGAAGGAGCTTTAGAAGTGCAAATGAACCCTCCTGGGGCAAAGGCTGGACAATGGACCAGGGCCTTGTGGCCTGGGGGAGCAATTGGGCCAATTCCCTCTGTCCCTCAGCCCGAGCTCTGCCTGCTTGCACAGATGGAATTTGCACAGCTCAGGGCAGAGCCCAGACTGAGGAGATCTGACTGTGCAGCACAAACTGGTTCAGCTGCAAAGAAAAAAGAGCAAATGGGAAAATGTTGGGAAAACTTCATTAAAAAGAGTGGGGGAAAATCATGTCTCTCCTCACACCAACATGTGCTAGCACTGTGGATGCTTTATAGAGTGTAATGAACCACTGGGGATTTTTCATACAACAAGTTCAGGGAAATCAGTTGGGAATCCAAACATAGAATGATTTAATTACACAAAAGTGCTCAATAAGGTCAGGAGGGTGCACCTCAAAAAATATTTTAAAAAATTAAAACGGCCACTAGAACAAATCCTACAACAGCATGGAGCAGCCCCTGGGAATCCTAAGAATTCCTATCAGGTCCCAGAACCAATTTGTGAATTTGAATTGTTACTAATTGACACAGACTGCTGCTCAGCCAAGCTCCTGCTCCATTCCTGAACTTCCACAAGCAGAACAAACACTTCCCAGAGCCACGAATACCGAATGTCACACAAACTAGGGGTGCATGTTAAGGGACACAGGCAGTGGGCGGATCGGGAAGTCTGTACCTTCCAAGTACCTCAGACAGTGTGTTGGAAAATATACCAGTTTAAATATTTCCTATAAATTTTGTCAAGGGGTTTGTTTGGTTGGTTTTTTACCCAGGGAAAAGGAATTTTAAGATTTTTTTCCAGGACATTTTTCTGCCAGGTGAGGTCTGATGAGCTCAACATAACTACAGACTAGGAGGAGCCCAAAAGACAAAAGGCCATCAGCAGCCATTAACGAACATCAGCTCCAAACCTCACCCCTGGCTGTTTGGAGACACCTTGTCTGGCTAAAGAGAGATAAGAAGGAAAACCTAATTAGCATCAGAAGAGAAGCAATCTGGATCCAATAGGAAACCATAGATTAGAAAATGAACAACATGGAACCAATTAAGACTGACCAAAAACCCTGCTATGAGTTTAGAGTGTAAAAAATACCTAAAAAATCTTCCAAAACTTATGTGCCATAGAACGATTCTCTCTACAAACCCGGGCTCTGGATGAGATGATTCCCGTGGTACATCCTGGCCAGAACAACATCCTGCTCAGATAATAAAGTAACGCCTTGACTCTCTAACATTGAAAATCTTGTTGAAAGGTTTTTGTTTTTCCCGCAGGTACGGTGACAAGAGGGCAAAGGGACAATGAATCGCAGCCGGGGAAACGAGCATAGAAAGGAGGCTGCGTTTTACAGCCCCATGGCAAATGGCCCACGGCCTCTCCCTCTGTCCATCCCTAAAGTCACTTTCACACGACTCCTCTGTCTCCTGCGGCCACACAAACCTCTGGCCACGCGGATTTTCCCGCACACTGCCGCCGACAGCGCAGCCACCTCTGTGCTACCGACAGCGAGCGGGACGAGCCAGCGCTGCTCCGGCACCGCCTCCTGCCGAGGCAGCAGCGGCAAGGAGACCGCGGGCAGCCGCTCCCTCAGCGGCCTCAGGCCAGCGGCAACACGGCGCCACAGCCAGCGAGGGAGGGAGGGAGGGAGAGGGGAGAAGGAAGCCGCCACAGCCCCCCTGCCGCCCCCTGCATCCCCTCCATCCGCCCGCAGCGAGCCCCGAGCCCCGGCACAAGGCAGCGCGGCTCCCACCTGCGCTGGGACAGCCTCTCCGAGCTCCGCCGCCGCCTCCCTGGGCTCCGCCCGCTGCCGCCGCTCCCGGGCCGCACACACGCTCCCACCATGGCGCCGCTGCTGCCCCACTAAAGCCCTGCCTGCCTGCCTGCCTGGGGGCGACACCGGCGCCGGCCTTGTCCCCGCTCGCTGGCACCGAGCAGCAATGGCGCTGGGACAATCCCGAGTGACAGCACAGCCAGCCAAGGGCAGCGAGGCGCGGGCTCTGCACAACGCACAGCCCAAGCCCCGCGCTCTCAGTGCCCCCCGGGCTGGCCGAGGCCAAAGCCGCACATGAGGAACAGCCCTGCAACGGGCCCGGGCCCAAGGCGCCATTGCTCTGCAAACAGCGACCAAGTTCTCCGCCCCTCCCGGCCCCGCCTCGGCACGCAGCCCCCGGGGCAGCCCCACGGCCCCCACGGCAGCTCCCAGCCTCCGCCAGCCGCCCTGCAACGGCCCAGGGGGAGCAGGCCAAGGGACGCGGCTCCCGGCGCCCAGGGGACGCCAGGGACAGCGGGGGCACTTCACAAGCCTTTCCTGCAAAAGAGAAAACCATCAGCAAGGAAAAAGCAACAGCAGCGCTGGCTCCAGAGCACAGGGCCACACGAGGCCATGGCACATTGCAGTGGGGTGACGCTGGCCCCATGCCAGGCACCCAGCAGAGCTGCTCTCTCACTGCCCTGCACAGCCGCCATGGGGAGAGAAAATGGAACCAAGGCTTCCTGAGCTGATAGAAGGACCTGGCTAAGAGATCCCTCATCAAACACCTTTGTGCACAAAACAGGCTCAGAATTGGATATGTGAGTTGAATTTATTGCTAACAAACTCAGAAGAGGAGAAGAAGGAAAATTTGACCATTTAAAAAACCTTCTTCTCAAATTACAGGGATCACCTGGAATGGGGGTCACCAGGATTCTGCCCAATGGGGATCACTGGGGATCATCCACTGCAGATCTTCCCACTGGGGATGGAGTTGGAGCAGCAATGAAGCTCTTTCTGCACTCGGGACACTCGCAGGGCTTCCCTCACTGGTGCCTCCGTTGGTGCTGAGTCAAGTGAGAGCTCCTGGAGAAGCTCTTCCCACACTCAGGACACTCGTAGGACTTTTCCCCACTGTGGATGCGCCGGTGTCTGATGAGGGTGGAGTTTCGCTTGAAGCCCTTCCCACAGTCAGGGCAGCGGAAGGGCCTCTCCTGGGTGTGAATGCGCTCATGGCGGAGGAGATTGGAGGTGGTTTGAAACCTCTTCCCACACGTGGGACACTCATAGGGCCTCTCCCCAGTGTGGATCTTCTTGTGCTTGATCAGGGTGGAGCTTCTGCTGAAGCTCTTCCCACATTCCACGCAATCATAGGGCTTTTCCCCAGTGTGGATCACCTGGTGCTGCATCAGGTTGGACATCTGGCTGAAGCTCTTCCCACAATTTCCACACTCATAGGGTTTTTCCCCAGTGTGGATCCTGCGGTGCACAATGAGATCAGTTTTCCATCCAAAGCTCTTCCCACACTCGGGACACTCGTAGGGCTTTTCCCCAGTGTGGATCACCTGGTGCTGCATCAGGTGGGAACTGTGGCTGAAGCTCTTCCCACACTCCCCACACTCGTAGGGCTTTTCCCCTGAGTGCATCCTCTGGTGCTGCATCAGGTTGGACGTCCGGCTGAAACTCTTCCCACACTTCCCACACTCATAGGGCTTTTCCCCAGTGTGGATCCTCTGGTGTTTGATCAGATCAGATCTCCGCCTGAACCTTTTCCCACATTCCCCACACTTGTGGGGCTTCTCTCTGCCCTCAGGCTTCTCCCCCAGCTCCGAGCTCCGGCTGCATCTTCGGGCCTTTTCCTCCTCCTCCATCCGGCCATGCCTTGGCAATGACAAATCCTGCTTTGGGGGAAAAACAAGGGCTCAGCGCCTTGCCCTGGGGGTTCCTCCTGCCCAGCTCCAGCTCTGCAACTCTCCCAGGGGTTTGTGTCCATAAAAACCCCAAACCACCACCATTCACCTCAAAACCCTCACAGCATTTCCCCCTCTCTGCTCTTTGCACTTTGGCCTCCTCAGGGTCTCCCTTCCCTGCACTCATGCAGCTCCCGTGCCTCCGGGGCTTCCCTATTTTCCAGGGTCCCGCCTAGGGATGATCCGGGGGCTTTGGGGGTCCCAGGGGTCCCTTCTCCCCTCATTCTCTGCTCCGCGCTTCCAGGGATCCCAGGCTTCCCCCTTAGCCACGCTCCCCCCTCTCCAGCCTGCCGGGGCTCCCCCAACTCCGCCATCGCCCCTCTCCGCTCACCCCACTCCGGGGCTCCCGCCCTTCCCCTCCACCGCTCTCCCGGCCGGACCCCATGCCCCATGTCCCCCTCCCACCCCGACACCGGGCCGTGCCCACCTGCAGCCCCCAAAATATCCCCCAAAGCCCCACTGCCGCCTCAGCTTTGCCCTTCCGCCGCATCCAAACGTTCCCCCCGCACAATCAAACCCTCCCAGCGACCCTGAACGAGATTTCGGGCTCAATCCCGCAAGCTGCGAGCTCCAAACACCCGCCCAGAAAAAACGCCGCTCGGGGACCCCCGAGACATTTGGGGCGACTTCCTCCTCCCCCTCACCTGCGCCATGCGGGGCGCCGATGCTCCCGGGGCCGCGGCAGACAAAGAGCTCCGCGCTGCTTCTGCTGCTCCTCCTCTTCCTCTCTCCAACCTCTTCCGGTTCCTCTTGTTCCTCTCTCCTCCTTCCTCCTCCCGCGGCTCCTCCTCCTTCCTCCTCCCGCCTCCCGCCTCCTGCTCGGATCTCCGGCCTTTCTCCCGCTCCTTCCTCATCCCTCCTCCTCCTCCTCCATCCCTTCTCCTCCTCCCCCCAAGCCCAGCGCCCACCCTTTCCCCCCCTTTTCCCCACGCCGTCGCATGCCGCGGGAGGAGCCGGGATGGAGCCGGGGCAGGTCGGGCTGGGGCAGCGCGGGGCTCCGGGCCAGGCCTGGGCGCCCCCCACGCGCCCCCTCCCCAAATTGGGCTGGCGGGAAGCGCTGGGGGCGAGGGGGGGCGCAGGTGGGGTTGGGGTGGGGAGCGCTGGGCGCTGCGGGTCTGCCTGGGAACTGGAGAGTCATCAGCGCCGCGAGCTCGGATTGGATCAGAATCGCTCAGCGCCTTCTCCTATTGGCTCATTTTCGCGGGGCTATTTTTCGGGCCTGTTTTTCTATGGGGTTTGGAGGTTCTGGGGGGCTCAGGGGGTCTCAGCGCCTTTTTTGGGGTTCGCTGTGTGCCGTGTCGGGGTTCAGCTGCCTCCCAAAGGTCCCCAGAGCGCGGTGACACTTGGGGACACAGGGGTGTCCCCATTCCCGATCCATCCCGGGGTCAGGTCTGCCCCCCAATCACAGCCCCACCGCGGGGTCCCCCCAAGTCCCTCCCCAGTGCCCCCCAAGAAACGCGACCGGAGCCAACTGGGAAGCTTTATTGGGAGCACTGGGAGCAGCCGGGCGGGGTCAGAGTGACAGCAGGGCTGGGGGGACACACGACCCCCCAAAATCAGCGCGGGGAGAGAGCGGGGGGTCCCGGCCGGGCCCGAGGCCACGGGGAGGGGCTGCGGCCGGCGGCGGCTCAGGAGCTCTGTGGGCAGAGAAAAGGGGGTGACACCGGGCTGGGGGGCCCCGGGGGAAGCACAGCCGCTGCGGGGCACGGGGGACACGACCCCCGGGACCCCCCCTCACCTTCTTGCGCAGGTAGAAGCCGAGCCCCAGCGCCAGGAAGACGAAGCCCAACACGAAGCCCCCGATCCCCGTCAGCATCTTGCTGCGGGCAGCGTCCGGCGGCATCTCTGGGGGGTCAGCAGGGCTCAGGACCCCCAAAGACCTCTCACCGACACCCCAAGCCCCTCCAAGCACCCTCCCAGTCGCCCCCAGCCCACCCAGAAGCCCCTGAAACCTCCTCCCGATCCATTCCCAGCCTCCCCAGGACACACCAAAGCCCCTCCCGTCCCTCTCAGCACCCCACAACGCCTCCCAGTTGCCCCCCACCGCCCCAGGACCCCCAAACCCTCTCCCAGTCCCTTCCCAGCCCCAGCAGGACTCACCAAGGTCCCTCCCAGTCTCTTCCCAGCACAACCAACCTCATTCCAACCTTTGCTTTTCCATCCCCAATCTCCTTCCAGCCCCTCCAGCCTCACTCCAGCTCCCTCCCAGTTCTCCCCAGCACCCCCAAACTCCCTCCCAGTGCCCACCAGCACCCCCAGAACCTCATCCCACCCTCCCCAACATCCTTCCAACCCCTTCCCAGCCCTCCCACACCCCCAAGCCCCTCTCCCAGTATAAACCAGCCTCTCTCCACCTTCCTCCCAGTTCCCCCCAGCACAGCCCAATCCCCCTGCCAGCCCCCCCAGTGCCTCCCCCGCTCCCCCCGGCACTGTGGGCTCTGGCCGTACCCCAGCGCCGCCTCAGTGGCTGCTCCAGGCTGACGTGCTCCACCTGGCAGGTGTAGGTGACCCCGCGCCGGGGGGGCGTTTCCAGCAGCACCAGCAGCTGGTAGGTCCAGTCCCCGTTGGGGAGCAGGTCGGTGGTCATCACTTGCTCCGAGAGCTCCTGCTGGCCCTGGAACCACCTCAGCTGCACCTGCGCAGGGTAGAAATCCATCACGGAGCACAGCAGGCGGCCGGGCTCGGGCTGGGAGCTCGAGGGCACCAGCGAGATGGACACGCTGGGGGGCACTGGGAGAGAGAGGGGAGACACTGGGATCAGCTGGGGGGGCGCTGGGAGAGAGCTGGGAGGGGTGGTGTGGTACTGGGAGGGACTGGGAATGGAGTAGGAGGGACTGGGAATGAAGGGGGACGGAATGGGGGGGCACTGGGAGAGAGGGGTGTGAATTGGGGGCATTGGAGGGCACTGAAATGGAGTATGGAAATCTGGGAGTGCACTGGGAATGGACTGGGATTGGCATTAGACAAACTGGGAGGGACGTTGGAGGCACTGGGAGTGACTGGCAATGCAGTAGGAGGGACTGGAAATGTACAGAAATTGCGATTAGTGGGACTGGGGAAGGACTTGGATAGAGGGGATTGGATTAGGGCGTACTGGGACGGCACTGGGAGAGAGGATGGAGGTCTGGGAGTGGACTGGGAATGAACTGGGATTGGCTTTAGAGGGACTGGGAGTGACTGTGCTAGCACTGAGAGGGACTGGGAATGGAGTGGGAGGGACTGGGGGCACACTGGGAGAGAGGGGAGTGGATTGGGGAGCACTGGGAGGGACAGGGAGAGAGGGTGGATGTCTGGGAATACATTGGGAATGGATTGGGAATGGGATAAGAGGGACTGGGAGTGACCATGGTGGCACTGGGATCGACTATGGTGGCACTCAGGGTGACTGTGGTGGCACTGGGAGGCACTGGGAGTGAATTCCGCGGCGCTGCGAAGTTAAGTCCAGCGCGGGGAACTTGGTTCTGCTTGTCTGCCTGATGAGTCATCAGAGACGCGCACTGTAATTATCTGAGAAGCGTCATCTTCACGCTTGGCTGAAATGGACGCGCTGGGGGGGCTGGGAGAGACTGGGGGGGACTAGGAGAGCTACAGGAGTCACTGAGAAGTACAAGAAACCCCTGGTTTGGCCCAAAGAGGGCTGAGGGCTCTGGGTGATTCCCAGGGAGGGTTTGAGGGGCTGCAGGGTCATTGCCAGGGCAGAGCCTGAGGGGACACCTCTGCCCCACGCTCACCTCTGCGCTCCACGCTGAACGGGGTGACGATCTTGTAGTTGTGCCGGCAGAGCCAGTCCACTGCAGTCCGTGTGTACTCCAGTAGATTCGAGTCCCTGTTCAAGTCCTGGGCCCATTTCTCCCCATACGGGGTGAACCCCTCGTATTTCCCCACATCACTGTCGAACCTCTTCAACTCCACCCGGTTGTACATGGTCCTCACCACGAGCCTCACCTTCTCCGTGCCGTTAATGAAGAGACACTCGGCCTTAAACATCTGCTGGAAGACCCCTGTGTGTGCAAGGCACAGGTCAGGGGTTCCCCCAGCACCTCCATCGATCCCAGAGCTCCGGGGGTCACCCCGGATCCCCACTCCGCACCCCCTGTGTCCCACGGCCGCCATGGGACCCTCCTGCCCGCGATCCCACTTCCTCTTTCCCACCCTTCTCCCTATTTCCCCTTTCACATCCTCGCTCCCCGCCATTTGCAGCCACTCCCTACTTCAATTTTGGGGTCCCATTCCTCTTTTTTCCCTTTTTCCACCCTTTCACCCACAATTTCTCCATCCCCCTCCCCCTCCCGCTCAGTTTTGGGCTCCCACCCTCCCCTTTTCCCCACTTCTCCACCCTCTCCCACCCCTTCCTCACCTTCCCCCAACCCTCAGCCCCTCCCGCTCTCCCTTTCGGCTTCCCCTCCTCCTCCCCCTCCACTTTGGGCTCCCAAACCCCTTTCTTTCCCCTTTTCCCCCTTTCCCATCGCATTCCCTGCTCCCCCCGCTCACCCGACAGCTCCGCGCCCGCAGCCGGGGTGGCTCCCAGCACCACCAGTGCCACCAGTAGGGCCCCAGCTGCCGCCACTCGCCCCATGGCCAGCGCCGGGCAGCTGCCGCCAGCCCCGCAGCAGCCGCTGCACTGGGAGCTCCAGTCCGGAGCAGGGCGGGATCATCCGCCCCGCGCGCTCTGATTGGCCGGGCGCCGTTTTGGGACGCGCTCCCATTGCCTGGGCGTGGTTTTGGGCGCGCTGCCATTGGCCGCAGTTGTTTTGGACGCGCTCCGATTGGCCGGGCCGGTTTGGGGCCCGTTTTGCACAGGCTCTACCCGGCAACCGGTGACGACACAACACACACGCCCTCCCATTGGCTCCGCCGCTTTTGGGGCGCTGCGCCCCCACTCCCACTCCCCACACTTCGCCGCCGCTGCACTGGGACCACCAGCGACCCTTCCCAGTGTCGCCACATCCCGAGGCGCCATGGATGGAGCACGGAGCTGCCCCTGCCTGCTGCTGCTGCTGGCGCTGACCCTGCCTGGCCTTTGGGGGCTCCAAGGTGGGCTTTGGGGGGTCCTGGAGCCGCGGCGTTGGGATTTGGGGTGTCCTGGATCCATGGCAAAAGGGCATCGGGGAGATTCAGAAGGTCCAACCCGCTTTGGGGGATTTTTCTGGGAAGGGCGTTGGCCCAGCTTCCTGTTTTTTCAGGGTTTTCCCCTTTTTTTTCCCCAATATTTTTGGGGTCAGCAGTGGCCAAACTCCTCTTTTCCCACGGTTTTGGGGTTCTGACATTTCCCAAACCCCCCCGTACCCGAGATTTTGGGGCTCTAGGAGTTCCCAAACCCCCCTGTACTCAGGATTTTTTGGGGCTGGGTGTGTCCCAAACCCCCCTGTACACAGGATTTGGGGAACTGGGTGTTCCCATATCCTCTTTTTCCAGCATTTTGGGGCTCTGGGATTTCCCAAACCCAACTATTCCCGCAATTTTGGGGCTCTGGGATTGCTCAAACCCCCCTGTACTGAGGATTTGGGGAACTGAGAGTTCCCACTTCCTCTTTTCCCAGGATTTTAAGAGGCTCAGGGTACTCAAATTCCTCTTTTTCCAGGTTTTTGGGGTACTGGGATTTCGCAAACCCCCCTGTTCCCAAAAGTTTAGGGCTCTGGGATTTCCCAACCCCCCCTGTACAGGTGATTTTTGGGCTCTGGGAGTTCCCAAACCACATTATTCCCAGGATTTTCAGTGCTGGAATTTACCAAACTCCTCTTTTTCCCAGGATTTTTGGCTCTGGGATTTCCCAAACCCCCCTGTACTGAGGATTTTGGGTCTCTGGGAGTTCCCATTTCCTCTTTTTCCATGATTTTTAGGGTCTCATTGTGCTCAAATTCCTCTTTTTCCAGAATTTTGGGGCTCGGGGATTTCCCAAACCCCCCTGTACAGGTGATTTTTGGGCTCTGGGAGTTCCTAAACCACATTATTCCCAGGATTTTTGGAGCTGGAATTTACCAAACTCCTCTTTTTTCCAGGACTTTTGGCTCTAGGATTTCCCAAACCCCCCTGTTCTGAGGATTTTGGGAACTTCGCGTTCCCATTTCCTCTTTTTCCATGATTTTTAGGGTCTCCTTGTGCTGAAATTCCTCTTTTTCCAGAATTTTGGGGCTCTGGCTGTTCCCAAACCCCCCTGTACAGACGATTTTTGGGCTCTGGGAGTTCCCAAACCACATTATTCCCAGGATTTTCAGGGCTGGAATTTACCAAATTCCTCTTTTTTCCAGGATTTTTGGCTCTGGGATTTCCCAAACCCTCCTGTACTGAGGATTTTGGGGTTATGGGATTTTCCAAAGCCCACTGTACAGACAATTTTTGGGGCTGGGAGTTCCCAAACCTGCCTCTACTGAGGATTTGGGGAACTGGGAATTCCCACTTCCTCTTTTTCCATGATTTTTAGGGTCTCATTGTGATGAAATTCCTCTTTTTCCAGAATTTTGGGGCTCTGGGATTTCCCAAACCCCCATGTTCCTGGGATTTTGGGACTCTGGGAATTCCAAAACCCCCCTGTAGTGAGGATTTAGGGCTCTGGGAGTTCCTACTTCCTCTTTTCCCAGGATTTTGAGAGGCTCAGGTTGCTCAAATTCCTCTTTTTCCAGGATTTTGGGGCTCTGGCATTGCCCAAACCCCCCTGTTCCCAGGATTTTGGGTGGAAATCCCCATTTTTTCGGCATTTTTATGCTCTCGCCCCCCACAATTCCCCATTCCCATTGCCCCACACCATCATCCAGACAGAATATAACCAAAACTCTATTTCCAGGGGAATTCAGCCCAATTCCAGGTGTGTCTGACTCGATTCCAGGAGGATCCTGGGGCAATTCCAGCCTCTGCAGCAGCACCAACACCATTCAAACCCAATTCCAGGTGGACTCAACCCAATTCCTGGTGGATCAAATCCAGTTCTAGGCAGATTATACCAAATTCCAGGTAAATCCAACCCAATCTCAGGTGGATCAAATCCCACTCCAGGTGGCTCAAACCCAATTCCAGGTAAATCCAACTGAATTCCAAGGGCATTCAACCCAATTCCAGGTTGATCCAACAGAATTCCAGGTGAATCCAATCCAGTTCCAGGTGGATCCAACCCAATTCCAGGAGGATCAAACCAAATTCCAGGTAGATTAAACCAAATTCCAGCTCAATCCAATCCAATTCCAGGTGGATCAAACCCAATTTGAGGTAAATCCAACTGAATTCCAGATGGATCAAACCCAGTTCCAGCTGGACCCAACCCAACTGCAGGATGAACCAACCAAATACCTGAGAGACTCAACCAAATTCCGGGTGGATCCAACCCAATTCCAGGTCGATTAAACCAAATTCCAGTGGGATGCAACCGAATTCCAGGATGAATCAACCTAATTCCAGGTCGACAAAACCCCATTTCAGGTAAATCCATTCCAGTTCCAGGTGGATCAAACCCAATTCCAGGTGGATCAAACCCAATTCCAGGTGGATCAAACCCAATTCCAGGTGGGTCAAACCAAATTCAACTCTTCTAAAGGTCCCATCCCCCCTTTCCCTCCATTCAGGAAGCTCCTGGCAGCTTTTTTCTCTCTGCCCTCAGGCTTCTCCCCCAGCTCCGAGCTCCGGCTGCATCTCCGGGCCTTTTCCTCCTCCTCCATCCGGCCACGCCTTGGCAATGACAAATCCTGCTTTGGGGGAAAAACAAGGGCTCAGCGCCTTGCCCTGGGGGTTCCTCCTGCCCAGCTCCAGCTCTGCAAGTCTCTGGCAGTTTGGTGGCTGTAAAAACCACTAACCACCGAGATTCCCAAATATCCCACAAACATAAAGAAACAGACTCCAAACTCCAAAAATATCAAGATTCAGCCAAAAGCCCCTTCACGATATAAAGATTTACTCCCAAAGAAACCCCAAAGCATGAACATTTAGCCCAATAAACCTTAAAAACATCATGATTTAGGCCCCGTGAAAATCGTGGATCCCCCTCCCCAGTCCCCTGCTGCATGTGGGGGGCTGCAGATACAGGCAGTGCTGGAACCTTGGGCTGCCTCCTCTTCCTGCTCCTCCTCCTCTATCCCTACTCTTCCTCACACTCCTCTTCCTCTCACTCCTCCTCCTCCTCTTCCTTCTACAAAATCCCACCTCCTCCTCCTCCTCCTGCAGCTAATTAATACAATATTGATGAAGAAAAAACCCCAAAGCAGCTTGTGGGGGGCAGAGCCACATGTGAGTCACCCGATGGCTGCCCTGGCAGAGAAGCTTCGGTTCCAGGCAGCCACGAGAGGAAGGACCTTTAGAAATGCAAATGAACCCTGCTGGGGCAAAGGCTGGACAATGGACCAGGGCCTTGTGGCCTGGGGGAGCAATTGGGCCAATTCCCTCTGTCCCTCAGCCCGAGCTCTGCCTGCTTGCACAGATGGAATTTGCACAGCTAAGGGCAGAGCCCAGACTGAGGAGATCTGACTGTGCAGCACAAACTGGTTCAGCTGCAAAGAAAAAGAGCAAATGGGAAAATGTTGGGGAAACATCATTAAAAAAAGTGGGGGAAAATCATGTCTCTGCTCACTCCAACATGTGCTAGCATTGTGGATGATTTATAGAGTGTAATTAGCCACTGGGGATTTTTGATACCACAAGTTCAGGGAAATCAGTTCGGAATCCAAATATTGAGTGATTTCATTAAACAAAAGTGGAAAATAAGGTCAGGAGGGTGCACCTCAAAAAATGTTTCAAAAAATGAAAACGGCCACCAGAACAAATCCTACAACACCATGGAGCAGCCCCTGGGAATCCTAAGAATTCCTATCAGGACCCAGAACCAATTTGTGAATTTGAATTGTTACTAATTGATACAGACTGCTGCTCAGCCAAGCTCCTGCTCCATTCCTGAACTTCCACAAGCAGAACAAACACTTCCCAGAGCCACGAATACCGAATGTCACACAAACTAGGGGTGCATGTTAAGGGACACAGGCAGTGGGCGGATCGGGAAGTCTGTACCTTCCAAGTACCTCAGCCAGAGTGTTGGAAAATATACCAGTTTGAATATTTTGTATAACTTTTGTCAAAGGTTTGGGTTGTCTTTAGCCAGGGAAAAGGAATTTTAAGATTTTTTTCCAGGACATTGTTCTGCCAGGTGAGGTCTGATGAGCTCAACATAACTACAGACTAGGAGGAGCCCAAAAGACAAAAGGCCATCAGCAGCCATTAACGAACATCAGCTCCAAACCTCACCCCTGGCTGTTTGGAGACACCTTGTCTGGCTAAAGAGAGATAAGAAGGAAAACCTAATTAGCATCAGAAGAGAAGAAATCTGGATCCAATAGGAAACCATAGATTAGAAAACAAGCAACATGGAACCAATTAAGACTGACCAAAAACGCTTCCATGACTTTAAACTGTAAAAAAAATCTGAAAAATCATGTAAAATAATGTGCCATGGCATAATTCTCTTTACAAACCATAGATCTGCATATATGAGGTCTCTCCCGTGGTACATCCTGGCCAGAACAACATCCTGCTCAGATAATAAAGTAACGCCTTGACTCTCTAACATTGAAAATCTTGTTGAAAGGTTTTTGTTTTTCCCGCAGGTACGGTGACAAGAGGGCAAAGGGACAATGAAACGCAGCCGGGGAAACGAGCATAGAAAGGAGGCTGCGTTTTACAGCCCCATGGCAAATGCCCCACGGCCTCTCCCTCTGTCCATCCCTAAAGTCACTTTCACACGACTCCTCTGTCTCCTGCGGCCACACAAACCTCTGGCCACGCGGATTTTCCCGCACACTGCCGCCGACAGCGCAGCCACCTCTGTGCTACCGACAGCGAGCGGGACGAGCCAGCGCTGCTCCGGCACCGCCTCCTGCCGAGGCAGCAGCGGCAAGGAGACCGCGGGCAGCCGCTCCCTCAGCGGCCTCAGGCCAGCGGCAACACGGCGCCACAGCCAGGGAGGGAGGGAGGGAGGGAGACGGGAGAAGGAAGCCGCCACAGCCCCCCTGCCGCCCCCTGCATCCCCTCCATCCGCCCGCAGCGAGCCCCGAGCCCCGGCACAAGGCAGCGCGGCTCCCACCTGCGCTGGGACAGCCTCTCCGAGCTCCGCCGCCTCCCCGGGCTCCGCCCGCTGCCGCCGCTCCCGGGCCGCACACACGCTCCCACCATGGCGCCGCTGCTGCCCCACTAAAGCCCTGCCTGCCTGCCTGTGTGGGGGCGACACCGGCGCCGGCCTTGTCCCCGCTCGCTGGCACCGAGCAGCAATGGCGCTGGGACAATCCCGAGTGACAGCACAGCCAGCCAAGGGCAGCGAGGCGCGGGCTCTGCACAGCGCACAGCCCAAGCCCCGCGCTCTCAGTGCCCCCCGGGCTGGCCGAGGCCAAAGCCGCACATGAGGAACAGCCCTGCAACGGGCCCGGGCCCAAGGCGCCATTGCTCTGCAAACAGCGACCAAGTTCTCCGCACCTCCCGGCCCCGCCTCGGCACGCAGCCCCCGGGGCAGCCCCACGGCCCCCACGGCAGCTCCCAGCCTCCGCCAGCCGCCCTGCAACGGCCCAGGGGGAGCAGGCCAAGGGACGCGGCTGCCGGCGCCCAGGGGACGCCAGGGACAGCGGGGCACTTCACAAGCCTTTCCTGCAAAAGAGAAAACCATCAGCAAGGAAAAAGCAACAGCAGCGCTGGCTCCAGAGCACAGGGCCACACGAGGCCATGGCACATTGCAGTGGGGTGACGCTGGCCCCATGCCAGGCACCCAGCAGAGCTGCTCTCTCACTGCCCTGCACAGCCGCCATGGGGAGAGAAAATTGAACCAAGGCTTCCTGAGCTGATAGAAGGACCTGGCTAGGAGATCCCTCATCAAACACCTTTGTGCACAAAACAGGCTGGAAATTGGATATGTGAATTGAATTTATTGCTAACAAACTCAGAAGAGGAGAAGTAGTAAAATTTGACCATTTAAAACACCTTCTTCTCAAATTGACGGGCATCACCTGGAATGGGGGTCACCAGGATTCTGCCCAATGGGGATCACTGGGGAACATCCACTGCAGATCTTCCCACTGGGGATGGAGTTGGGGCAGCAATGAAGCTCTTCCTGCACGCGGGACAATCGTAGGGCTTCTCTCACTGGTGCTTCCGTTGGTGCTGAGTCAAGTTAGAGTTCCTGGAGAAGCTCTTCCCACACTCGGGACACTCGTAGGGCTTTTCCCCAGTGTGGATGCGCCGGTGGATGATGAGAGAGTCGTTTCGGTTGAAGCCCTTCCCGCAGTCAGGGCAGCGGAAGGGCCTCTCCTGGGTGTGAATGCGCTCATGGACGAGGAGATTGGAGCTCCTCTGAAACCTCTTCCCACACGTGGGACACTCATAGGGCCTCTCCCCAGTGTGGATCTTCTTGTGCTGCATCAGGTTGGAGCTGTGCCTGAAGCTCTTCCCACACTCCCCACACTCGTAGGGCTTTTCCCCAGTGTGGATCACCCGGTGCCGCATCAGGGTGGACATCCTGCTAAAGCTTTTCCCACACTTCCCCACAATCGTAGGGCTTTTCCCCAGTGTGGATCACCTGGTGCTGCATCAGGTTGGACATCTGGCTGAAGCTCTTCCCACACTTCGCACAATCGTAGGGCTTTTCCCCAGTGTGGATCCTCTGGTGCTGCATCAGGTGTGACATCTGGCTGAAGCTCTTCCCACATTCCACACAATCGTAGGGCTTTTCCCCAGTGTGGATCCTCTGGTGTTTGACCAGGGTGGACATCCAGCTGAAGCTCTTCCCACACTCCCCACACTCATAGGGCTTTTCCCCAGTGTGGATCACCTGGTGTTTGATCAGATCAGATCTCTGCCTGAAGCTTTTCCCACATTCCCCACCCTTGTGGGGCTTCTCTCTGCCCTCAGGCTTCTCCCCCAGCTCCGAGCTCCGGCTGCATCTCCGGGCCTTTTCCTCCTCCTCCATCCGGCCACGCCTTGGCAATGACAAATCCTGCTTTGGGGGAAAAGCAAGGGCTCAGCGCCTTGCCCTGGGGGTTCCTCCTGCCCAGCTCCAGCTCTGCAACCCTCCCAGGGGTTTGTGTCCATAAAAACCCCAAACCACCACCATTCACCTCAAAACCCTCACAGCATTTCCCCCTCTCTGTTCTTTGCACTTTGGCCTCCTCAGGCTCTCCCTTCCCTGCACTCATGGGGCTCCCGTGCCTCCCGGGCTTCCCTATTTTCCAGGGTCCCGCTTAGGGATGATCCGGGGGCTTTGGGGGTCCCAGGGGTCCCTTCTCCCCTCATTCTCTGCTCCGCGCTTCCAGGGATCCCAGGCTTCCCCCTTAGCCACGCTCCCCCCTCTCCAGCCTGCCGGGGCTCCCCCAGCTCCGCCATCGCCCCTCTCCGCTCACCCCATTCCGGGGCTCCCGCCCTTCCCCTCCACCGCTCTCCCGGCCGGACCCCATGCCCCATGTCCCCCTCCCACCCCGACACCGGGCCGTGCCCACCTGCAGCCCCCAAAATATCCCCCAAAGCCCCACTGCCGCCTCAGCTTTGCCCTTCCGCCACATCCAAACGTTCCCCCCGCACAATCAAACCCTCCCAGCGACCCTGAACGAGATTTGGGGCTCAATCCCGGAAGCTGCGAGCTCCAAACACCCGCCCAGAAAAAACGCCGCTCGGGGACCCCCGAGACATTTGGGGCGACTTCCTCCTCCCCCTCACCTGCGGCGTGCGGGGCGCCGATGCTCCCGGGGCCGCGGCACACAAAGAGCTGCGCGCCGCTTCTGCTGCTCCTCCTCTTCCTCTCTCCAACCTCTTCCTGTTCCTCCTCTTCCTCTCTCCAACCTCTTCCTGTTCCGCCTCTTCCTCTTTCCTCCTTCCTCCTCCCGCGGCTCCTCCTCCTTCCTCCTCCTGCTCGGATCTCCGGCCTTTCTCTCGCTCCTTCCTCATCCCTCCTCCTCCTCCTCCATCCCTTCTCCCCCTCCCCCCAAGCCCAGCGCCCACCCTTTCCCCCCTTTTCCCCACGCCGTCGCATGCCGCGGGAGGAGCCGGGATGGAGCCGGGGCAGGTCGGGCTGGGGCAGCGCTGGGCTCCGGGCCAGGCCTGGGTGCCCCCCACGCGCCCCCTCCCCAAATTGGGCTGGCGGGAAGCGCTGGGGGCGAGGGGGGGGCGCAGGTGGGGTTGGGGTGGGGAGCGCTGGGCGCTGCGGGTCTGCCTGGGAACTGGAGAGTCATCAGCGCCGCGAGCTCGGATTGGATCAGAATCGCTCAGCGCCTTCTCCCATTGGCTCATTTTCGCGGGGCTATTTTTCGGGGCTGTTTTTCTATGGGGTTTGGAGGTTCTGGGGGGCTCAGGGGGTCTCAGCGCCTTTTTTGGGGTTCGCTGTGTGCCGTGTCGGGGTTCAGCTGCCTCCCAAGGCCCCCCAGAGCGGGGTGACACTTGGGGACACACGGGGGTCCCCATTCCCGATCCATCCCGGGGTCAGGTCTGCCCCCCAGTCACAGCCCCACCGCGGGGTCCCCCCAAGTCCCTCCCCAGTGACCCCCAAGAAACGCGACCGGAGCCAACTGGGAAGCTTTATTGGGAGCACTGGGAGCAGCAGGGCGGGGTCAGAGTGACAGCAGGGCTGGGGGGACACACGACCCCCCAAAATCAGCGCGGGGACAGAGCGGGGGGTCCCGGCCGGACCCGAGGCCACGGGGAGGGGCTGCGGCCGGCGGCGGCTCAGGAGCTCTGTGGGCAGAGAAAAGGGGGTGACACCGGGCTGGGGGGCCCCGGGGGGAGCACAGCCGCTCCGGGGCAGGGGGACACGACCCCCGGGACCCCCCCTCACCTTCTTGCGCAGGTAGAAGCCGAGCCCCAGCGCCAGGAAGACGAAGCCCAACACGAAGCCCCCGATCCCCGTCAGCATCTTGCTGCGGGCAGCGTCCGGCGGCATCTCTGGGGGGTCAGCAGGGCTCAGGACCCCCAAAAACCTCTCAGCGACACCCCAAGCCCCTCCAAGCACCCTCCCAGTCGCCCCCAGCCCACCCAGGAGCCCCTGAAACCTCCTCCCGATCCATTCCCAGCCTCCCCAGGACACACCAAAGCCCCTCCCGTCCCTCTCAGCACCCCACAACCCCTCCCAGTTGCCCCCCACCGCCCCAGGACCCCCAAACCCTCTCCCAGTCCCTTCCCTGCCCCACCAGGACTCACTAAGGTCCCTCCCAGTTTCTCACCCGCACAGCCAACCTCATTCAAACCTTTGCTTTTCCATCCCCAATCTCCTTCCAGCCCCTCCAGCCTCACTCCAACTCCCTCCCAGTTCCCCCCAGCACCCCCAAACTCCCTCCCAGTGCCCACTAGCACCCCCAGAACCTCATGCCACCCTCCCCAACATCCTTCCAACCCCTTCCCAGCCCTCCCACACCCCCAAGCCCCTCTCCCAGTATAAACCAGCCTTTCTCCACCTCCCTCCCAGTTCCCCCCAGCACAGCCCAATCCCCCTGCCAGCCTCCCCAGTGCCTCCCCCGCTCCCCCCGGCGCTGTGGGCTCTGGCCGTACCCCAGTGCCGCCTCAGGGGCTGCTCCAGGCTGACGTGCTCCACCTGGCAGGTGTAGGTGACCCCGCGCCGGGGGGGCGTTTCCAGCAGCACCAGCAGCTGGTAGGTCCAGTCCCCGTTGGGGAGCAGGTCGGTGGTCATCACTTGCTCCGAGAGCTCCTGCTGGCCCTGGAACCACCTCACCTGCACCTGCGCAGGGTAGAAATCCATCACGGAGCACAGCAGGCGGCCGGGCTCAGGCTGGGAGCTCGAGGGCACCAGCGAGATGGACACGCTGGGGGGCACTGGGAGAGAGAGGGGAGACACTGGGATCAGCTGGGGGGGCGCTGGCAGAGAGCTGGGAGGGGTGGTGTGGTACTGGGAGGGACTGGGAATGGAGTGGGGAGGACTTGGTGTCGAGTGGTAGGGACTTGGGGGCACTAGGAGAGAGGGTGGAGGTGTGGGAATGGACTGGGAATGGAATGGGGTTGGGATTATAGGGACTGGAATACACTGTGGTGGCACTGGAAGTGACTCGCAGGGATTAGAGGGACTGGGAGAGAGGGGAGTAGGTTGGAGGGCACTGGGAGGGCACTGAGGGTGATGGTAGAGGACTGGGAATGGACTAGGAATGGGATTAGAGGGACTGGGTGGCACTGGGAGGGACTGGGAAGGGACTGGGCCAGAGGGGAGTTGTGGTGGTTTTGATTGGCCCAGAACATCAGTAAAGTATTTTTTGACATCTAGGATAAATTTGGACCCCTCAGAACCTGTTGTGCTAGGCCTGGGGAGGTGTCTAAGGGGTTGGGAGTGGCACAAAGATGGCTCCTGTGTGTCCTGAGTGAAAGCTCTGGAAGTTTTTACATCAAATCCAGCAGTCAATCTCTGATGGTTCTGAAGGTGATGGACATACTGCTGGCCAGGTTTGGGCCAATTAGAGGTGCTAGTTCTGCCTCTGTGAATACATATTTAAGAAAAAATCAAAACAAAAGTAGGAACCCACTGCTTTTAATTTGAGGAGGAAAGGGTAAAAACATATGAAGGGAGAACAACATGGAGACACCAAGGTGAGTGGAGAAGGTGGGGAGGAGGTGCTCCAGTCGCCGCAGCTGAAAACCCTCTGCTAGCCGTGCTGAAGGCCGTGGGGGGAGCAGGAGGTTCCCCTGCAGCCCATGGAGTCCACAGGGGTGCAGAAATCCACCCACAGCCCACGCCAGAGGAGCAGGTGGATGCCTGGAGGAAGCTGTGATGCAGAGAGAGTCTCATCTAAACAGTTAAAACTGCAAAAGGCCTTGCAAGGGAGAAAAAGGCCTTTTTCCTGGGATGGAAGCAGCCTGGCCTCGGCTCGGCAGAGTCTGCACCTTATGGACAAGAGGACTCACGTTGCAGCAGAATTCGGGTGAGATGTTGCTCGTGAGATCAGAGCCACGCCAAAGAAGTTCCCAGAGGACTGTCTCTCATGGGAGGGACCCCATGGCTAAGTAGAGGACCCCTCTCCCTGATGGACTGAGCAGAGAACAAACCCCTCACCCTGCCGCCTGCCCGTGCTGTGGGTTTGGAAAGAGGGAAGGGGGCTGAAAACATCGTCTTAAGAGGGAGGGGTGAGAGCAAGAAAACTGTCTAGAGAGAAAGAGAGATAAGCAGAGATAAACAATATTTGTAGTTGAAGAATTGTGCTGATGAATAGATTTATGAACTTGCTCTATGGACTAAGAAAATACCCCACACCCTGCCCCCTACCCGAGCTGGGGGTTGCAAGGGGGGGGTGAATAGAAAATGAATTTTTAAGAGGGAGGTGGTGAGTGAACAAATGGTGTACGAAAAGCTTATTTTTACCTCTCATATATCCTCCGACTCTGTTAAGTAATTAAATCATTTTCCAACTTTAAGTTTAAAGCCTGTCTGCCCTTTCTTCCGTGGGTCCTCCTACCAGTGCCCTATCTCCCTCAACTCATGAATTTGGTGTGTGTTTTTACAGTTTTGTTCTTTCCCCTCCTCTGGCACGTCTGCAGCAGGAGAGAGCAGGGGTGCTGGTGTTTAGTCAGGGTCAAACCCCAACAGCAGCACAAATTGGTTCATCTGCAAAGAGCAACAGCAAGTGGGAAAATGTTGGGAAAACTTCACTAAAAAAATTGGGGGAAGTCATCTCTCTCCTCACTCCAACATGTGCTAGCATTGTGGATGATTTATAGAGTGTAATAAACCTCTGGGGATTTTTGATACCAAAAGTTCAGGGAAATAAGTTGGGAATCCAATATAGAACGATTTAATTACACAAAAGTGCTAAATAAGGTCAGGAGGGTGCACCTCAAAAAATATTTTAAAAAATTAAAACGGCCACCAGAACAAATCCTACAACACCATGGAGCAGCGCATGGGAATCCTAAGAATTCCTATCAGGTCCCACAACCAATTTGTGAATTTGAATTGTTACTAATTGATACAGACTGCTGCTGAGCCAAGCTCCTGCTCCATTCCTGAACTTCCACAAGCAGAACAAACACTTCCCAGAGCCACGAATACCGAATGTCACACAAACTAGGGGTGCATGTTAAGGGACACAGGCAGTGGGCGGATCGGGAAGTCTGTACCTTCCAAGTACCTCAGACAGACGGCAAAGGGACAGGGAGATGCGGCCGAGAAACGAGCATGAAAAGGAGGCTGCGTTTTACAGACCAATGGCAAATGCCCCACGGCCTCTCCCTCTGTCCATCCATAAAGTCACTTTTACACGACTCTCCTGTCTCCTGCGGGCATTCTCCAATCCGAGCTCGCGGCGCTGATGACTCTCCAGTTCCCAGGCAGACCCGCAGCGCCCAGCGCTCCCCACCCCAACCCCACCTGCGCCCCCCCCTCGCCCCCAGCGCTTCCCCCCAGCCCAATTTGGGGAGGGGGCGCGTGGGGGGCGCCCAGGCCTGGCCCGGAGCCCAGCGCTGCCCCAGCCCGACCTGCCCCGGCTCCATCCCGGCTCCTCCCGCGGCATGCGACGGCGTGAGGAAAAGGGGGGGAAAGGGTGGGCGCTGGGCTTGGGGGGAGGAGGAGGAGGGAGGAGGAGGGAGGAGGAGGGATGAGGAAGGAGCGAGAGAAAGGCCGGAGATCCGAGGAGGAGGAGGCGGGAGGAGGAGGGAGGAGGAGCCGCGGGGGGAGAAGAGGGGAAGAGGAGGAGCAGGAAGAGGTTGGAGAGAGGAAGAGGAGGAGCAGGAAGAGGTTGGAGAGAGGAAGAGGAGGAGCAGCAGAAGCCGCGCGCAGCTCTTTGTCTGCCGCGGCCCCGGGAGCATCGGCGCCCCGCATGGCGCAGGTGAGGGGGAGGAGGAAGTCGCCCCAAATGTCTCGGGGGTCCTCGAGCGGCGTTTTTTCTGGGCGGGTGTTTGGAGCTCGCAGCTTACGGGATTGAGCCCCAAATCTCGTTCAGGGTCGCTGGGAGGGTTTGATTGTGCGGGGGGAACGTTTGGATGTGGCGGAAGGGCAAAGCTGAGGCGGCAGTGGGGCTTTGGGGGATATTTTGGGGGCTGCAGGTGGGCACGGCCCGGTGTCGGGGTGGGAGGGGGACATGGGGCATGGGGTCCGGCCGGGAGAGCGGTGGAGGGGAAGGGCGGGAGCCCCGGAGTGGGGTGAGCGGAGAGGGGCAATGGCGGAGCTGGGGGAGCCCCGGCAGGCTGGAGAGGGGGGAGCGTGGCTAAGGGGGAAGCCTGGGATCCCTGGAAGCGCGGAGCAGAGAATGAGGGGAGAAGGGACCCCTGGGACCCCCAAAACCCCCGGATCATCCCTAAGCGCGACCCTGGAAAATAGGGAAGCCCGGGAGCCACAGGAGCCCCATGAGTGCAGGGAAGGGAGACTCTGAGGAGGCCAAAGTGAAAAGAGCAGAGAAGGGGAAATGGTGGGAGGGTTTTGAGGTGAATGGTGGTGGTTTGGGGTTTTTATGGACACAAACCCCTGGGAGAGTTGCAGAGCTGGAGCTGGGCAGGAGGAACCCCCAGGGCAAGGCGCTGAGCCCTTGTTTTTCCCCCAAAGCAGGATTTGTCATTGCCAAGGCGTGGCCAGATGGAGGAGGAGGAAAAGGCCCGGAGATGCAGCCGGAGCTCGGAGCTGGGGGAGAAGCCTGAGGGCAGAGAGAAGCCCCACAAGTGTGGGGAATGTGAGAAAAGCTTCAGGCGGAAATCTGAGCTGATCGTGCACCAGAGGATCCACACTGGGGAAAAGCCCTATGAGTGTGGGAAGTGTGGGAAGAGCTTCACCCAGATGTCTAACCTGATGCAGCACCAGATGATCCACACTGGGGAAAAGCCCTATGGTTGTGGGAAGTGTAGGAAGAGCTTCAGCCGGATGTCACACTTGATCACACACCAGGTGATCCACACTGGGGAAAAGCCCTACGATTGCGTGGAATGTGGGAAGATCTTCAGCCAGAGCTCCACCCTGATCCAGCACAAGAAGATCCACACTGGGCAGAGGCCCTATGAGTGTCCCAAGTGTGGGAAGAGGTTTCAGACCAGCTCCAATCTCCTCCTCCATGAGCGCATTCACACCCAGGAGAGGCCCTTCCGCTGCCCTGACTGTGGGAAGGGCTTCAAGCACAACTCCCACCTCATCAGGCACCGGCGCATCCACATTGGGGAAAAGCCCTACAAGTGTGGGGAGTGTGGGAAGAGCTTCAGGCAGATGTCCAACCTGATGGTGCACCAGAGGATCCACACTGGGGAAAAGCCCTACGAGTGTGGGGAGTGTGGGAAGAGCTTCTCACAGAGCTCTCACTTGACTCAGCACCAACGGAGGCACCACTGAGGGAAGCCCTGCGAGTGTCCCAAGTGCAGGAAGAGCTTCATTGCTGCTCCAACTCCATCCCCAGTGGGAAGATCTGCAGTGGATGATCCCCAGTGATCCCCGTTGGGCAGAATCCTGGTGACCCCCGTTCCAGGTGATCCCCGTCGGGTGAGGGGAATGTGTTTTAAATGGTCAAGTTTTACTACTTCTCCTCTTCTGAGTTTGTTAGCAATAAATTCAATTCACATATGCAATTTCCAGCCTGTTTTGTGCACAAAGGTGTTGGATGAGGGATCTCTTAGCCAGGTCCTTCTATCAGCTCAGGAAGCCTTGGTTCAATTTTCTCTCCCCATGGCAGCTGTGCAGGGCAGTGAGAGAGCAGCTCTGCTGGGTGCCTGGCATGGGGCCAGCGTCACCCCACTGCAATGTGCCATGGCCTCGTGTGGCCCTGTGCTCTGGAGCCAGCGCTGCTGCTGCTTTTTCCTTGCTGATGGTTTTCTCTTTTGCAGGAAAGGCTTGTGAAGTGCCCCCGCTGTCCCTGGCGTCCCCTGGGCGCCGGCAGCCGCGTCCCTTGGCCTGCTCCCCCTGGGCCGTTGCAGGGCGGCTGGCGGAGGCTGGGAGCTGCCGTGGGGGCTGTGGGGCTGCCCCGGGGGCTGCGCTCCGAGGCGGGGCCAGGAGGTGGGGAGAACTTGGTCGCTGTTTGCAGAGCAATGGCGCCTTGGGCCCGGGCCCATTGCAGGGCTGTTCCTCATGTGCGGCTTTGGCCTCGGCCAGCCCGGGGGGCACTGAGAGCGCGGGGCTTGGGCTGTGCGCTGTGCAGAGCCCGCGCCTCGCTGCCCTTGGCTGGCTGTGCTGTCACTCGCAATTGTCCTAGCGCAATTGCTGCTCGGTGCCAGCAGCGGGGACAAGCCCGGCGCCGGTGTCGCCCCCAGGCAGGCAGGCAGGGCTTTAGTGGGGCAGCAGCGGCGCCATGGTGGGAGCGTGTGTGCGGCCCGGGAGCGGCGGCAGCGGGCGGAGCCCGGGGAGGCGGTGGCGGAGCTCGGAGAGGCTGTCCCAGCGCAGGTGGGAGCCGCGCTGCCTTGTGCCGGGGCTCGGGGCTCGCTGCGGGCGGATGGAGGGGATGCAGGGGGCGGCAGGGGGGCTGTGGCGGCTTCCTTCTCCCGTCTCCCTCCCTCCCTCCCTCCCTGGCTGTGGCGCCGTGTTGCCGCTGGCCTGAGGCCGCTGAGGGAGCGGCTGCCCGCGGTCTCCTTGCCGCTGCTGCCTCGGCAGGAGGCGGTGCCGGAGCAGCGCTGGCTCGTCCCGCTCGCTGTCGGTAGCACAGAGGTGGCTGCGCTGTCGGCGGCAGTGTGCGGGAAAATCCGCGTGGCCAGAGGTTTGTGTGCCCGCAGGAGACAGAGGAGTCGTGTGAAAGTGACTTTAGGGATGGACAGAGGGAGAGGCCGTGGGGCATTTGCCATGGGGCTGTAAAACGCAGCCTCCTTTCTATGCTCGTTTCCCCGGCTGCGTTTCATTGTCCCTTTGCCCTCTTGTCACCGTACCTGCGGGAAAAACAGAAACCTTTCAACAAGATTTTCAATGTTAGAGAGTCACGGCGTTACTTTATTATCTGAGCAGGATGTTGTTCTGGCCAGGATGTACCACGGGAATCACCTCATCCAGAGCCCGGGTTTGTAGAGAGAATCGTGCTATGGCACATAAGTTTTGGAAGATTTTTTAGGTATTTTTTACACTCTAAACTCATAGAAGGTATTTTGGTCAGTCTTAATTGGTTCCATGTTGTTCATTTTCTAATCTATGGTTTCCTATTGGATCCAGATTGCTTCTCTTCTGATGCTAATTAGGTTTTCCTTCTTATCTCTCTTTAGCCAGACAAGGTGTCTCCAAACAGCCAGGGGTGAGGTTTGGAGCTGATGTTCGTTAATGGCTGCTGATGGCCTTTTGTCTTTTGGGCTCCTCCTAGTCTGTAGTTATGTTGAGCTCATCAGACCTCACAGGGCAGAAAAATGTCCTGGAAAAAAATCTTAAAATTCCTTTTCCCTGGGTAAGAAACCAAACAAACAAACCCCTTGACAAAATTTATAGGAAATATTTAAACTGGTATATTTTCCAACACTCTGGCTGAGGTACTTGGAAGGTACAGACTTCCCGATCCGCCCACTGCCTGTGTCCCTTAACATGCACCCCTAGTTTGTGTGACATTCGGTATTCGTGGCTCTGGGAAGTGTTTGTTCTGCTTGTGGAAGTTCAGGAATGGAGCAGGAGCTTGGCTGAGCAGCAGTCTGTATTGAATCATGGAATTGACTCCACAACTCAGATAGTTATGAAGTAGGTATGTGTTTATTCCAGCTGGGGTGCATGGGGGGTAGCCCCTCCAAAGGCATGCACACCTCAGCAGCACTTCAGGAGGTTTACATCAGGTTACAGGTTACTTATGCATAAAGTTAGACAAAGCCCCTATACATATTAATTACCTATCCCCGCTTCATATTATAATGAGTTCAAAGTTCACCTAAATATGCTCACGCAAGCGCAGTGTCTCAGATTAATTGTGGGCAAGGGTCCCAAATGGTTAATGATGAGGTAATCAATAGTCTTCCTCAAAATGAACTCTTCACCTTGCTCCCTTGCGCATGCTCCCTTGGTTCTTGGTCCAAGTCCAAGCCTGAGAACCCACCTGTACCGGTTCAGGGTCCAAGGGTGGGATGCTCAGTTACACTCAGTGGTTTTTCTCAGTTATTTGGCTCTCTTCTCTCTATCCTCCCCGATACTAGGTAGGCACAAAATCATTAAGCGAATCACAAATTGCCTCCAGCAGGAAAATCTTAGTAAATCATTATCCAATCTCTGGCCTTCTAAATCAGTTCAAAAGTTATTATTATCGAACTTCCAGCTCTTTTAAATTAATAATTTCTATTTTACCCTAACTCAGAAGGCCTTCCTTCACTTGTGCCTCTTCTGGTGTCGGGTCAAGGCAGACCTCTGTGAGAAGCTCTTCCCACACTCGGGACACTCGTAGGACTTTTCCCCAGTGTGGATCACCTGGTGCTTCATCAGGGTGGACATCTCCCTGAAGCTCTTCCCACACTTCCCACACCCATAGGGCTTTTCCCCAGTGTGGATGCGCCGGTGGGTGATGAGGTGGGAGTTTCGGTTGAAGCCTTTCCCACAGTCAGGGCAGCGGAAGGGCCTCTCCTGGGTGTGAATGCGCTCATGGCGGAGGAGATGGGAGCTGGTCTGAAACCTCTTCCCACACTTGGGACACTCATAGGGCCTCTCCCCGGTGTGGATCTTCTTGTGCTTGATCAGCGAGGAGCTGTGGCTGAAGCTCTTCCCACATTCTCCACAATCGTAGGGCTTTTCCCCAGTGTGGATCACCTGGTGCCGCATCAGGGTGGACATCTGGCTGAAGCTCTTCCCACACTTCCCACAATCATAGGGCTTTTCCCCTGTGTGGATCATCTGGTGCATGATCAGCTGAGATCTCCACCTGAAGCTTTTCTCACATTCCCCACACTTGTGGGGCTTCTCTCTGCCCTCAGCCTTCTCCCCCAGCTCCGAGCTCCGGCTGCATCTCCGGGCCTTTTCCTCCTCCTCCATCTGGCCACGCCTTGGCAATGACAAATCCTGCTTTGGGGCAAAAACAAGGGCTCAGCGCCTTGCCCTGGGGGTTCCTCCTGCCCAGCTCCAGCTCTGCAACTCTCCCAGGGGTTTGTGGCCATAAAAACCCCAAACCACCACCATTCACCTCAAAACCCTCACAGCATTTCCCCCTCTCTGCTCTTTGCACTTTGGCCTCCTCAGGCTCTCCCTTCCCTGCACTCACGGGGCTCCCGTGGCTCCCGGGCTTCCCTATTTTCCAGGGTCCCGCTTAGGGATGATCCGGGGGCTTTGGGGGTCCCAGGGGTCCCTTCTCCCCTCATTCTCTGCTCCGCGCTTCCAGGGATCCCAGGCTTCCCCCTTAGCCACGCTCCCCCCTCTCCAGCCTGCCGGGGCTCCCCCAGCTCCGCCATCGCCCCTCTCCGCTCACCCCACTCCGGGGCTCCCGCCCTTTCCCTCCACCGCTCTCCCGGCCGGACCCCATGCCCCATGTCCCCCTCCCACCCCGACACCGGGCCGTGCCCACCTGCAGCCCCCAAAATATCCCCCAAAATATCCCCCAAAGCCCCACTGGCGCCTCAGCTTTGCCCTTCCGCCACATCCAAACGTTCCCCCCGCACAATCAAACCCTCCCAGCGACCCTGAACGAGATTTGGGGCTCAATCCCGCAAGCTGCGAGCTCCAAACACCCGCCCAGAAAAACGCCGCTCGGGGACCCCCGAGACATTTGGGGCGACTTCCTCCTCCCCCTCACCTGCGCCGTGCGGGGCGCCGATGCTCCCGGGGCCGCGACAGACAAAGAGCTCCGCGCTGCTTCTGCTGCTCCTCCTCTTCCTCTCTCCAACCTCTTCCTGCTCCTCCTCTTCCTCTTTCCTCCTTCCTCCTCCCGCGGCTCCTCCTCCTTCCTCCTCCCGCCTCCTCCCGCTCGGATCTCCGGCCTTTCTCGCGCTCCTTCCTCATCCCTCCTCCTCCTCCTCCATCCCTTCTCCTCCTCCCGCCAAGCCCAGCGCCCACCCTTTCCCCCCCTTTTCCCCACGCCGTCGCATGCCGCGGGAGGAGCCGGGGCAGGTCGGGCTGGGGCAGCGCTGGGCTCCGGGCCAGGCCTGGGCGCCCCCCACGCGCCCCCTCCCCAAATTGGGCTGGCGGGAAGCGCTGGGGGCGAGGGGGGGGCGCAGGGGGGGGTGGGGTGGGGAGCGCTGGGCGCTGCGGGTCTGCCTGGGAACTGGAGAGTCATCAGCGCCGCGAGCTCGGATTGGATCAGAATCGCTCAGCGCCTTCTCCCATTGGCTCATTTTCGCGGGGCTATTTTTCGGGGCTGTTTTTCTATGGGGTTTGGAGGTTCGGGGGGGCTCAGCGGGGTCTCAGCGCCTTTTTTGGGGTTCGCTGTGTGCCGTGTCGGGGTTCAGCTGCCTCCCAAGGCCCCCAGAGCGGGGTGACACTTGGGGACACACGGGGGTCCCCATTCCCGATCCATCCCGGGGTCAGGTCTGCCCCCCAATCACAGCCCCACCGCGGGGTCCCCCCAAGTCCCTCCCGAGTGCTCCCCAAGAAACGCGACCGGAGCCAACTGGGAAGCTTTACTGGGAGCACTGGGAGCAGCCGGGCGGGGTCAGAGTGACAGCAGGGCTGGGGGGACACACGACCCCCCAAAATCAGCGCGGGGACAGAGCGGGGGGTCCCGGCCGGGCCCGAGGCCACGGGGAGGGGCTGCGGCCGGCGGCGGCTCAGGAGCTCTGTGGGCAGAGAAAGGGGGGTGACACCGGGCTGGGGGGCCCCGGGGGGAGCACAGCCGCTCCGGGGCAGGGGGGACACGACCCCCGGGACCCCCCCTCACCTTCTTGCGCAGGTAGAAGCCGAGCCCCAGCGCCAGGAAGACGAAGCCCAACACGAAGCCCCCGATCCCCGTCAGCATCTTGCTGCGGGCAGCGTCCGGCGGCATCTCTGGGGGGTCAGCAGGGCTCAGGACCCCAAAAACCTCTCACTGACACCCCAAGCCCCTCCAAGCACCCTCCCAGTCGCCCCCAGCCCACCCAGGAGCCCCTGAAACCTCCTCCCGATCCATTCCCAGCCTCCCCAGGACACACCAAAGCCCCTCCCGTCCCTCTCAGCACCCCACAACCCCTCCCAGTTGCCCCCACCGCCCCAGGACCCCCAAACCCTCTCCCAGTCCCTTCCCAGCCCCACCAGGACTCACCAAGGTCCCTCCCAGTCTCTTCCCAGCACAACCAACCTCATTCCAACCTTTGCTTTTCCATCCCCAATCTCCTTCAAGCCCCTCCAGCCTCACTCCAACTCCCTCCCAGTGCCCACCAGCACCCCCAAACTCCTCCCAGTTCCCCCCAGCACCCCCAAACTCCCTCCCAGTGCCCACCAGCACCCCCAGAACCTCATCCCACCCTCCCCAACATCCTTCCAACCCCTTCCCATCCCTCCCACACCCCCAAGCCCCTCTCCCAGTAGAAGCCAGCCTCTCTCCACCTCCCTCCCAGTTCCCCCCAGCACAGCCCAATCCCCCTGCCAGCCCCCCCAGTGCCTCCCCCGCTCCCCCCGGCGCTGTGGGCTCTGGCCGTACCCCAGTGCCGCCTCAGGGGCTGCTCCAGGCTGACGTGCTCCACCTGGCAGGTGTAGGTGACCCCGCGCCGGGGGGCGTTTCCAGCAGCACCAGCAGCTGGTAGGTCCAGTCCCCGTTGGGGAGCAGGTCGGTGGTCATCACTTGCTCCGAGAGCTCCTGCTGGCCCTGGAACCACCTCACCTGCACCTGTGCAGGGTAGAAATCCATCACGGAGCACAGCAGGCGGCCGGGCTCGGGCTGGGAGCTCGAGGGCACCAGCGAGATGGACACGCTGGGGGGCACTGGGAGAGAGAGGGGAGACACTGGGATCAGCTGGGGGGGCGCTGGGAGAGAGCTGGGAGGGGTGGGGTGGTACTGGGAGGGACTGGGAATGAAGGGGGAGGGAATGGGGGCACACTGGGAGAGAGGGGAGTGGATTGGGGAGCACTGGGAGGGACAGGGAGAGAGGGTGGATGTCTGGGAATACATTGGGAATGGGATAAGAGGGACTGGGAGTGACCATGGTGGCACTGGGATGGACTATGGTGGCACTCGGGGTGACTCTGGTGGCACTGGGACGGACTGGGAATGAACTCCGCGGCACTGCGAGGCTAAGTCTAGCGCGGCGAACTCGGTTCTGCTTGTCTACCTGGCAACTGATGAGTCATCAAAGACGCGCGCTCTGATTGGTTAAAAAGCGTCATTTGCACGCTTTGTTGAAATGGACGCGCTGGGGGGGCTGAGAGAGACTGGGGGGGACTGGGATGGACTGGGAGAGCTAAAAGAGTCCCTGAGAAAGACTAGAAGCCCCCAGTTTAGCACAAGGAGGGCTGAGGGCTCTAGGTGATTCCCAGGGAGGGTTTGAGGGGCTGCAGGGTCATTGCCAGGGCAGAGCCTGAGGGGACACCTCTGCCCCACGCTCACCTCTGCGCTCCACCAGGAACGGGGTGAACACCTCGTAGTTGTGCCGGCAGAGCCTGTCCACCTCAGTCCGGATGTACTCCATCCATGACGGGTTGCTGTTCGCGCTCTTGGCCACTTTGTCCCCATACGGGGTGAGCCCTTCGTATTTCCCCACATCGCTGTCAAAACTCATGTACTCCACCCCGTTGTAGATGTACCTCTGCACGAACCTCACCTTCTCCGTGCCTTTAATGAAGTGACACTCACAGTATCCCAGCCACTGCGAGACCCCTGTGTGTGCAAGGCACAGGTCAGGGGGTTCCCCCAGCACCCCCATCGATCCCAGAGCTCCGGGGGTCACCCCGGATCCCCACTCCGCACCCCCTGTGCCCCACGGCCGCCATGGGACCCTCCTGCCCGCGCTCCCACTTCCTCTTCCCCACCCTTCTCCCTATTTCCCCTTTCACATCCTCACTCCCCGCCATTTTCAGCCACTCCCTACTTCAATTTTGGGGTCCCATTCCCTCTTTTTGCCATTTTCCACAATTTTTTTCCCAAAATTTCTTCCCCCCCATCCCCCTCCCGCTCTGTTTTGGGCTCCCACCCTCCCCTTTTCCCCACTTCCCCACCCTCTCCCACCCCTTCCTCACCTTCCCCCAACCCTCAGCCCCTCCCGCTCTCCCTTTCGGCTTCCCCTCCTCCTCCCCCTCCACTTTGGGCTCCCAAACCCCTTTCTTTCCCCTTTTCCCCCTTTCCCATCGCATTCCCTGCTCCCCCCGCTCACCCGACAGCTCCGCGCCCGCAGCCGGGGTGGCTCCCAGCACCACCAGTGCCACCAGTAGGGCCCCAGCTGCCGCCACTCGCCCCATGGCCAGCGCCGGGCAGCTGCCGCCAGCCCCGCAGCAGCCGCTGCACTGGGAGCTCCAGTCCGGAGCAGGGCGGGATCATCCGCCCCGCGCGCTCTGATTGGCCGGGCGCCGTTTTGGGACGCGCTCCCATTGCCTGGGCGTGGTTTTGGGCGCGCTGCCATTGGCCGCAGTTGTTTTGGACGCGCTCCGATTGGCCGGGCCGGTTTGGGGCCCGTTTTGCACAGGCTCTACCCGGCAACCGGTGACGACACAACACACACGCCCTCCCATTGGCTCCGCCGCTTTTGGGGCGCTGCGCCCCCACTCCCACTCCCCCCACTTCGCCGCCGCTGCACTGGGACCACCAGCGACCCTTCCCAGTGTCGCCACATCCCGAGGCGCCATGGATGGAGCACGGAGCTGCCCCTGCCTGCTGCTGCTGCTGGCGCTGACCCTGCCTGGCCTTTGGGGGCTCCAAGGTGGGCTTTGGGGGGTCCTGGAGCCGCGGCGTTGGGATTTGGGGTGTCCTGGATCCATGGCAAAAGGGGATGGGGGAGATTCAGGAGGTCCAACCCGCTTTTTGGGGATTTGTCTAGGAAGGGCGTTGGCCAAACTTCCTGGTTTTTTAGGGTTTTCTCAAATTTTTTTTCCCAATTTTCGCGGCCAAACTCCTCTTTTCCCATGGTTTTGGGATTCTGACAGTTTCCAAAGCCCCCTGTACCCGAGATTTTGGGGCTCTAGGAGTTCCCAAACCCCCCTGTTCCCAGGATTTTTGGGGGCTGGGCATTCCACAACCCTTCTGTACCCAGGATTTTGGGAACCGGGTGTTCCCATATTCTCTTTTTCCAGCATTTGGGGCTCTGGGAGTTTTCAAGCGCCCCTGTTCCCAATATTTTCTGGGGCTGAGACTTCCCAACCCCCCCTGTACAGACGATTTCGGAAACTGGGAATTCCCATTCCACTTTTTCCATGATTTTTTGGGTCTCATTGTGTTGAAATTCGTCCTTTTCCAGAATTTTGGGGATCTGGGAGTTCCCAAATCCCCCTGTACCCAAAGATTTTCGAACAGGGTGTGTCCAAACCCCCCTGTACACAAGATTTAGGGAACTGGATGTTCCCATATCCTCTTTTCCCAAGATTTTGAAAGGCTCAGGATGCTCAAATTCCTCTTTTTCCCAGGATTTTGGGGCTCTGACAGTGCCCAACCCTCCCTGTTCCCAGGATTTTGGGGGGAAATCCCCATTTTCCCGGTTTTTTTATGCTCTCACCCCCCACAATTCCCCATTCCCATTGCCCCACACCATCATCCAGACAGAATATAACCAAAAATCCATTTCCAGGGGAATTCAGCCCAATTCCAGGTGCGTCTGACTCGATTCCAGGAGGCTCCTGGGGCAATTCCCGCCTCTACTGCAGTACTAACACCATTCAAACCCAATTCCAGGTGGATTCAACCAAATTTCAGGTGAGTCAAATCCAACTCAAGGTTCGTCCAACCCAATGACAGGCAGATTAAAGCAAATTCCAGGGGCATTCAATCCAATTCCAGGTAGATAAAACCCAATTCCAGAGGGATCAAATCCAACTCCAGGTGGGTCAAACCCAATTCCAGGTGGATCTAATGGAATTCTAGGTCCAGTCAACCAAATCCCAGGAAAATCCATCTCTTTTTCAGGTGGATAAAACTGAATTTCAGGTAAATCCAACCCAATTCCAGGTAAATCCAACTGAATTCCAGATTGATCAAACCTGACTCCAGGTGAGTCAAAACAAATTCCAGGGAGGTCAAACCCAATTCCAGATCGATTCAACCTCATTCCAGGTAAACCAAATCCAGTTCCAGGTGGATCAAACCAAATTCCAGGTAAATCCAACCCAATTCCCAGTCAATCCAATCCAGTTCCAGGAGGACCAAACCCAATTCCAGGGGTGTCAAACCCAATTCAACTCTTTTAAATGTCCCATCGCCCCTTTCCCTCCATTCAGGAAGCTCCTGACAGCTTTTTTCTGGGAGAAATCCCTGAATTTGGGGATTTTTGGGTGCAGGTTTGGACGGGGTACAGCTCTCCCTGCCTTTGCCCTCCCTGTCTGTGTCCCCAGTGTCCCACCCTGGCTGTGTCCCCAATGTCCCACCATGGCTGTGTCCCCAATGTCCCACCCTGGCTGTGTCCCCAATGTCCCACCATGGCTGTTATCAGACACAGAAATATTTCATGCCTCAAACATCGATACAAAGTTTTGCTCATTATAACAAAAAGTGTACAAAGAAGCTACAATCAAAAATCCTCCCTGAAGATACCTGACTGGGACTTTGGACTGAGAGTCAAACTGCTGAGATTCCATAAAGGGAAACCTACTGTTCACTCATCTCAGGCTGAGGGAAAGGAATGCACACACAAATCCAAAGCCACCAGCTGCTCTGAGAATCATCCCTGGCTGAGTTTGGGGTGGGGGCAGAGCACAGCTCACTGTGATGCCTAAAATGCTGGGAAAGATTGAGCACAGACCCCGCAGTGTAGGAAAAGGGTATTCCCTTGGTTTAATAGGATCCCAGGTGCACCACGACGGAAAGAGAGCGACAATATCACGGGTTTGCAATTTATGGACTTCACTGATTAACATCCCTATCTAAAATTCCCCAATGAGAAACCTAACAAATGAAGTCATTGCCTCCTTATTCAAATTACCTCCCCCCCAAAAAAAAGTTACAAATTAGTTTACAGAAACATGTCCCAGTGATAAAGCTCTTTCAAGGCTGGTGCCTCATGCTCTTGAAATTGTGGAGATTGTTTCGTCTTCTCCAAAGAATTCTGAACGAGGCTGGAGCACAAGGGTTATAAACATGTGGGGCTGAGACACAGAGAGTAAAAGGTACAGGAATGGGAAAGGGTAAAAAGGATATAAAAAGAGTATAAAAGTACAACGAAAAAGGACAAAAACCCATCAGGCATCAGCAGAAGCCAGGTTTACACAAACTGCCCAGCTGTGGAACCCCCAACCCCACCAAAAAGTGACACAGAAACCCCAAAAAACGACACTGAAACCCCAAAAATTGCAGAAAAAAACCCCTAAAAGTGACACAGAAACCCCAAAAAGTGACATGGAGACTCAAAAAGTGACGATGGGAAACCTCCAATGGGAGAGTGAGACCCCAAAAATGGCAGAGAAAACCCCAAAAATGGAAGAGAAATCCCAAAAAGTGACACAGAACCCCAAAAACCGACAAAGAAACCCCAAAAAATGACACAGAAATCCCCAAAAGTGACACAGAAATCCCCAAAAGTGACACTTGAGACCCCCAAAATGATAAAAAAAACCCAAAAATGACATGACAAACACCCAAAAGTGAGACAGAAACCCCAAAAGGTGACCCAGAACCCCCCCAAAAATGACCCAGAAACCCCAGGAAGGACACAAAAATCCCCCAAAACGGCACAGAACCCCCAAAAATCTCCACCGCACGCTGCTGGAGCAGTTCGACATCAAATCGGGACTTTGACGTGAGAGGAGCTGAGGGGAGTCACAATCCATCCCAGACCCCCAAATGCCAGGCCTTGCACCACAGCAGTGCAGGTGATGCAAGCAGAGTCTGCTGCTAGAGACTGTCCCCTGCCCCGGGGGGACATGCTGGACATTGTCACCTGGCCTGAGTGGATATTAACCCTTGGCACTCTGTGCTTTTTGGGGGGAAAACCACCACTGAGAAGAGCAGCTGGAGAAGATCAATGTGACATCGTTGGGATCCACGGATGGTGATGTTTTCTTTCTCCCTCTTTCTGTCCCCCTCACCTCTTTTCCTACTTCTCTTTTCCTCTCTTTTCCTCCCACTTTCTCTCATTTTTACCATCAAATAAAACCTACACTACTGACTGGCATATGGTCTCGTTTGCACCTTAATTCAGGCAGAGGTATTTCCAAAGAACCTTAATGTTTGGATCATAACAGCTGTGACCCCAATGTCCCACCCACGTCTCACCTCAATATCTTCATTTTTACCCCAAATTCAGGTGTTTTGAAGGATTGAAATGAAAACAAGACCAAGCCCAAAAGAAAAGGATTTACATGTCTGTGCCCACTGAGGATCCATGTGGTTGGGTAGAAGGGAAGAACATTTTTGGACGTTTCCACCCCAAAATCTTGCTCTTTGCCCCAATTCAGAACCATTTGGCTGTGAAAGATGCCCTTGGGTGAGAGAAAATCAGAATCATGGAATCACTGAGGCTGCAAAAGACCTCCAAGGCCATCCAGTGTTGCCTCATGCCAAGAGATGATATAACTGAACACAAAAGGTGAGATTTTCTGGGGTGGAAAGTCAACAAATCCGCTCTCCCCAGGGGATTTCTGATGTCCCCACAATTCCCATGGACATTCCTGGCCCTGCCTTCATCCAGGTGCCCACGGGGAGCCAGGAGGGTGTGGAGCCACCAGCCAGGTGTCTTTGCCACACGGATCAGCAGCAGCACGGATCACCAGGGCTCTGCACAGCTGGGGTCACTGGGGATCATCCACTGCAGATCTTCCCACTGGGGATGGAGTTGGAGCAGCAATGAAGCTCTTCCTGCACTCGGGACACTCGCAGGGCTTCCCTCACTGGTGCCTCCGTTGGTGCCGAGTAAAGTTAGACATGACTGAGAAGCTCTTCCCACACTTCCCACACTCATAGGGCTTTTCCCCAGTGTGGATCATCTGGTGTGTGATCAAGTGTGACATCCGGCTGAAGCTCTTCCCACAATTCCCACAACCATAGGGCTTTTCCCCAGTGTGGATTTTCTTGTGCTTGATCAGCGAGGAGCTGTTGCTGAAGCTCCTCCCACATTCTTCGCAATCGCAGGGCTTTTCCCCAGTGTGGATCCTCTGGTGCTGCATCAGGTTAGACATCTGGGTGAAGCTCTTCCCACATTCCCCACACTCATAGGGCTTTTCCCCAGTGTGGATCCTCTGGTGCCAGATAAGATCAGATCTCCACCTGAAGCTTTTCCCACATTCCCCACACTTGTGGGGCTTCTCTCTGCCCTCAGGCTTCTCCCCCAGCTCCGAGCTCCGGCTGCATCTCCGGGCCTTTTCCTCCTCCTCCATCTGGCCACGCCTTGGCAATGACAAATCCTGCTTTGGGGGAAAAACAAGGGCTCAGCGCCTTGCCCTGGGGGTTCCTCCTGCCCAGCTCCAGCTCTGCAACTCTCCCAGGGGTTTGTGTCCATAAAAACCCCAAACCACCACCATTCACCTCAAAACCCTCCCACCATTTCCCCCTCTCTGCTCTTTGCACTTTGGCCTCCTCAGGCTCTCCCTTCCCTGCACTCATGGGGCTCCCGTGGCTCCCGGGCTTCCCTATTTTCCAGGGTCCCGCTTAGGGATGATCCAGGGGCTTTGGGGGTCCCAGGGGTCCCTTCTCCCCTCATTCTCTGCTCCGTGCTTCCAGGGATCCCAGGCTTCCCCCTTAGCCACGCTCCCCCCTCTCCAGCCTGCCGGGGCTCCCCCAGCTCCGCCATCGCCCCTCTCCGCTCACCCCACTCCGGGGCTCCCGCCCTTCCCCTCCACCGCTCTCCCGGCCGGACCCCATGCCCCATGTCCCACTCCCACCCCGACACCGGGCCATGCCCACCTGCAGCCCCCAAAATGAAGCATGAAAAGGAGGCTGCGTTTTACAGCCCCATGGCAAATGCCCCAAGGCCTCTCCCTCTGTCCATCCATAAAGTCACTTTTACACGACTCTCCTGTCTCCTGCGGGCATTCTCCAATCCGAGCTCGCGGCGCTGATGACTCTCCAGTTCCCAGGCAGACCCGCAGCGCCCAGCGCTCCCCACCCCAACCCCACCTGCGCCCCCCCCTCGCCCCCAGCGCCACCGCTCTCCCGGCCGGACCCCATGCCCCATGTCCCCCTCCCACCCCGACACCGGGCCGTGCCCACCTGCAGCCCCCAAAATATCCCCCAAAGCCCCACTGACGCCTCAGCTTTGCCCTTCCGCCACATCCAAACGTTCCCCCCGCACAATCAAACCCTCCCAGCGACCCTGAACGAGATTTGGGGCTCAATCCCGGAAGCTGCGAGCTCCAAACACCCGCCCAGAAAAAACGCCGCTCGGGGACCCACGAGACATTTGGGGCGACTTCCTCCTCCCCCTCACCTGCGGCGTGCGGGGCGCCGATGCTCCCGGGGCCGCGGCAGACAAAGAGCTGCGCGCGGCTTCTGCTGCTCCTCCTCTTCCTCTCTCCAACCTCTTCCTGTTCCTCCTCTTCCTCTTTCCTCCTTCCTCCTCCCGCCTCCTCCTCCTGCTCGGATCTCCGGCCTTTCTGCCGCTCCTTCCTCATCCCTCCTCCTCCTCCTCCATCCCTTCTCCTCCTCCCGCCAAGCCCAGCGCCCACCCTTTCCCCCCCTTTTCCCCACGCCGTCGCATGCCGCGGGAGGAGCCGGGATGGAGCCGGGGCAGGTCGGGCTGGGGCAGCGCTGGGCTCCGGGCCAGGCCTGGGCGCCCCCCACGCGCCCCCTCCCCAAATTGGGCTG
>NW_028147632.1:1343972-1365204 GCF_008360975.1 Lichenostomus cassidix | reverse complement strand
GGCAGACCTGACCCCGGGATGGATCGGGAATGGGGACCCCCGTGTGTCCCCAAGTGTCACCCCGCTCTGGGGGCCTTGGGAGGCAGCTGAACCCCGACACGGCACACAGCGAACCTCAAAAAAGGCGCTGAGACCCCCTGAGCCCCCCAGAACCTCTAAACCCCCTAGAAAAACAGCCCCGAAAAATAGCCCCGCGAAAATGAGCCAATGGGAGAAGGCGCTGAGCGATTCTGATCCAATCCGAGCTCGCGGCGCTGATGACTCTCCAGTTCCCAGGCAGACCCGCAGCGCCCAGCGCTCCCCACCCCAACCCCACCTGCGCCCCCCCCTCGCCCCCAGCGCGTCCCGCCAGCCCAATTTGGGGAGGGGGCGCCTGGGGGGCGCCCAGGCCTGGCCCGGAGCCCAGCGCTGCCCCAGCCCGACCTGCCCCGGCTCCATCCCGGCTCCTCCCGCGGCATGCGACGGCGTGGGGAAAACCAGAACCTCCAAACCCCATAGAAAAACAGCCCCGAAAAATAGCCCCGCGAAAATGAGCCAATGGGAGAAGGCGCTGAGCGATTCTGATCCAATCCGAGCTCGCGGCGCTGATGACTCTCCAGTTCCCAGGCAGACCCGCAGCGCCCAGCGCTCCCCACCCCAACCCCACCTGCGCCCCCCCCTCGCCCCCAGCGCTTCCCGCCAGCCCAATTTGGGGAGGGGGCGCGTGGGGGGCGCCCAGGCCTGGCCCGGAGCCCAGCGCTGCCCCAGCCCGACCTGCCCCGGCTCCATCCCGGCTCCTCCCGCGGCATGCGACAGCGTGGGGAAAAGGGGGGGAAAGGGTGGGCGCTGGGCTTGGGGTGAGGAGAAGGGATGGAGGAGGAGGAGGAGGGATGAGGAAGGAGCGGGAGAAAGGCCCCAGATCCGAGGAGGACGAGGCGAGAGGAGGAAGGAGGAGGAGAGAGGAAGAGGAGGAACAGGAAGAGGTTGGAGAGAGGAAGAGGAGGAGCAGCAGAAGCAGCGCGGAGCTCTTTGTCTGTCGCGGTCCCGGGAGCATCGGCGCCCCGCATGCCGCAGGTGAGGGGGAGGAGGAAGTCGCCCCAAATATCTCGGGGGTCCCCGAGCGGCGTTTTTTCTGGGCGGGTGATTGGAGCTCGCAGCTTCCGGGATTGAGTCCAAAATCTCGTGAAGGGTCGCTGGGAGGGTTTGATTGTGCGGGGGGAATGTTTGGATGTGGCGGAAGGCCAAAGCTGAGGCGCCAGTGGGGCTTTGGGGGATATTTTGGGGGCTGCAGGTGGCCATGGTCCGGTGTCGGGGTGGGAGGGGGACATGGGGCATGGGGTCCGGCCGGGACAGCGGTGGAGGGGAAGGGCGGGAGCCCCAGAGTGGTGTGAGCGGAGAGGTGCGATGGCGGAGCTGGGGGAGCCCCGGCAGGCTGGAGAGGGGGGAGCGTGGATAAGGGGGAAGCCTGGGATCCCTGGAAGCGCGGAGCAGAGAATGAGGGGAGAAGGGACCCCTGGGACCCCCAAAGCCCCCGGATCATCCCTAAGCGGGACCCTGGAAAATAGGGAAGCCCGGGAGCCACGGGAGCCCCATGAGTGCAGGGAAGGGAGAGCCTGAGGAGGCCAAAGTGCAAAGAGCAGAGAGGGGGAAATGCTGTGAGGGTTTTGAGGTGAATGGTGGTGGTTTGGGGTTTTTATGGACACAAACCCCTGGGAGGGTTGCAGAGCTGGAGCTGGGCAGGAGGAACCCCCAGGGCAAGGCGCTGAGCCCTTGTTTTTCCCCAAAGCAGGATTTGTCATTGCCAAGGCGTGGCCGGATGGAGGAGGAGGAAAAGGCCCGGAGATGCAGCCGGAGCTCGGAGCTGGGGGAGAAGCCTGAGGGCAGAGAGAAGCCCCACAAGTGTGGGGAATGTGGGAAAAGCTTCAGGCGGAGATCTGATCTGATCAAACACCAGAGGATCCACACTGGGGAAAAGCCCTTCGATTGTGGGAAGTGTGGGAAGAGCTTCAGCCAGATGTCACACCTGATGCAGCACCAGGTGATCCACACTGGGGAAAAGCCCTACGATTGTGCAGAATGTGGGAAGAGGTTTGGGCACAGGTCCACTCTGATGCAGCACAAGAAGATCCATACCGGGGAGAGGCCCTATGAGTGTGGGAAGTGTGGGAAGAGGTTTCAGACCAGCTCCCATCTCCTCGTCCATGAGCGCATTCACACCCAGGAGAGGCCCTTCCGCTGCCCTGACTGTGGGAAGGGCTTCAAGCGAAACTCCAACCTCATCACCCACCGGCGCATCCACACTGGGGAAAAGCCCTATGTGTGTGGGGAGTGTGGGAATGGTTTTGTTATATCTGGGTTATTGTTCACCAGATGATCCACACTGGGGAAAAGCCCTATGAGTGTGGGAAGTGTGGGAAAAGCTTTAGCAGGATGTCCACCCTGATGCGGCACCGGGTGATCCACACTGGGGAAAAGCCCTACGATTGTGTGGAATGTGGGAAGAGCTTCAGGCACAGCTCCAACCTGATGCAGCACAAGAAGATCCACACTGGGGAGAGGCCCTATGAGTGTCCCACGTGTGGGAAGAGGTTTCAGAGGAGCTCCGATCTCCTCGTCCATGAGCGCATTCACACCCAGGAGAGGCCCTTCCGCTGCCCTGACTGCGGGAAGGGCTTCAACCGAAACGACACTCTCATCACCCACCGGCGCATCCACACTGGGGAAAAGCCCTACGAGTGTCCTGAGTGTGGGAAGAGCTTCTCACAGAGCTCTCACTTGACTCAGCACCAACGGAGGCACCAGTGAGGGAAGCCCTGCGAGTGTCCCGAGTGCAGGAAGAGCTTCATTGCTGCTCCAACTCCATCCCCAGTGGGAAGATCTGCAGTGGATGATCCCCAGTGATCCCCGTTGGGCAGAATCTTGGTGACCCCCATTCCTGGTGATTCCTGTTATTTGATGGGAAGTTGTTTTATATGGTCAAAGTTTCCTTCTTCTCCTATTCTGAGTTTGTTAGCAATAAATTCAATTCACATATGCAATTTCCAGCCTGTTTTGTGCACAAAGGTGTTTGATGAGGGATCTCTTAGCCAGGTCCTTCTATCAGCTCAGGAAGCCTTGGTTCAATTTTCTCTCCCCATGGCGGCTGTGCAGGGCAGTGAGAGAGCAGCTCTGCTGGGTGCCTGGCATGGGGCCAGCGTCACCCCACTGCAATGTGCCATGGCCTCGTGTGGCCCTGTGCTCTGGAGCCAGCGCTGCTGTTGCTTTTTCCTTGCTGATGGTTTTCTCTTTTGCAGGAAAGGCTTGTGAAGTGCCCCCGCTGTCCCTGGCGTCCCCTGGGCGCTGGCAGCCGCGTCCCTTGGCTTGCTCCCCCTGGGCCGTTGCAGGGCGGCTGGCGGAGGCTGGGAGCTGCCGTTGGGGCCGTGGGGCTGCCCCGGGGGCTGCGTGCCGAGGCGGGGCCGGGAGGTGCGGAGAACTTGGTCGCTGTTTGCAGAGCAATGGCGCCTTGGGCCCGGGCCCGTTGCAGGGCTGTTCCTCATGTGCGGCTTTGGCCTCGGCCAGCCCGGGGGGCGCGGGGCTTGGGCTGTGCGCTGTGCAGAGCCCGCGCCTCGCTGCCCTTGGCTGGCTGTGCTGTCACTCGGGATTGTCGCAGCGCCATTGCTGCTCGGTGCGAGCGAGCGGGGACAAGGCCGGCGCTGGTGTCGCCCCAGGCAGGCAGGCAGGCAGGCAGGGCTTTAGTGGGGCAGCAGCGGCGCCATGGTGGGAGCGTGTGTGCGGCCCGGGAGCGGCGGCAGCGGGCGGAGCCCGGGGAGGCGGCGGCGGAGCTCGGAGAGGCTGTCCCAGCGCAGGTGGGAGCCGCGCTGGCTTGTGCCGGGGCTCGGGGCTCGCTGCGGGCGGATGGAGGGGATGGAGGGGGCGGCAGGGGGGCTGTGGCGGCTTCCTTCTCCCTTCTTCCTCCCTCCCTCCCTCCCTGGCTGTGGCGCCGTGTTGCCGCTGGCCTGAGGCCGCTGAGGGAGCGGCTGCCCGCGGTCTCCTTGCCGCTGCTGCCTCGGCAGGAGGCGGTGCCGGAGCAGCGCTGGCTCGTCCCGCTCTCTGTGGGTAGGACAGAGGTGGCTGCGCTGTCGGCGGCAGTGTGCGGGAAAATCCGCGTGGCCAGAGGTTTGTGTGGCCGCAGGAGACAGAGGAGTCTTGTTAAAGTGACTTTAGGGATGGACAGAGGGAGAGGCCGTGGGGCATTTGCCATGGGGCTGTAAAACGCAGCCTCCTTTCTATGCTCGTTTCCCCGGCTGCGTTTCATTGTCCCTTTGCCCTCTTGTCACCGTACCTGCGGGAAAAAGAAAAACCTTTCAACAAGATTTTTAATGTTAGAGAGTCAAGGCGTTACTTTATTATCTGAGCAGGATGTTGTTCTGGCCAGGATGTACCACGGGAATCACCTCATCCAGAGCCTGGGTTTGTAGAGAGAATCGTTCTATGGCACATAAGTTTTGGAAGATTTTTTAGGTATTTTTTACAGTCAAAACTCATAGCAGGGTTTTTGGTCAGTCTTAATTGGTTCCATGTTGTTCATTTTCTAATCTATGGTTTCGTATTGGATCCAGATTGCTTCTCTTCTGATGCTAATTAGGTCTTCCTTCTTATCTCTCTTTAGCCAGACAAGGTGTCTCCAAACAGCCAGGGGTGAGGTTTGGAGCTGATGTTCGTTAATGGCTGCTGATGGCCTTTTGTCTTTTGGGCTCCTCCTAGTCTGTAGTTATGTTGAGCTCATCAGACCTCACCTGGCAGAACAATGTCCTGGAAAAAAAACTTAAAATTCCTTTTCCCTGGCTAAAGACAACCCAAACCTTTGACAAAAGTTATACAAAATATTTAAACTGGTATATTTCCAACACACTGTCTGAGGTACTTGGAAGGTACAGACTTCCCGATCCGCCCACTGCCTGTGTCCCTTAACATGCACCCCTAGTTTGTGTGACATTCGGTATTCGTGGCTCTGGGAAGTGTTTGTTCTGCTTGTGGAAGTTCAGGAATGGAGCAGGAGCTTGGCTGAGCAGCAGTCTGTATCAATTAGTAACAATTCCAATTCACAAATTGGTTCTGGGACCTGATAGGAATTCTTAGGATTCCCATGCGCTGCTCCATGCTGTTGTAGGATTTGTTCTAGTGGCCGTTTTTAATTTTTTAAACATTTTTTGAGGTGCACCCTCCTGACCTTATTTAGCACTTTTGTGTAATTAAATCATTCTATATTTGGATTCCCAACTTATTTCCCCGAACTTTTGGTATCAAAAATCCCCAGTGGTTCATTACACTCTATAAAGCATCCACAATGCTAGAACATGTTGGAGTGAGGAGAGAGATGATTTTCCCCAACCTTTTTTAATGAAGTTTCCCCAACATTTTCCCATTTGCTCTTTTTCTTTGCAGCTGAACCAGTTTGTGCTGCACAGTCAGATCTCCTCAGTCTGGGCTCTGCCCTGAGCTGTGCAAATTCCATCTGTGCAAGCAGGCAGAGCTCGGGCTGAGGGACAGAGGGAATTGGCCCAATTGCTCCCCCAGGCCACAAGGCCCTGGTCCATTGTCCAGCCTTTGCCCCAGCAGGGTTCATTTGCATTTCTAAAGCTCCTTCCTCTCGTGGCTGCCTGGAACCGAAGCTTCTCTGCCAGGGCAGCCATCGGGTGACTCACATGTGGCTCTGCCCCCCACAAGCTGCTTTGGGGTTTTGTTCTTCATCAATATTGTATTAATTAGCTGCAGGAGGAGGAGGAGGTGGGATTTTGTAGAAGGAAGAGGAGGAGGAGGAGTGAGAGGAAGAGGAGTGTGAGGAAGAGTAGGGATAGAGGAGGAGGAGCAGGAAGAGGAGGCAGCCCAAGGTTCCAGCACTGCCTGTATCTGCAGCCCCCCACATGCAGCAGGGGACTGGGGAGGGGGATCCACGATTTTCACGGGGCCTAAATCATGATGTTTTTAAGGTTTATTGGGCTAAATGTTCATGCTTTGGAGTTTCTTTGGGAGTCAATCTTTATATCTTGAAGGGGCTTTTGGCTGAATCTTGATATTTTGGGAGTTTGGGGTCTGTTTCTTTATGTTTGTGGGATATTTGGGAATCTCGGTGGTTAGTGGTTTTTTCAGCCACCAAACTGCCAGAGAGTTGCAGAGCTGGAGCTGGGCAGGAGGAACCCCCAGGGCAAGGCGCTGAGCCCTTGTTTTTCCCCCAAAGCAGGATTTGTCATTGGCAAGGCGTGGCCGGATGGAGGAGGAGGAAAAGGCCCGGAGATGCAGCCGGAGCTCGGAGCTGGGGGAGAAGCCTGAGGGCAGAGAGAAAAAAGCTGCCAGGAGCTTCCTGAATGGAGGGAAAGGGGGGATGGGACCTTTAGAAGAGTTGAATTTGGTTTGATCCACCTGGAACTGGGTTTGATCCACCTGGAACTGGGTTTGATCCACCTGGAATTGGGTTTAACCCACCTGAAATTTGGTTTGATCCACCTGGAACTGGAATGGATTTACCTGAAATGGGGTTTTGTCGACCTGGAATTAGGTTGATTCATCCTGGAATTCGGTTGCATCCCACTGGAATTTGGTTTAACCGGCCTGGAATTGGGTTGGATCCACCCGGAATTTGGTTGAATCTCTCAGGTATTTGGTTGGTTCATCCTGCAGTTGGGTTGGGTCCAGCTGGAACTGGGTTTGATCCATCTGGAATTCAGTTGGATTTACCTCAAATTGGGTTTGATCCACCTGGAATTGGATTGGATTGAGCTGGAATTTGGTTTAATCTACCTGGAATTTTGTTTGATCCTCCTGGAATTGGGTTGGATCCACCTGGAACTGGTTGGATTCACCTGGAATTCCATTGGATCAACCTGGAATTGGGTTAAATCCACCTGCAATGAGGTTGAATGCCCTTGGAATTCAGTTGGATTTACCTGGAATTGGGTTTGAGCCACCTGGAGTTGGATTTGATCCACCTAAGATTGGGTTGGATTTACCTGGAATTTGGTATAATCTGCCTAGAACTGGATTTGATCCACCAGGAATTGGGTTGAGTCCACCTGGAATTGGGTTTGAATGGTGTTGGTGCTGCAGTAGAGGCTGGAATTGCCCCAGGATCCTCCTGGAATCGAGTCAGACACACCTGGAATTGGGCTGAATTCCCCTGGAAATGGAGTTTTGGTTATATTCTGTCTGGATGATGGTGTGGGGCAATGGGAATGGGGAATTGTGGGGGGTGAGAGCATAAAAATCCTGGGAATATGGGGATTTCCACCCAAATCCTGGGAACAGGGAGGGTTGGGCACTGCCAGAGCCCCAAAATCCTGGGGAAAAGAGGAATTTGAGCATTCTGAGCCTTTAAAAATCCTGGGAAAAGAGGAAGTAGGAACTCCCAGTCCCTCAAATCTTCAGTACCAGGGGGGTTTGCAATTCCCAGAGTCCCAAAATTCCAGGAATGGATGATTTGGGAAATTCTAGAGCCCCAAAATCCTGAGAACAGGGGGGTTTGGGAGATCCCAGAGCCCCAAAACCGTGGGAAAAGAGGAGTTTGTCCACTGCTGACCCTGAAAATTGAAGAAAAGGGGGTAAAACCCTGAAAAAACAGGAAGACGGGCCAACGCCCTTCCCAAAAATATCCCCAAAAAGGGGGATGGACCTTCTGAATCTCCCCGATCCCCTTTTGCCATGGATCCAGGACACCCCAAATGCCAACGCCGCGGCTCCAGGACCCCCCAAAGCCCACCTTGGAGCCCCCAAAGGCCAGGCAGGGTCAGCGCCAGCAGCAGCAGCAGGCAGGGGCAGCTCCGTGCTCCATCCATGGCGCCTCGGGATGTGGCGACACTGGGAAGGGTCGCTGGTGGTCCCAGTGCAGCGGCGGCGAAGTGTGGGGAGTGGGAGTGGGGGCGCAGCGCCCCAAAAGCGGCGGAGCCAATGGGAGGGCGTGTGTGTTGTGTCGTCACCGGTTGCCGGGTAGAGCCTGTGCAAAACGGGCCCCAAACCGGCCCGGCCAATCGGAGCGCGTCCAAAACAACTGCGGCCAATGGCAGCGCGCCCAAAACCACGCCCAGGCAATGGGAGCGCGTCCCAAAACGGCGCCCGGCCAATCAGAGCGCGCGGGGCGGATGATCCCGCCCTGCTCCGGACTGGAGCTCCCAGTGCAGCGGCTGCTGCGGGGCTGGCGGCAGCTGCCCGGCGCTGGCCATGGGGCGAGTGGCGGCAGCTGGGGCCCTACTGGTGGCACTGGTGGTGCTGGGAGCCACCCCGGCTGCGGGCGCGGAGCTGTCGGGTGAGCGGGGGGAGCAGGGAATGCGATGGGAAAGGGGGAAAAGGGGAAAGAAAGGGGTTTGGGAGCCCAAAGTGGAGGGGGAGGAGGAGGGGAAGCCGAAAGGGAGAGCGGGAGGGGCTGAGGGTTGGGGGAAGGTGAGGAAGGGGTGGGAGAGGGTGGGGAAGTGGGGAAAAGGGGAGGGTGGGAGCCCAAAACTGAGCGGGAGGGGGGTTGGGATGATGGGATTGTAGGTAAAAGGTTGGAAAAAGGGCAAAAAGAGGGAATGGGACCCCAAAACTGCACTGGGGAGTGGCTGGAAATGGCGGGGAGTGAGGATGTGAAAGGGGAGACAGGGAGAAGGCATCAAAGAGGAAGTGGGATCGCGGGCAGGAGGGTCCCATGGCGGCCGTGGGGCACAGGGGGTGCGGAGTGGGGATCCGGGGTGACCCCCGGAGCTCTGGGATCGATGGGGGTGCTGGGGGAACCCCTGACCTGTGCCTTGCACACACAGGGGTCTGCCAGTTTATGGCATCCAGCGAGTGTCACTTCATTAACGGCACGGAGAAGGTGAGGTTCCTGCAGAGACACATCTACAACCGGGTGGAGTACGCGAGGTTCGACAGCGATGTGGGGAAATACGTGGGGTTCACCCCGGATGGGGAGAAAGCGGCCCGGTACTGGAACAGCCTGCCAGATTTCATGGAGAGAATACGAACTGCAGTGGACAGGCACTGCCCGCACAACTACAAGATCACCCCGTTCGGCGTGGAGCGCAGAGGTGAGCGTGGGGCAGAGGTGTCCCCTCAGGCTCTGCCCTGGCAATGACCCTGCAGCCCCTCAAACCCTCCCTGGGAATCACCCAGAGCCCTCAGCCCTCCTTGTGCCAAACCCGGGGCTTCTTGTCCTTCTCAGTGACTCCTGTAGCTCTCCCAGTCCATCCCAGTCCCCCCCAGTCTCTCCCAACCCCCCCAGCGCGTCCATTTCAGCCAAGCGTGAAGATGACGCTTCTCAGATAATCAGAGCGCGCGTCTCTGATGACTCATCAGTTGCCAGGCAGACAAGCAGCGCCGAGTTCCCCGCGCTCGGCTTAGCTTCGCAGTGCCGCGGAGTTCATTCCCAGTCCCTCCCAGTGCCACCACAGTCACTCTGAGTGTCACCATAGTCCATCCTAGTGCCACCATGGTCACTCCAAGTCCCTGTTATCCCATTCCCAATCCATTCCCAATGTATTCCCAGACATCCACCTTCTCTCCCTGTCCCTCCCAGTGCTCCCCAATCCACTCCCCTCTCTCCCAGTGTGCCCCCATTCCCTCCCACTCCATTCCCAGTCCCTCTCAGTGCTAGCAGTAACTCCCAGTCCCTCTAAAGCCAATCCCAGTTCATTCCCAGTCCACTCCCAGACCTCCATTCTCTCTCCCAGTGCCGTCCCAGTACGCCCTAATCCAATCCCCTCTATCCAAGTCCTTCCCCAGTCCCACTAATCGCAATTTCTGTACATTTCCAGTCCCTCCTGCTGCATTGCCAGTCACTCCCAGTGCCTCCAACGTCCCTCCCAGTTTGTCTAATGCCAATCCCAGTCCATTCCCAGTGCACTGTCAGATTTCCATACTCCATTTCAGTGCCCTCCAATGCCCCCAATTCACACCCCTCTCTCCCAGTGCCCCCCCATTCCGTCTCCCTTCATTCCCAGTCCCTCTCAGTGCCACACCACCCCTCCCAGCTCTCTCCCAGCGCCCCCCCAGCTGATCCCAGTGTCTCCCCTCTCTCTCCCAGTGCCCCCCAGCGTGTCCATCTCGCTGGTGCCCTCGAGCTCCCAGCCCGAGCCCGGCCGCCTGCTGTGCTCCGTGATGGATTTCTACCCTGCGCAGGTGCAGGTGAGGTGGTTCCAGGGCCAGCAGGAGCTCTCGGAGCAAGTGATGACCACCGACCTGCTCCCCAGCGGGGACTGGACCTACCAGCTGCTGGTGCTGCTGGAAACGCCCGCCCGGCGCGGGGTCACCTCCAGCTGCCAGGTGGAGCACGTCAGCCTGGAGCAGCCCCTGAGGCGGCACTGGGGTACGGCCAGAGCCCACAGCGCCGGGGGGAGCGGGGGATGCACTGGGGGGGCTGGCAGGGGGATTGGGCTGTGCTGGGGGGAACTGGGAGGGAGGTGGAGAGAGGCTGGTTTCTAGTGGGAGAGGGGCTTGGGGGCGTGGGAGGGCTGGGAAGGGGTTGGAAGGATGTTGGGGAGGGTGGGATGAGGTTCTGGGGGTGCTGGTGAACACTGGGAGGGAGTTTGGGGGTGCTGGTGGGCACTGGGAGGGAGTTTGGGGGTGCTGGTGGGCACTGGGAGGGAGCTGGAGTGAGGCTGGAGGGGCTGGAAGGAGATTGGGGATGGAAAAGCAAAGGTTGGAATGAGGTTGGTTGTGCTGGGAAGAGATTGGGAGGGACCTTGGTGAGTCCTGGTGGGGCTGGGAAGGGACTGGGAGAGGGTTTGTGGGTCCTGGGGCGGTGGGGGGCAACTGGGAGGGGTTGTGGGGTGCTGAGAGGGACGGGAGGGGCTTTGGTGTGTCCTGGGGAGGCTGGGAATGGATCGGGAGGAGGTTTCAGGGACTCCTGGGTGGGCTGGGGGCGACTGGGAGGGTGCTTGGAGGGGCTTGGGGTGTCGCTGAGAGGTTTTTGGGGGTCCTGAGCCCTGCTGACCCCCCAGAGATGCCGCTGGACGCTGCCCGCAGCAAGATGCTGACGGGGATCGGGGGCTTCGTGTTGGGCTTCGTCTTCCTGGCGCTGGGGCTCGGCTTCTACCTGCGCAAGAAGGTGAGGGGGGGTCCCGGGGGTCGTGTCCCCCCTGCCCCGGAGCGGTAGTGCTCCCCCCGGGGGCCCCCCAGCCCGGTGTCACCCCCTTTTCTCTGCCCACAGAGCTCCTGAGCCGCCGCCGGCCGCAGCCCCTCCCCGTGGCCTCGGGCCCGGCCGGGACCCCCCGCTCTGTCCCCGCGCTGATTTTGGGGGGTCGTGTGTCCCCCCAGCCCTGCTGTCACTCTGACCCCGCCCGGCAGCTCCCAGTGCTCCCAATAAAGCTTCCCAGTTGGCTCCGGTCGCGTTTCTTGGGGGGCACTGGGGAGGGACTTGGGGGGACCCCGCGGTGGGGCTGTGATTGGGGGGCAGACCTGACCCCGGGATGGATCGGGAATGGGGACCCCGTGTGTCCCCAAGTGTCACCCCGCTCTGGGGGCCTTGGGAGGCAGCTGAACCCCGACACGGCACCCAGCGAACCCCAAAAAAGGCGCTGAGACCCCCTGAGCCCTCGAGAACCTCCAAACCCCGTAGAAAGACAGCCCCGAAAAATAGCCCCGCGAAAATGAGCCAATGGGAGAAGGCGCTGAGCGATTCTGATCCAATCCGAGCTCGCGGCGCTGATGACTCTCCAGTTCCCAGGCAGACCCGCAGCGCCCAGCGCTCCCCACCCCAACCCCACCTGCGCCCCCCCTCGCCCCCAGCGCTTCCCGCCAGCCCAATTTGGGGAGGGGGCGCGTGGGGGGCGCCCAGGCCTGGCCCGGAGCCCAGCGCTGCCCCAGCCCGACCTGCCCCGGCTCCATCCCGGCTCCTCCCGCGGCATGCGACGGCGTGGGGAAACGGGGGGGAAAGGGTGGGCGCTGGGCTTGGGGGGAGGAGGAGAAGGGATGGAGGAGGAGGAGGAGGGATGAGGAAGGAGCGGCAGAAAGGCCGGAGATCCGAGGAGGAGCAGGTGGGAGGAGGAAGGAGGAGGAAGGAGGAGGAGCCGCGGGAGGAGGAAGGAGGAAAGAGGAACAGGAAGAGCAGGAAGAGGTTGGAGAGAGGAAGAGGAGGAGCAGCAGAAGCCGCGCGCAGCTCTTTGTCTGCCGCGGCCCCGGGAGCATCGGCGCCCCGCACGCCGCAGGTGAGGGGGAGGAGGAAGTCGCCCCAAATGTCTCGGGGGTCCCCGAGCGGCGTTTTTTCTGGGCGGGTGTTTGGAGCTCGCAGCTTGCGGGATTGAGCCCCAAATCTCGTTCAGGGTCGCTGGGAGGGTTTGATTGTGCGGGGGAACGTTTGGATGTGGCGGAAGGGCAAAGCTGAGGCGGCAGTGGGGCTTTGGGGGATATTTTGGGGGCTGCAGGTGGGCACGGCCCGGTGTCGGGGTGGGAGGGGGACATGGGGCATGGGGTCCGGCCGGGAGAGCGGTGGAGGGGAAGGGCGGGAGCCCCGGAGTGGGGTGAGCGGAGAGGGGCGATGGGGGAGCTGGGGGAGCCCCGGCAGGCTGGAGAGGGGGGAGCGTGGCTAAGGGGGAAGCCTGGGATCCCTGGAAGCGCGGAGCAGAGAATGAGGGGAGAAGGGACCCCTGGGAGCCCCAAAGCCCCCGGATCATCCCTAAGCGGGACCCTGGAAAATAGGGAAGCCCGGGAGCCACGGGAGCCCCGTGAGTGCAGGGAAGGGAGAGCCTGAGGAGGCCAAAGTGCAAAGAGCAGAGAGGGGGAAATGCTGTGAGGGTTTTGAGGTGAATGGTGGAGGTTTGGGGTTTTTATGGACACAAACCCCTGGGAGAGTTGCAGAGCTGGAGCTGGGCAGGAGGAACCCCCAGGGCAAGGCGCTGAGCCCTTGTTTTTCCCCCAAAGCAGGATTTGTCATTGCCAAGGCGTGGCCGGATGGAGGAGGAGGAAAAGGCCCGGAGATGCAGCCGGAGCTCGGAGCTGGGGGAGAAGCCTGAGGGCAGAGAGAAGCCCCACAAGTGTGGGGAATGTGGGAAAAGCTTCAGGCGGAGATCTGATCTGATCAAGCACCAGAGGATCCACACTGGGGAAAAGCCCTACGAATGTGGGAAGTGTGGGAAGAGCTTCAGCCAGATGTCCAACCTGATGAAGCACCAGGTGATCCACACTGGGGAAAAGCCCTATGATTGTGGGGAATGTGGGAAAAGCTTCAGCCACAGCTCTGCCCTGATCCAGCACAAGAAGATCCACACCGGGGAGAGGCCCTATGAGTGTGGGAAGTGTGGGAAGAGGTTCCCGACCAGCTCCGATCTCCTCGTCCATGAGCGCATTCACACCCAGGAGAGGCCCTTCCGCTGCCCTGACTGTGGGAAGGGCTTCAAGCAAAACTCCACCCTCATCACCCACCGGCGCATCCACACTGGGGAAAAGCCCTACGAGTGTGGGGAGTGTGGGAAGAGCTTCTCAGTCATGTCTAACTTTACTCGGCACCAACGGAGGCACCAGTGAGGGAAGCCCTACGATTGTCTCGAGTGCAGGAAGAGCTTCATTGCTGCTCCAACTCCATCCCCAGTGGGAAGATCTGCAGTGGATGATCCCCAGTGACCCCAGCTGTGCAGAGCCCTGGTGATCCGTGCTGCTGGTGATCCGTGTGGCAAAGACACCTGGCTGGTGGCTCCATACCCTCCTGGCTCCCCGTGGGCACCTGGATGAAGGCAGGGCCAGGAATGTCCATGGGAATTCCTGGGGACATCAGAAATCCCCTGGGGAGAGCGGATTTGTTGACTTTCCACCCCAGAAAATCTCACCTTTTGTGTTCAGTTATATCATCTCTTGGCATGAGGCAACACTGGATGGCCTTGGAGATCTTTTGCAACCTCATTGATTCCATGATTGTGATTTTCTCTCACCCAGTGGCATCTTTCACAGCCAAATGGTTCTGCATTGGGGCAAAGAGCAGGATTTTGGGGTGGAAACCTCCAAAAATGTTCTTCCCGTCTACCCAACCACGTGGATCCTCAGCGGGCACAGACATGTAAATCCTTTTCTTTCAGGTTTGGTCTTGTTTTCATTTCAATCCTTCAAAACACCTGAATTTGGGGTAAAAATGAAGATATTGAGGTGAGACATGGGTGAGACATTGGGGTCACAGCTGTTATGATCCAAACATTAAGGTTCTTTGGAAATACCTCTGCCCGAATTAAGGTGCAAACGAGACCTCATGCCAGTCAGTAGTGTAGGTTTTATTTGATAGTAAATATGAGAGAAAGAGGGAGGAAAAGAGAGGAAAAGAGAAGTAGGAAAAGAGGTGAGGGGGACAGAAAGAGGGAGAAAGAAAACATCACCATCCGTGGATCCCAACGATGTCACATTGATCTTCTCCAGCTGCTCTTCTCAGTGGTGGTTTTCCCCCCAAAAAGCACAGAGTGCCAAGGGTTAATATACACTCAGGCCAGGTGACAATGTCCAGCATGTCCCCCCGGGGCAGGGGACAGTCTCTAGCAGCAGACTCTGCTTGCATCACCTGCACTGCTGTGGTGCAAGGCCTGGCATTTGGGGGTCTGTGATGGATTGTGACTCCCCTCAGCTCCTCTCACGTCAAAGTCCCGATTTGATGTCGAACTGCTCCAGCAGCGTGCGGTGGAGATTTTTGGGGGTTCTGTGCCGTTTTGGGGGATTTTTGTGTCCTTCTTGGGGTTTCTGGGTCATTTTTGGGCGGGTTCTGGGTCACCTTTTGGGGTTTCTGTCTCACTTTTGGGCGTTTGTCATGTCACTTTTGGGGTTTTTTTTATCATTTTGGGGGTTTCTGTGTCATTTTTAGGGTCTCAAGTGTTACTTTTGGGGATTTCTGTGTCACTTTTGGGGATTTCTGTGTCATTTTCAGGGGTTTCTTTGTCGTTTTTTGAGGTTCTGTGTCACTTTTTGGGATTTCTCTTCCATTTTTGGGGTTTTCTCTGCCATTTTTGGGGTCTCACTGTCCCATTGGAGGTTTCCCATCGTCACTTTTTGAGTCTCCATGTCACTTTTTGGGGTTTCTGTGTCACTTTGTGGTGGGGTTGGGGGTTCCACAGCTGGGCAGTTTGTGTAAACCTGGCTTCTGCTGATGCCTGATGGGTTTTTGTGCTTTTTCATTGTACTTTTATACTCTTTTTATATCCTTTGTACCCTTTCCCATTCCTGTACCTTTTACTCTCTGTATCTCAGCCCCACATGTTTATAACCCTTGTGCTCCAGCCTCGTTCAGAATTCTGTGGAGAAGACGAAACAATCTCCACAATTTCAAGAGCATGAGGCACCAGCCTTGAAAGAGCTTTATCACTGGGACTTGTTTCTGTAAACTAATTTGTAACTTTTTTGGGGGGGGAGGTAATTTGAATAAGGGGGCAATGACTTCATTTGTTAGGTTTCTCATTGGGGAATTTTAGATAGGGATGTTAATCAATGAAGTCCATAAATTGCAAACCCGTGATATTGTCGCTCTCTTTCCGTCGTGGTGCTCCTGGGATCCTATTAAACCAAGGGAATACCCTTTTCCTACACTGCGGGGTCTGTGCTCAATCTTTCCCAGCATTTTAGGCATCACAGTGAGCTGTGCTCTGCCCCCACCCCAAACTCAGCCAGGGATGATTCTCAGAGCAGCTGGTGGCTTTGGAGTTGTGTGTGCATTCCTTTCCCTCAGCCTGAGATGAGTGAACAATAGGTTTCCCTTTATGGGATCTCAGCAGTTTGACTCTCAGTCCAAAGTCCCAGTCAGGTATCTTCAGGGAGGATTTTTGATTGTAGCTTCTTTGTACACTTTTTGTTATAATGAGCAAAACTTTGTATCGATGTTTGAGGCGTGAAATATTTCAGTGTCTGATAACAGCCATGGTGGGACATTGGGGACACAGCCAGGGTGGGACACTGGGGACACAGCCATGGTGGGACACTAGGGACACAGCCATGGTGGGACACTGGGGACACAGACAGGGAGGGGAAAGGCAGGCAGAGCTGTCCCCTGTCCAAAACTGCACCCCAAAAATCCCCAAATTCAGGGATTTCTCCCAGAAAAAAGTTGTCAGGAGCTGCCTGAATGGAGGGAAAGGGGCGATGGGACATTTAAAAGAGTTGAATTGGGTTTGACACCCCTGGAATTGGGTTGGATTTACCTGGAATTTCATTGAATAAACCTGGAATTTAGTTGAATTAACCCAGAATTTCATTGAATTGACCTGGAATTAGGTTCATTCATCCTGGAATTCGGTTGCATCCCACTGGAATTTGGTTTAACCGACCTGGAATTGGGTTGGATCCACCCAGAATTTGGTTGAATCTCTCAGGTATTTGGTTGATTCATCCTGCAGTTGGGTTGGGTCCAGCTGGATTGGGTTGGATCCATCTGGAATTCAGTTGGATTTACCTCAAATTGGGTTTGATCCACCTGGAATTGGATTGGATTGAGCTGGAATTTGGTTTAATCTACCTGGAATTTGGTTTGATCCTCCTGGAATTGGGTTGGATCCTCCTGGAACTGGATTGGAATTCACCTGGAATTCCGTTGGATCAACCTGGAATTGGGTTAAATCCACCTGGAATGAGGTTGAATGCCCTTGGAATTCAGTTGGATTTACCTGGAATTGGGTTTGAGCCACCTGGAGTTGGATTTGATCCACCTGAGATTGGGTTGGATTTACCTGGAATTTGGTATAATCTGCCTAGAACTGGATTTGATCCACCAGGAATTGGGTTTGAATGGTGTTGGTGCTGCAGTAGAGGCTGGAATTGCCCCAGGATCCTCCTGGAATCGAGTCAGACACACCTGGAATTGGGCTGAATTCCCCTGGAAATGGATTTTTGGTCATATTGAGTCTGGATGATGGTGTGGGGCAATGGGAATGGGGAAATGTGGGGGGTGAGAGCATAAAAATCCTGGGAAAATGGGGATTTCCACCCAAAATCCTGGGAAAAGGGAGGGTTGGGCACTGTCAGAGCCCCAAAATCCTGGGAAAAAGAGGAATTTGAGCATCCTGAGCCTTTCAAAATCTTGGGAAAAGAGGAAGTAGGAACTCCCAGAGCCCTAAATCCTCAGTACAGGGGGTTCAGGAAGTCCCAGAGCCCCAAAATCCCGGGAACAGGGGCTTTAGGAAATCCAAGAGCCCCAAAATGCTGGAAAAAGAGGATATTGGAACATTCAGATCCCTAAATCCTGTGTACAGGGGGGTTGTGGAATGCCCAGCTCCAAAAAATCCTGGGAACAGGGGGGTTTGGGAACTCCTAGAGCCCCAAAATCTCGGGTACAGGGGGGTTTGGGAAATGTCAGAATCCCAAAACCGTGGGAAAAGAGGAGTTTGGCCACTCCTGACCCCAAAAAATGGGGAAAACCCAGAAAAAGGAGGAAGCTGGGCCAACGCCCTGCCCAGAAAAATCCCCAAAAAGCGGGTTGGACCTTCCGAATCTCCCCGATCCCCTTTTGCCATGGATCCAGGACACCCCAAATCCCAACGCCGCGGCTCCAGGACCCCCCAAAGCCCACCTTGGAGCCCCCAAAGGCCAGGCAGGGTCAGCGCCAGCAGCAGCAGCAGGCAGGGGCAGCTCCGTGCTCCATCCATGGCGCCTCGGGATGTGGCGACACTGGGAAGGGTCGCTGGTGGTCCCAGTGCAGCGGCGGCGAAGTGGGGGGAGTGGGAGTGGGGGCGCAGCGCCCCAAAAGCGGCGGAGCCAATGGGAGGGCGTGTGTGTTGTGTCGTCACCGGTTGCCGGGTAGAGCCTGTGCAAAACGGGCCCCAAACCGGCCCGGCCAATCGGAGCGCGTCCAAAACAACTGCGGCCAATGGCAGCGCGCCCAAAACCACGCCCAGGCAATGGGAGCGCGTCCCAAAACGGCGCCCGGCCAATCAGAGCGCGCGGGGCGGATGATCCCGCCCTGCTCCGGACTGGAGCTCCCAGTGCAGCGGCTGCTGCGGGGCTGGCGGCAGCTGCCCGGCGCTGGCCATGGGGCGAGTGGCGGCAGCTGGGGCCCTACTGGTGGCACTGGTGGTGCTGGGAGCCACCCCGGCTGCGGGCGCGGAGCTGTCGGGTGAGCGGGGGGAGCAGGGAATGCGATGGGAAAGGGGGAAAAGGGGAAAGAAAGGGGTTTGGGTGCCCAAAGTGGAGGGGGAGGAGGACGGGAAGCCGAAAGGGAGAGCGGGAGGGGCTGAGGGTTGGGGGAAGGTGAGGAAAGGGTGGGAGAGGGTGGGGAAGTGGGGAAAAGGGGAGGCTGGGAGCCCAAAACTCAGCGGGAGGGGGATGGGGACTGAGAAATTGTGGGTAAAAGGGTGGAAAAAGGGAAAAAAGAGGGAATGGGACCCCAAAATTGAAGTAGGGAGTGGCTGAAAATGGCGGGGAGTGAGGATGTGAAAGGGGAAATAGGGAGAAGGGTGGGAAAGAGGAAGTGGGAGCGCGGGCAGGAGGGTCCCATGGCGGCCGTGGGGCACAGGGGGTGCGGAGTGGGGATCCGGGGTGACCCCCGGAGCTCTGGGATCGATGGGGGTGCTGGGGGAACCCATGACCTGTGCCTTGCACACACAGGGGTCTTCCAGGAGATGGCATACAGAGAGTGTCACTTCATTAACGGCACGGAGAAGGTGAGGTTCCTGGACAGGTACATCTACAACCGGGTGGAGTACACGAGGTTTGACAGCGATGTGGGGAAATATGTGGGGTTCACTCCGGCTGGGGAGAAATGGGCCCAGGACTGGAACAGTGACCCGGCATGGATGGAGAACAGACGAACTGCAGTGGATTGGTTCTGCCGGGGCTGGTACAAGACCGTCACCCTGCTCAGCGTGGAGCGCAGAGGTGAGCGTGGGGCAGAGGTGTCCCCTCAGGCTCTGCCCTGGCAACGACCCTGCAGCCCCTCAAACCCTCCCTGGGAATCACCCAGAGCCCTCAGCCCTCCTTGTGCCAAACCAGGGGCTTCTTGTCCTTCTCAATGACTCTTGTGGCTCTCCCAGTCCATCCCAGTCCCCCCCAGTCTCTCCCAGCCCCCCCAGCGCGTCCATTTCACCCAAGCGTGAAGATGACGCTTCTCAGATAATCACAGCGCGCGTCTCTGATGACTCATCAGGCAGACAAGCAGCGCCGAGTTCCCCGCGCTGGATTTAACATCTCAGTGCCGCGGAATTCATTCCCAGTTCCTCCCAGTGCCACCAGAGTCACCCTGAGTGCCACCATAGTCCATCCTAGTGCCACCATGGTCACTCCCAGTCCCTCTAATCCCATTACCAATCCATTCCCAATCTACTTCCAGACATTCATTCTCTCTCTCATAGAGTGCCCTCCCAGTGCTCCCCAATCCACTCCCCTCTCTCCCAGTGTGCCCCCAGTCCCTCCCACTCCATTCCCAGTCCCTCCCAGTGCTAGCACAGTCACTCCCAGTCCCTCTAAAGCCAATCCCAGTTCATTCCCAGTCCACTCCCAGACCTCCATCCTCTCTCCCAGCGCCGTCCCAGTACGCCCTAATCCAATCCCCTCTATCCAAGTCCTTCCCCAGTCCCACTAATCGCAATTCCTGTACATTTCCAGTCCCTCCCACTGCATTGCAAGTCACTCCCAGTGCCTCCAACGTTCCTCCCAGTTTGTCTAATGCCAATCCCAGTCCATTCCCAGTGCACTGTCAGATTTCCATACTCCATTTCAGTGCCCTGCAATGCCCCCAATTCACACCCCTCTCTCCCAGTGCCCCCCCATTCCCTCCCCCTTCATTCCCAGTCCCTCCCAGTACCACACCACCCCTCCTAGCTCTCTCCCAGCGCCCCCCCAGCTGATCCCAGTGTCTCCCCTCTCTCTCCCAGTGCCCCCCAGCGTGTCCATCTCGCTGGTGCCCTCGAGCTCCCAGCCCGAGCCCGGCCGCCTGCTGTGCTCCGTGATGGATTTCTACCCTGCGCAGGTGCAGGTGAGGTGGTTCCAGGGCCAGCAGGAGCTCTCGGAGCAAGTGATGACCACCGACCTGCTCCCCAACGGGGACTGGACCTACCAGCTGCTGGTGCTGCTGGAAACGCCCCCCCGGCGCGGGGTCACCTACACCTGCCAGGTGGAGCACGTCAGCCTGGAGCAGCCCCTGAGGCGGCACTGGGGTACGGCCAGAGCCCACAGCGCCGGGGGGAGCGGGGGAGGCACTGAGGGGGCTGGCAGGGGGATTGGGCTGTGCTGGGGGAAACTGGGAGGGAGGTGGAGAGAGGCTGGTTTATACTGGGAGAGGGGCTTGGGGGTGTGGGAGGGCTGGGAAGGGGTTGGAAGGATGTTGGGGAGGGTGGGATGAGGTTCTGGGGGTGCTGGTGGGCACTTGGAGGGAGTTTGGGGGTGCTGGGGGGAACTGGGAGGGAGTTGGAGTGAGGCTGGAGGGGCTTGAAGGAGATTGGGGATGGAAAAGCAAAGGTTTGAATGAGGCTGGTTGTGCAGGGAAGAGACTGGGAGGGACCTTGGTGAGTCCTGGTGGGGCTGGGAAGGGACTGGGAGAGGGTTTGGGGGTCCTGGGGCGGTGGGGGGCAACTGGGAGGGGTTGTGGGGTGCTGAGAGGGACGGGAGGGGCTTTGGTGTGTCCTGGGGAGGCTGGGAATGGATCGGGAGGAGGTTTCAGGGGCTCCTGGGTGGGCTGGGGGCGACTGGGAGGGTGCTTGGAGGGGCTTGGGGTGTCGGTGAGAGGTTTTTGGGGGTCCTGAGCCCTGCTGACCCCGCAGAGATGCCGCCGGACGCTGCCCGCAGCAAGATGCTGACGGGGATCGGGGGCTTCGTGTTGGGCTTCGTCTTCCTGGCGCTGGGGCTCGGCTTCTACCTGCGCAAGAAGGTGAGGGGGGATCCCGGGGGTCGTGTCCCCCCTGCCCCGGAGGGGCTGTGCTCCCCCCGGGGCCCCCCAGCCCGGTGTCACCCCCTTTTCTCTGCCCACAGAGCTCCTGAGCCGCCGCCGGCCGCAGCCCCTCCCCGTGGCCTCGGGCCCGGCCGGGACCCCCCGCTCTCTCCCCGCGCTGATTTTGGGGGGTCGTGTGTCCCCCCAGCCCTGCTGTCACTCTGACCCCGCCCGGCTGCTCCCAGTGCTCCCAATAAAGCTTCCCAGTTGGCTCCGGTCGCGTTTCTTGGGGGGCACTGGGGAGGGACTTGGGGGGACCCCGCGGTGGGGCTGTGATTGGGGGGCAGACCTGACCCCGGGATGGATCGGGAATGGGGACCCCCGTGTGTCCCCAAGTGTCACCCCGCTCTGGGGACCTTTGGGAGGCAGCTGAACCCCGATAAGGCACACAGCGAACCCCAAAAAAGGCGCTTAGACCCCCTGAGCCCCCCAGAA
>NW_028147632.1:1311796-1343472 GCF_008360975.1 Lichenostomus cassidix | reverse complement strand
CTGACCCCGGGATGGATCGGGAATGGGGACCCCCCTGTGTCCCCAAGTGTCACCCCGCTCTGGGGGCCTTGGGAGGCAGCTGAACCCCGACACGGCACACAGCGAACCCCAAAAAAGGCGCTGACACCCCCTGAGCCCCCCAGAACCTCCAAACCCCATAGAAAAACAGCCCCGAAAAATAGCCCCGCGAAAATGAGCCAATGGGAGAAGGCGCTGAGCGATTCTGATCCAATCCGAGCTCGCGGCGCTGATGACTCTCCAGTTCCCAGGCAGACCCGCAGCGCCCAGCGCTCCCCACCCCAACCCCACCTGCGCCGCCCCCTCGCCCCCAGCGCTTCCCGCCAGCCCAAGTTGGGGAGGGGGCGCGTGGGGGGCGCCCAGGCCTGGCCCGGAGCCCAGCGCTGCCCCAGCCCGACCTGCCCCGGCTCCATCCCGGCTCCTCCCGCGGCATGCGACAGCGTGGGGAAAAGGGGGGGAAAGGGTGGGCGCTGGGCTTAGGGGGAGGAGGAGAAGGGATGGAGGAGGAGGAGGAGGGATGAGGAAGGAGCGGAAGAAAGGCCGGAGATCCGAGGAGGAGGAGGAGGAGGAGGAGGCGGGAGGAGGAAGGAGGAGTGAGGAACAGGAGGAACCGGAAGAGGTTGGAGAGAGGAAGAGGAGGAGCAGCAGAAGCAGCGCGCAGCTCTTTGTCTGCCGCTGCCCCGGGAGCATCGGCGCCCCGCACGCCGCAGGTGAGGGGGAGGAGGAAGTCGCCCCAAATGTCTCGGGGGTCCCCGAGCGGCGTTTTTTCTGGGCGGGTGTTTGGAGCTCGCAGCTTGCGGGATTGAGCCCCAAATCTCGTGGAGGGTCACTGGGAGGGTTTGATTGTGCGGGGGGAACGTTTGGATGCGGCGGAAGGGCAAAGCTGAGGCGGCAGTGGGGCTTTGGGGGATATTTTGGGGGCTGCAGGTGGGCACGGCCCGGTGTCGGGGTGGGAGGGGGACATGGGGCATGGGGTCCGGCCGGGAGAGCGGTGGAGGGGAAGGGCGGGAGCCCCGGAGGGGGGTGAGCGGAGAGGGGCGATGGCGGAGCTGGGGGAGCCCCGGCAGGCTGGAGAGGGGGGAGCGTGGATAAGGGGGAAGCCTGGGATCCCTGGAAGCACGGAGCAGAGAATGAGGGGAGAAGGGACCCGTGGGACCCCCAAAGCCCCCGGATCATCCCTAAGCGGGACCCTGGAAAATAGGGAAGCCCGGGAGCCACGGGAGCCCCATGAGTGCAGGGAAGGGAGACCCTGAGGAGGCCAAAGTGAAAAGAGCAGAGAGAAGGAAACGCTGGGAGGGTTTTGAGGTGAATGGTGGTGGTTTGGAGTTTTTATGGACACAAACCCCTGGGAGAGTTGCAGAGCTGGAGCTGGGCAGGAGGAACCCCCAGGGCAAGGTGCTGAGCCCTTGTTTTTGCCCCAAAGCAGGATTTGTCATTGCCAAGGCGTGGCCGGATGGAGGAGGAGGAAAAGGCCCGGAGATGCAGCCGGAGCTCGGAGCTGGGGGAGAAGCCTGAGGGCAGAGAGAAGCCCCACAAGTGTGGGGAATGTGGGAAAAGGTTCAGGCGGAGATCTGATCTTATCCGGCACCAGAGGATCCACACCGGGGAAAAGCCCTATGACTGTGGGAAGTGTGGGAAGAGCTTCAGCCAGATGTCCACCCTGATGCAGCACCAGGTGATCCACACTGGGGAAAAGCCCTACGATTGCACAGAATGTGGGAAGAGCTTCAGCCACAGCTCCGCCCTGATGCAGCACAAGAGGATCCACACTGGGGAAAAGCCCTACGATTGTGGGGAATGTTGGAAAAGCTTCCGCGACCGCTCCACCCTGATCCAGCACAAGAAGATCCATACTGGGCAGAGGCCCTATGAGTGTGGGAAGTGTGGGAAGAGGTTTCAGAGGAGCTGCGATCTCCTCCGCCATGAGCGCATTCACACCCAGGAGAGGCCCTTCTGCTGCCCTGACTGTGGGAAGGGCTTCAAGCTCAACTCCACCCTCATCAGGCATCGGCGCATCCACACTGGGGAAAAGCCCTATGAGTGTGGGAAGTGTGGGAAGAGCTTCAGCCGGATGTCCACCCTGATCACACACCAGGTGATCCACACTGGGGAAAAGCCCTACGATTGCACGGAATGTGGGAAGAGCTTTAACCACAGCTCTGCCCTGATGCAGCACAAGAAGATCCACACTGGGGAGAGGCCCTATGAGTGTGGGAAGTGTGGGAAGAGGTTTCAGACCAGCTCCCATCTCCTCCGCCATGAGCGCATTCACACCCAGGAGAGGCCCTTCCGCTGCCCTGACTGTGGGAAGGGCTTCAAGCAAAACTCCAACCTCATCACCCACCGGCGCATCCACACTGGGGAAAAGCCCTACGAGTGTGGGGAGTGTGGGAAGAGCTTCAGCCAGATGTCCACCCTGATGCAGCACCAGGTGATCCACACTGGGGAAAAGCCCTACGATTGTGGAGAATGTGGGAAGAGCTTCAGCCAGAGCTCCACCCTGATGCAGCACAAGAAGATCCACACCGGGGAGAGGCCCTATGAGTGTGGGAAGTGTGGGAAGAGGTTCCAGACCAGCTCCAATCTCCTCGTCCATGAGCGCATTCACACCCAGGAGAGGCCCTTCCGCTGCCCTGACTGTGGGAAGGGCTTCAAGCGAAACTCCACCCTCATCACCCACCGGCGCATCCACACTGGGGAAAAGTCCTACGAGTGTGGGAAGTGTGGGAAGAGCTTCTCACAGAGCTCTCATTTGACTCAGCACCAACGGAGGCACCAGTGAGGGAAGCCCTGCGAGTGTCCCGAGTGCAGGAAGAGCTTCATTGCTGCTGCAACTCCATCCCCAGTGGGAAGATCTGCAGTGGATGATCCCCAGTGATCCCCGTTGGGCAGAATCCTGGTGACCCCCATTCCAGGTGATCCCCGTCAGCTGATGGGAAGGTATTTTAAATGGTCAAAACTTACTACTTCTCCTATTCTGAGTTTATTAGCAATAAATTCAATTCACTTCCCCAGTTCTGAGCCTGTTTTGTGCACAAAGGTGTTGGATGAGGGATCTCTTAGCCAGGTCCTTCTGTCAGCTCAGGAAGCCTTGGTTCAATGTTCTCTCCCCATGGCGGCTGTGCAGGGCAGTGAGAGAGCAGCTCTGCTGGGTGCCTGGCATGGGGCCAGCGTCACCCCACTGCAATGTGCCATGGCCTCGTGTGGCCCTGTGCTCTGGAGCCAGCGCTGCTGTTGCTTTTTCCTTGCTGATGGTTTTCTCTTTTGCAGGAAAGGCTTGTGAAGTGCCCCCGCTGTCCCTGGCGTCCCCTGGGCGCCGGCAGCCGCGTCCCTTGGCCTGCTCCCCCTGGGCCGTTGCAGGGCGGCTGGCGGAGGCTGGGAGCTGCCGGGGGGGCCGTGGGGCTGCCCCGGGGGCTGCGTGCCGAGGCGGGGCCGGGAGGTGCGGAGAACTTGGTCGCTGTTTGCAGAGCAATGGCGCCTTGGGCCCGGGCCCGTTGCAGGGCTGTTCCTCATGTGCGGCTTTGGCCTCGGCCAGCCCGGGGGGCCCTGAGAGCGCGGGGCTTGGGCTGTGCGCTGTGCAGAGCCCGCGCCTCGCTGCCCTTGGCTGGCTGTGCTGTCACTCGGGATTGTCCCAGCGCCATTGCTGCTCGGTGCCAGCGAGCGGGGACAAGGCCGGCGCCGGTGTCGCCCCCAGGCAGGCAGGCAGGCAGGCAGGCAGGCAGGGCTTTAGTGGGGCAGCAGCGGCGCCATGGTGGGAGCGTGTGTGCGGCCCGGGAGCGGCGGCAGCGGGCGGAGCCCGGGGAGGCGGCGGCGGAGCTCGGAGAGGCTGTCCCAGCGCAGGTGGGAGCCGCGCTGCCTTGTGCCGGGGCTCGGCGCTCGCTGCGGGCGGATGGAGGGGATGCAGGGGGCGGCAGGGGGGCTGTGGCGGCTTCCTTCTCCCGTCTCCCTCCCTCCCTCCCTCCCTCGCTGGCTGTGGCGCCGTGTTGCCGCTGGCCTGAGGCCGCTGAGGGAGCGGCTGCCCGCGGTCTCCTTGCCGCTGCTGCCTCGGCAGGAGGCGGTGCCGGAGCAGCGCTGGCTCGTCCCGCTCGCTGTCGGTAGCACAGAGGTGGCTGCGCTGTCGGCGGCAGTGTGCGGGAAAATCCGCGTGGCCAGAGGTTTGTGTGGCCGCAGGAGACAGAGGAGTCGTGTGAAAGTGACTTTAGGGATGGACAGAGGGAGAGGCCGTGGGGCATTTGCCATGGGGCTGTAAAACGCAGCCTCCTTTCTATGCTCGTTTCCCCGGCTGCGTTTCATTGTCCCTTTGCCCTCTTGTCACCGTACCTGCGGGAAAACCAAAAACCTTTCAACACGATTTTTAATGTTAGAGAGTCAAGGCGTTACTTTATTATCTGAGCAGGATGTTGTTCTGGCCAGGATGTACCACGGGAGAGACCTCATATATGCAGATCTATGGTTTGTAAAGAGAATTATGCCATGGCACATTATTTTACATGATTTTTCAGATTTTTTTTACAGTTTAAAGTCATGGAAGCGTTTTTGGTCAGTCTTAATTGGTTCCATGTTGCTTGTTTTCTAATATATGGTTTCCTATTGGATCCAGATTTCTTCTCTTCTGATGCTAATTAGGTTTTCCTTCTTATCTCTCTTTAGCCAGACAAGGTGTCTCCAAACAGCCAGGGGTGAGGTTTGGAGCTGATGTTCGTTAATGGCTGCTGATGGCCTTTTGTCTTTTGGGCTCCTCCTAGTCTGTAGTTATGTTGAGCTCATCAGACCTCACTTGGCAGAACAATGTCCTGGAAAAAAAACTTAAAATTCCTTTTCCCTGGCTAAAGACAACCCAAACCTTTGACAAAAGTTATACAAAATATTCAAACTGGTATATTTTCCAACACTCTGGCTGAGGTACTTGGAAGGTACAGACTTCCCGATCCGCCCACTGCCTGTGTCCCTTAACATGCACCCCTAGTTTGTGTAACATTCGGTATTCGTGGCTCTGGGAAGTGTTTGTTCTGCTTGTGGAAGTTCAGGAATGGAGCAGGAGCTTGGCTGAGCAGCAGTCTGTATCAATTAGTAACAATTCCAATTCACAAATTGGTTCTGGGACCTGATAGGAATTCTTAGGATTCCCAGGGGCTGCTCCATGGTGTTGTAGGATTTGTTCTGGTGGCCGTTTTTAATTTTTTAAACATTTTTTGAGGTGCACCCTCCTGACCTTATTTAGCACTTTTGTGTAATTAAATCATTCTATATTTGGATTCCCAACTTATTTCCCCGAACTTTTGGTATCAAAAATCCCCAGTGTTTAATTACACTCTATAAAGCATCCACAATGCTAGAACATGTTGGAGTGAGGAGAGACATGATTTTCCCCCACTTTTATTAATGAAGTTTTCCCAACATTTTCCCATTTGCTCTTTTTCTTTGCAGCTGAACCAGTTTGTGCTGCACAGTCAGATCTCCTCAGTCTGGGCTCTGCCCTGAGCTGTGCAAATTCCATCTGTGCAAGCAGGCAGAGCTCGGGCTGAGGGACAGAGGGAATTGGCCCAATTGCTCCCCCAGGCCACAAGGCCCTGGTCCATTGTCCAGCCTTTGCCCCAGCAGGGTTCATTTGCATTTCTAAAGCTCCTTCCTCTCGTGGCTGCCTGGAACCGAAGCTTCTCTGCCAGGGCAGCCATCGGGTGACTCACATGTGGCTCTGCCCCCCACAAGCTGCTTTGGGGTTTGTTCTTCATCAATATTGTATTAATTAGCTGCAGGAGGAGGAGGAGGAGGTGGGATTTTGTAGAAGAGGAGGAGGAGGAGTGAGAGGAAGAGGAGTGTGAGGAAGAGTAGGGATAGAGGAGGAGGAGCAGGAAGAGGAGGCAGCCCAAGGTTCCAGCACTGCCTGTATCTGCAGCCCCCCACATGCAGCAGGGGACTGGGGAGGGGGATCCACGATTTTCACGGGGCCTAAATCATGATGTTTTTAAGGTTTATTGGGCTAAATGTTCATGCTTTGGGGTTTCTTTGGGAGTAAATCTTTATATCTTGAAGGGGCTTTTGGCTGAATCTTGATATTGTGGGAGTTTGGGGTCTGTTTCTTTATGTTTGTGGGATATTTGGGAATCTCGGTGGTTAGTGGTTTTTACAGCCACCAAACTGCCAGAGACTTGCAGAGCTGGAGCTGGGCAGGAGGAACCCCCAGGGCAAGGCGCTGAGCCCTTGTTTTTCCCCCAAAGCAGGATTTGTCATTGCCAAGGCGTGGCCGGATGGAGGAGGAGGAAAAGGCCCGGAGATGCAGCCGGAGCTCGGAGCTGGGGGAGAAGCCTGAGGGCAGAGAGAAAAAAGCTGCCAGGAGCTTCCTGAATGGAGGGAAAGGGGGGATGGGACCTTTAGAAGAGTTGAATTGGGTTTGATCCACCTGGAATTGGGTTTGATCCACCTGGAATTGGGTTTGATCCTCCTGGAATTGGGTTTAACCCACCTGAAATTTGGTTTGATCCATCTAGAACTGGAATGGATTTACCTGAAATGGGGTTTTGTCGACCTGGAATTAGGTTGATTCATCCTGGAATTCGGTTGCATCCCACTGGAATTTGGTTTAATCGGCCTGGAATTGGGTTGGATCCACCCGGAATTTGGTTGAATCTCTCAGGTATTTGGTTGGTTCATCCTGCAGTTGGGTTGGGTCCAGCTGGAACTGGGTTTGATCCATCTGGAATTCAGTTGGATTTACCTCAAATTGGGTTTGATCCACCTGGAATTGGATTGGATTGAGCTGGAATTTGGTTTAATCTACCTGGAATTTGGTTTGATCCTCCTGGAATTGGGTTGGATCCACCTGGAACTGGATTGGATTCACCTGGAATTCCATTGGATCAACCTGGAATTGGGTTAAATCCACCTGGAATTGGGTTGAATGCCCTTGGAATTCAGTTGGATTTACCTGGAATTGGGTTTGAGCCACCTGGAGTTGGATTTGATCCACCTGAGATTGGGTTGGATTTACCTGGAATTTGGTATAATCTGCCTAGAACTGGAGTTGATCCACCAGGAATTGGGTTGAGTCCACCTGGAATTGGCTTTGAATGGTGTTGGTGCTGCAGTAGAGGCTGGAATTGCCCCAGGATCCTCCTGGAATCGAGTCAGACACACCTGGAATTGGGCTGAATTCCCCTGGAAATGGAGTTTTGGTTATATTCTGTCTGGATGATGGTGTGGGGCAATGGGAATGGGGAATTGTGAGGGGGAGAGCATAAAAAACCTGGAAAATGGCGATTTCCCCCAAAATCCTGGGAACAGAGAGGGTTGAGCACTGCCAGAGCCCCAAAATCCTGGGGAAAAGAGGAATTTGAGCATTCTGAGCCTCTCAAAATCCTGGAAAAGAGGAAGTAGGAACTCCCAGAGCCCTAAATCCTCACTATAGGGGCTTTTGGAATTCCCAGAGTCCCAAAATTCCAGGAATAGCGGGGTTTGGGAAATCCCAGAGCTCCAAAAGCCTGTAAAAAGCGGACATGGGAACACCCAATTCCCTAAATGCTTTGTACAGGGGGCTTTGGACACACCCAGTCCCAAAAAATTGTGGGTACGGGGGGCTTTGGGAAATCCCAGAGCCCCAAAATTCTGGAAAAAGAGGAATTTCAGCAAAATGAGACCCTAAAAATCATGGAAAAAGTGTATGTGGGAACGCCCAGTTCCCCAAATCCTCACTACAGGGGGGTTTGGGAACTTCAAGAGCCAAACATCTTGGAAAAAAGAGGAGTTTGGTAAATTCCAGCTCTGAAAATTCTGGGAATAATGTGGTTTAGGATCTCCAAGTTCCCCAAATCCTCAGTACAGGGGGGTTTCAGAAATCCCAGAACCCCAAAATTGCGGGAACAGGAGGGTTTGGGAATTCCAAGAGCCCCAAAAAGCTGGAAAAAGAGGATACAGGAACACCCAGTTCCCTAAACCCTGTGTACAGGGGGGGTGTGGAATGCCCAGCTTCAAAAAATCCTGGGAACAGGGGGCTTTGGGAACTCCTAGAGCCCCAAAATCTCGGGTACAGGGGGGTTTGGGAACTCCCAGAACCCCAACACCGGGGGAAAAGAGGAGTTTGACCGCTGCTGACCCCAAAAAATGGGGAAAAAAATGCGTAAAACCCTGAAAAAACAGGAAGTTTGGCCAACGCCCTTCCCAGAAAAATCCCCAAAAAGGGGGATGGACCTTCTGAATCTCCCCGATGCCCTTTTGCCATGGATCCAGGACACCCCAAATCCCAACGCCGTGGCTCCAGGACCCCCCAAAGCCCACCTTGGAGCCCCCAAAGGCCAGGCAGGGTCAGCGCCAGCAGCAGCAGCAGGCAGGGGCAGCTCCGTGCTCCATCCATGGCGCCTCGGGATGTGGCGACACTGGGAAGGGTCAGTGGTGGTCCCAGTGCAGCGGCGGCGAAGTGGGGGGAGTGGGAGTGGGGGCGCAGCGCCCCAAAAGCGGCGGAGCCAATGGGAGGGCGTGTGTGTTGTGTCGTCACCGGTTGCCGGGTAGAGCCTGTGCAAAACGGGCCCCAAACCGGCCCGGCCAATCGGAGCGCGTCCAAAACAACTGCGGCCAATGGCAGCGCGCCCAAAACCACGCCCAGGCAATGGGAGCGCGTCCCAAAACGGCGCCCGGCCAATCAGAGCGCGCGGGGCGGATGATCCCGCCCTGCTCCGGACTGGAGCTCCCAGTGCAGCGGCTGCTGCGGGGCTGGCGGCAGCTGCCCGGCGCTGGCCATGGGGCGAGTGGCGGCAGCTGGGGCCCTACTGGTGGCACTGGTGGTGCTGGGAGCCACCCCGGCTGCGGGCGCGGAGCTGTCGGGTGAGCGGGGGGAGCAGGGAATGCGATGGGAAAGGGGGAAAAGGGGAAAGAAAGGGGTTTGGGAGCCCAAAGTGGAGGGGGAGGAGGAGGGGAAGCCGAAAGGGAGAGCGGGAGGGGCTGAGGGTTGGGGGAAGGTGAGGAAGGGGTGGGAGAGGGTGGGGAAGTGGGGAAAAGGGGAGGGTGGGAGCCCAAAACTGAGCGGGAGGGGGATGGGGATGGAGAAATTGTGGGTGAAAGGGTGGGAAAACGGCAAAAAGAGAGGATGGGACCCCAAAACTGCATTGGGGAGTAGCTGACAATGGCGGGGAGTGAGGATGTGAAAGGAAAAATAGGGAGAAGGGTGGGAAAGAGGAAGTGGGAGCGCGGGCAGGAGGGTCCCATGGCGGCCGTGGGGCACAGGGGGTGGGGAGTGGGGATCCGGGGTGACCCCCGGAGCTCTGGGATCGATGGGGGTGCTGGGGGAACGCCTGACCTGTGCCTTGCACACACAGGGGTCTTGCAGTTTATGGCATCCAGTGAGTGTCACTTCATTAACAGCACGGAGAAGGTGAGGTTCCTGCAGAGGTACATCTACAACCGGGTGGAGTACCTGAGGTTAGACAGCGATGAGGGGAAATACTTGGGGTTCACCCCCTTTGGGGAGAAATGGGTCAAGTACTGGAACACCAACCCGAATCTACTGGAGTATGTACAGACTGAGGTGGACAGGTACTGCCGGCACAACTACGAGGTGTTCACCCCATTCAGCGTGGAGCGCAGAGGTGAGCGTGGGGCAGAGGTGTCCCCTCAGGCTCTGCCCTGGCAATGACCCTGCAGCCCCTCAAACCCTCCCTGGGAATCACCCAGAGCCCTCAGCCCTCCTTGGGCCAAACCAGGGGCTTCTTGTCCTTCTCAGTGACTCCTATAGCTCTCCCAGTCCCCCCCAGTCCATCCCAGTCCCCCCTCAGCGCGTCCATTTCAGCCAAGCGTGAAGATGACGCTCCTCAGATAATCATTTCGCACGTCTCTGATGACTCATCAGGCAGACAAGCTGCACCGAGTTCCCCGCGCTGGGCTTAACCTCACAATGCCGTGGAATTCATTCCCAGTTCCTCCCAGTGCCACCACAGTCACTCCCAATGTCTCTAATGCAATCCCAGTCCATTCCCAGTGCACTCCCAGACCTCCACCCTCCATGAAGTGCCCTCCCAGTGCTCCCCAATCCACACACTTCTCTTCCAGTCATTTTCCAGTCCCAATGCCACCACAGTCACTCCCAGTCCCTCTAAACCCAATCACAGTTCAATCCCAGTCTGTTCTCATTCCCCTACGAGACCTCCATTCTCTCTCCCATTGCCCTCACAGTGCTCCCCCATCCACTCCCCGCTTTTCCAGTGCAATCCCAGCCCCACCCAGTGCCACCACGCTCCATCCCAGTCCCTCTAAACCCATCCCCAGTCCATGCCCAGTCCACTCCCAGACCTCCACCCTCTCTCCCAGTGCCCTCCCAGTGCCCTCCCAGTGCCCCCAATCCACTCCCCTCTCTCCCACTGCCAGCCCCAGTCCCTCCCACTTCATTCCCATTCCCTCCCAGTCCATTCCCAGTCCCTCCCAGTGCCACACCACCCCTCCCAGCTCTCTGCCAGCGCCCCCCCAGCTGATCCCAGTGTCTCCCCTCTCTCTCCCAGTGCCCCCCAGCGTGTCCATCTCGCTGGTGCCCTCGAGCTCCCAGCCCGAGCCCAGCCGCCTGCTGTGCTCCGTGATGGATTTCTACCCTGCGCAGGTGCAGGTGAGGTGGTTCCAGGGCCAGCAGGAGCTCTCGGAGCAAGTGATGACCACCGACCTGCTCCCCAACGGGGACTGGACCTACCAGCTGCTGGTGCTGCTGGAAACGCCCCCCCGGCGCGGGGTCACCTACACCTGCCAGGTGGAGCACGTCAGCCTGGAGCAGCCCCTGAGGCGGCACTGGGGTACGGCCAGAGCCCACAGCGCCGGGGGGAGCGGGGGAGGCACTGGGGAGGCTGGCAGGGGGATTGGGCTGTGCTGGGGGGAACTGGGAGGGAGGTGGAGAGAGGCTGGTTTATACTGGGAGAGGGGCTTGGGGGTGTGGGAGGGCTGGGAAGGGGTTGGAAGGATGTTGGGGAGGGTGGGATGAGGTTCTGGGGGTGCTGGTGGGCACTGGGAGGGAGTTTGGGGGTGCTGGGGGAACTGGGAGGGAGTTGGAGTGAGGCTGGAGGGGCTGGAAGGAGATTGGGGATGCAAAAGCAAAGGTTGGAATGAGGTTGGTTGTGCTGGGAAGAGACTGGGAGGGACCTTGGTGAGTCCTGGTGGGGCTCGGAAGGGACTGGGAGAGGGTTTGGGGGTCCTGGGGCGGTGGGGGGCAACTGGGAGGGGTTGTGGGGTGCTGAGAGGGACGGGAGGGGCTTTGGTGTGTGCTGGGGAGGCTGGGAATGGATCGGGAGGAGGTTTCAGGGGCTCCTGGGTGGGCTGGGGGCGACTGGGAGGGTGCTTGGAGGGGCTTGGGGTGTCGGTGAGAGGTTTTTGGGGGTCCTGATCCCTGCTGACCCCCCAGAGATGCCGCCGGACGCTGCCCGCAGCAAGATGCTGACGGGGATCGGGGGCTTCGTGTTGGGCTTCGTCTTCCTGGCGCTGGGGCTCGGCTTCTACCTGCGCAAGAAGGTGAGGGGGGGTCCCGGGGGTCGTGTCCCCCCTGCCCCGGAGCGGCTGTGCTCCCCCCGGGGCCCCCCAGCCCGGTGTCACCCCTTTTCTCTGCCCACAGAGCTCCTGAGCCGCCGCCGGCCGCAGCCCCTCCCCGTGGCCTCGGGCCCGGCCGGGACCCCCCGCTCTGTCCCGGCGCTGATTTTGGGGGGTCGTGTGTCCCCCCAGCCCTGCTGTCACTCTGATCGCGCCCGGCTGCTCCCAGTGCTCCCAGTAAAGCTTCCCAGTTGGCTCCGGTCGCGTTTCCTGGGGGGCACTGGGGAGGGACTTGGGGAGACCCCGCGGTGGGGCTGTGATTGGGGGGCAGACGTGACCCCGGGATGGATCGGGAATGGGGACCCCCGTGTGTCCCCAAGTGTCACCCCGCTCTGGGGGCCTTGGGAGGCAGCTGAACCCCGACACGGCACACAGCGAACCCCAAAAAAGGCGCTGAGACCCCCTGAGCCCCCCAGACCCTCCAAACCCCATAGAAAAACAGCCCCGAAAAATAGCCCCGCGAAAATGAGCCAATGGGAGAAGGCGCTGAGCGATTCTGATCCAATCCGAGCTCGCGGCGCTGATGACTCTCCAGTTCCCAGGCAGACCCGCAGCGCCCAGCGCTCCCCACCCCAACCCCACCTGCGCCCCCCCCTCGCCCCCAGCGCTTCCCGCCAGCCCAATTTGGGGAGGGGGCGCCTGGGGGGCGCCCACGCCTGGCCCGGAGCCCAGCGCTGCCCCAGCCCGACCTGCCCCGGCTCCATCCCGGCTCCTCCCGCGGCATGCGACGGCGTGGGGAAAAGGGGGGGAAAGGGTGGGCGCTGGGCTTGTGGGGAGGAGGGGAAGGGATGGAGGAGGAGGAGGAGGGATGAGGAAGGAGCGGGAGAAAGGCCGGAGATCCGAGGAGGAGGAGGAGGCGGGAGGAGGAAGGAGGAGGAGCCGCGGGAGGAGGAAGGAGGAGAGAGGAAGAGGAGGAGCAGGAAGAGGTTGGAAAGAGGAAGAGGAGGAGCAGGAAGAGGTTGGAGAGAGGAAGAGGAGGAGCAGCAGAAGCCGCGCGCAGCTCTTTGTCTGCCGCAGCCCCGGGAGCATCGGCGCCCCGCATGGCGCAGGTGAGGGGGAGGAGGAATCGCCCCAAATGTCTCGGGGGTCCCCGAGCGGCGTTTTTTCTGGGCGGGTGTTTGGAGCTCGCAGCTTCCGGGATTGAGCCCCAAATCTCGTTCAGGGTCGCTGGGAGGGTTTGATTGTGCGGGGGGAACGTTTGGATGTGGCGGAAGGGCAAAGCTGAGGCGGCAATGGGGCTTTGGGGGATATTTTGGGGGCTGCAGGTGGGCACGGCCCGGTGTCGGGGTGGGAGGGGGACATGGGGCATGGGGTCCGGCCGGGAGAGCGGTGGAGGGGAAGGGCGGGAGCCCCGGAGTGGGGTGAGCGGAGAGGGGCGATGGCGGAGCTGGGGAAGCCCCGGCAGGCTGGAGAGGGGGGAGCGTGGCTAAGGGGGAAGCCTGGGATCCCTGGAAGCGCGGAGCAGAGAATGAGGGGAGAAGGGACCCCTGGGACCCCCAAAGCCCCCGGATCATCCCTACGCGGGACCCTGGAAAATAGGGAAGCCCGGGAGCCACGGGAGCCCCATGAGTGCAGGGAAGGGAGAGCCTGAGGAGGCCAAAGTGCAAAGAGCAGAGAGGGGGAAATCCTGTTAGGGTTTTGAGGTGAATGGTGGTGGTTTGGGGTTTTTATGGACACAAAGCCCTGGGAGAGTTGCAGAGCTGGAGCTGGACAGGAGGAACCCCCAGGGCAAGGCGCTGAGCCCTTGTTTTTCCCCCAAAGCAGGATTTGTCATTGCCAAGGCGTGGCCGGATGGAGGAGGAGGAAAAGGCCCGGAGATGCAGCCGGAGCTCGGAGCTGGGGGAGAAGCCTGAGGGCAGAGAGAAGCCCCACAAGTGTGGGGAATGTGGGAAAAGCTTCAGGCGGAGATCTGAGCTGATCACGCACCAGAGGATCCACACTGGGGAAAAGCCCTATGAGTGTGGGAAGTGTGGGAAAAGCTTTAGCCAGATGTCCAACCTGATCACACACCAGGTGATCCACACTGGGGAAAAGCCCTATGATTGCACGGAATGTGGGAAGAGCTTCAGCCACAGCTCCAACCTGATGCAGCACAAGAATATCCATACTGGGGAGAGGCCCTACGAGTGTGGGAAGTGTGGGAAGAGGTTTCAGACCAGCTCCCATCTCCTCGTCCATGAGCGCATTCACACCCAGGAGAGGCCCTTCCGCTGCCCTGACTGTGGGAAGCGCTTCAAGCAAAACTCCACCCTCATCACCCACCGGCGCATCCACACTGGGGAAAAGCCCTACGAGTGTGGGGAGTGTGGGAAGAGCTTCAGCCGGATGTGCACCCTGATGCGGCACCAGGTGATCCACACTGGGGAAAAGCCCTACGATTGCGTGGAATGTGGGAAGAGCTTCAGCAACAGCTCCAGCCTGATCAAGCACAAGAAGATCCACACCGGGCAGAGGCCCTATGAGTGTCCCACGTGTGGGAAGAGGTTTCAGACCAGCTCTAATCTCCTCCGCCATGAGCGCATTCACACCCAGGAGAGGCCCTTCCGCTGCCCTGACTGTGGGAAGGGCTTCAAGCAAAATGGCAACCTCATCAGGCACCGGCGCATCCACACTGGGGAAAAGCCCTATGAGTGTGGGGAGTGTGGGAAGAGCTTCAGCCTTATATCCACCCTTATCAAACACCGGATGATCCACACTGGAGAAAACTCCTATGAGTGTGAGAAGTGTGGGAAGAGCTTCAGCCAGATGTCCAACCTGATGCAGCACCAGGTGATCCACACTGGGGAAAAGCCCTACGATTGCCAGGAATGTGGGAAGAGCTTCAGCCACAGCTCTGCCCTGATGCAGCACAAGAAGACCCACACTGGGGAGAGGCCCTATGAGTGTGGGAAGTGTGGGAAGAGGTTTCAGACCAGCTCCAATCTCCTCCGCCATGAGCACATTCACACCCAGGAGAGGCCCTTCCGCTGCCCTGACTGCGGGAAGGGCTTCAAGCAAAACTCCCACCTCATCACCCACCGGCGCATCCACACTGGGGAAAAGCCCTACAAGTGTCCCGAGTGTGGGAAGAGCTTCTCCAGGAGCTCTCTCTTGACTCAGCACCAATGGAAGCACCAGTGAGGGAAGCCCTGCGAGTGTCCCGAGTGCAGGAAGAGCTTCATTGCTGCTCCAACTCAATCCCCAGTGGGAAGATCTGCAGTGGATGATCCCCAGTGACCCCAGCTGTGCAGAGCCCTGGTGATCCGTGCTGCTGCTGATCCGTGTCGCAAAGACACCTGGCTGGTGGCTCCACACCCTCCTGGCTCCCCGTGGGCACCTGGATGAAGGCAGGGCCAGGAATGTCCATGGGAGTTCCTGGGGACATCAGAAATTCCCTGGGGAGAGCGGATTTGTTGACTTTCCACCCCAGAAAATCTCACCTTTTGTGTTCAGTTATATCATCTCTTGGCATGAGGCAACACTGGATGGCCTTGGAGGTCTTTTGCAATATCAGTGATTCCATGATTGTGATTTTCTCTCACCCAAGGGCATCTTTCACAGCTAAATGGTTCTGAATTGGGGCAATGAGCAGGATTTTGGGGTGGAAACGTCCAAAAATGTTCTTCCCTTCCACCCAACCACATGGATCCTCAGTGGGCACAGACATGTAAATCCTTTTCTTTCGGGTTTGGTCTTGTTTTCATTTCAATCCTTCAAAACACCTGAATTTGGGGTAAAAATGAAGATATTGAGGTGAGACATGGGTGGGACATTGGGGTCACAGCTGTTATGATCCAAACATTGAGGTTCTTTGGAAATACCTCTGCCCAAATTAAGGTGCAAACGAGACCACATGCCAGTCAGTAGTGTAGGTTTTATTTGATAGTAAATATGAGAGAAAGTGGGAAGAAAAGAGAGGAGAAGAGAAGTAGGAAAAGAGGTGAGGGGGACAGAAAGAGGGAGAAAGAAAACATCACCATCCGTGGATCCCAACGATGTCACATTGATCTTCTCCAGCTGCTCTTCTCAGTGGTGGTTTTCCCCCCAAAAAGCACAGAGTGCCAAGGGTTAATATACACTCAGGCCAGGTGACAATGTCCAGCATGTCCCCCCGGGGCAGGGGACAGTCTCTAGCAGCAGACTCTGCTTGCATCACCTGCACTGCTGTGGTGCAAGGCCTGGCATTTGGGGGTCTGTGATGGATTGTGACTCCCCTCAGCTCCTCTCACGTCAAAGTCCCGATTTGATGTCGAACTGCTCCAGCAGCGTGCGGTGGAGATTTTTGGGGGTTCTGTGCCGTTTTGGGGGATTTTTGTGTCCTTCCTGGGGTTTCTGGGTCATTTTTGGGGGGGTTCTGGGTCACCTTTTGGGGTTTCTGTCTCACTTTTGGGCGTTTGTCATGTCATTTTTGGGGTTTTTTTATCATTTTAGGGGGTTTCTGTGTCATTTTTAGGGTCTCAAGTGTCACTTTTGGGGATTTCTGTGTCATTTTTAGGAGTTTCTTTGTCGTTTTTTGGGGTTCTGTGTCACTTTTTGGGATTTCTCTTCCATTTTTGGGGTTTTCTCTGCCGTTTTTGGGGTCTCACTGTCCCATTGGAGGTTTCCCATCGTCACTTTTTGAGTCTCCATGTCACTTTTTGGGGTTTCTGTGTCACTTTTAGGGTTTTTTTCTGCAATTTTTGGGGTTTCAGTGTCGTTTTTTGGGGTTTCTGTGTCACTTTGTGGTGGGGTTGGGGGTTCCACAGCTGGGCAGTTTGTGTAAACCTGGCTTCTGCTGATGCCTGATGGGTTTTTGTCCTTTTTCATTGTACTTTTATACTCTTTTTATATCCTTTTTACCCTTTCCCATTCCTGTACCTTTTACTCTCTGTATCTCAGCCCCACATGTTTATAACCCTTGTGCTCCAGCCTCGTTCAGAATTCTGTGGAGAAGACGAAACAATCTCCACAATTTCAAGAGCATGAGGCACCAGCCTTGAAAGAGCTTTATCACTGGGACATGTTTCTGTAAACTAATTTGTAACTTTTTTTTGGGAGGGAGGTAATTTGAATAAGGGGGCAATGACTTCATTTGTTAGGTTTCTCATTGGGGAATTTTAGATAGGGATGTTAATCAGTGAAGTCCATAAATTGCAAACCCGTGATATTGTCGCTCTCTTTCCGTCGTGGTGCACCTGGGATCCTATTAAACCAAGGGAATACCCTTTTCCTACACTGCGGGGTCTGTGCTCAATCTTTCCCAGCATTTTAGGCATCACAGTGAGCTGTGCTCTGCCCCCACCCCAAACTCAGCCAGGGATGATTCTCAGAGCAGCTGGTGGCTTTGGATTTGTGTGTGCATTCCTTTCCCTCAGCCTGAGATGAGTGAACAATAGGTTTCCCTTTATGGAATCTCAGCAGTTTGACTCTCAGTCCAAAGTCCCAGTCAGGTATCTTCAGGGAGGATTTTTGATTGTAGCTTCTTTGTACACTTTTTGTTATAATGAGCAAAACTTTGTATCGATGTTTGAGGTGTGAAATATTTCAGTGTCTGATAACAGCCAGGGTGGGACATTGGGGACACAGCCATGGTGGGACACTGGGGACACAGCCATGGTGGGACACTGGGGACACAGCCATGGTGGGACATTGGGGACACAGCCAGGGTGGGACACTGGGGACACAGCCAGGGTGGGACATTGGGGACACAGCCATGGTGGGACACTGGGGACACAGACAGGGAGGGCAAAGGCAGGCAGAGCTGTCCCCTGTCCAAAACTGCACCCCAAAAATCCCCAAATTCAGGGATTTCTCCCAGAAAAAAGCTGTCAGGAGCTTCCTGAATGGAGGGAAAGGGGCGATGGGACATTTAAAAGAGTTGAATTGGGTTTGACACCTCTGGAATTGGGTTTGGTCCTCCTGGAACTGGATTGGATTGACTGGGAATTGGGTTGGATTGACCTGGAATTTGGTTTGATCCACCTGGAACTGGATTTGATTTACCTGGAATGGGGTTGAATCAGCCTGGAATTGGGTTTGGTCCACCTGGAATTTGTTTTGACTCACCTGGAGTTGGGTTTGATCAATCTGGAATTCAGTTGGATTTACCTGGAATTGGGTTGGATTTACCTGGAATTCGGTTTGATCCACCTGAAAAAGAGATGGATTTTCCTGGGATTTGGTTGACTGGACCTAGAATTGGGTTAGATCCACCTGGAATTGGGTTTGACCCACCTGGAGTTGGATTTGATCCCTCTGGAATTGGGTTTTATCTACCTGGAATTGGATTGAATGCCCCTGGAATTTGCTTTAATCTGCCTGTCATTGGGTGGATTGACCCAAAATTGGGATGGATTGACCCAAAATTGGGATGGATTGACCTAAAATTGGGTAAAATCCCATTGGGATTGGGGTGGAATTGACCCAAAATTGGTTAAATCCCACTGGGATTGGGGTTAGTGGGATTTGGGGTGGATTGACCCAAAATTGGGGTGGATTGACCCAAATTGGGTAAAATCCCATTGGGATTGGGGTGGGAATTGGGTTCAGTGGGATTGGTTGGGATTGGGGTGGAATTGACCCCAAATTGGGGTGAATTGACCCAAAATTGGGTAAAATCCCACTGGGATTGGGGTTTGGGGTCGAGCTGAATTGGGTTAAAAACCCCCAAAATTGGGTTAAATCCTACTGGAATTGGGGGGAATTGACCCCAAATTGGGTCAAATCCCATTAGGATTTGGGTTAAAAATCCCTGGAATTGGGTTTGTTCCACCTGGAATTGTTTTAAATCCTCCTGGAATTGGTTTAAAACCTCCCGAAACCCCAAAATCAACCCCAAAAATCCCCAAAATCAACCCAAAAATCCTCAAAATCTACCCCAAAATCCCTCCCAAAAATCCCCAAAATCAACCCAAAAATCCCTCCAAAAGTCCCCAAAAATCCCCAAAATCAACCCCAAAATCCCCAAAATCCCTCCCAAAAGTCCCCAAATTTTCAAAAATCCCTCCAAAAAATCCCAAAAATTTCCAAAAATATCAAAAATTTTCAAAAATTTCCAAAACCAACCCCAAAATCCATCCCAAAAATCCCAAAATTTTAAAAAATCCCCAAATCCCTCCCAAAAATTTTCAAAAATCTCCAAATCCCTCCCAAAATTCCCCAAAATCAACCTCAAAATCCCTAAAATCCCCAAAATCAACCCAAAAATCCCCAAAATCAACCCAAAAAAATCCCAAAATTTTCAAAAAATCTCAAAATCCCTCCCAAAAATCCCCCAAATCAGCCCCAAAAACCTCCCAAAAATACCAAAAATTTTCAAAAATCCCCCAAAATCCTCAAACCCCCCCCCAAAAAAATCCCCAAAAAAACCCCAAATATCGCGACATTACCTGTCAGGATCCTGGAATTGCTTGTCTATCGTGATATTCTACTTGTCTATCGCGATATATCCCCAAATAATCCCAAAAAATCCCAAATATCGCCCAAAAATCGCGACATTACCTATGGGGATCCTGGAGCTGTTGTAGGCCCGCATGGAGCTCTCCAGGTTCTGCTTGTCTATCGCGATATTCTGCAGAGCTCCCTGCGCCTCGAAGCTGGCGAACTGCTGGAACTCGGGCAGCCGCCAGACCGTCTCCTCATTCTCCACGTGGAAAATCTCGTCGCCGTCGAAGTCGAACATGAACTGCCCGAATTCTGCCCGGGAGTCCAGGGATTTCTGGTAGAACTCCGTCTGGATGATGCTGTGAGGGGGGACTGGGGGGAGAAAATGGGATTTTTGGGGTGAAATCCCAAAAAAAAAGGGATTTCGGGGTGAAATCCTGAGAAAAAATGGCGATTTTTGGCTAAAATCCCAGGAAAAATTGGTGATTTTTGACCAAAATCACAGGGAAAATTGGGATTTTTTGCTCGAAATCCTGGGAGAAATTGGGATTTTGTACTCAAAATCCCAAGAAAAATTGGGATTTCGAGTCAAAATCCTGAGAAAAATTGGGAATTTTTGCCTAAAATCGCAGGAAAAAATATTTGGGATTTCTACTCAAAATTGCAGGGGAAAATATTTGGGATTTCCACTCAAAATCCTGAGAAAATTTGGGATTTTTGGTCGAAATCCCAAGAAAAATTGGTGATTTTTGACCAAAATGCTGAGAAAAATCAGGGATTTTTTACTTGGAATCCTGAGAAAAATTGGGGATTTTGGTTTGAAATCCCAAGAAAAATTGGGATTTTGAGTCAAAAGCCCAGGAAAAATTGGGGATTTTGCCTGAAATCCTAAGAAAAATTGGGGATTTTTGCCCGAATTCCGCCCGGGAGTCCAGGGATTTCTGGTAGAACTCCGTCTGGATGATGCTGTGAGGGGGGACTGGGGGAAAAATCAGAATTTTGGTCGAAATTCCCAAAAAAACCCGAATTTCTACATGAAATCCCCCAAAAAATTGGGATATTTTGACCAAAATCCTAAAAGATTTGGGGATTTTTGCTCAAAATCGCAGGAAAAAATGGAATTTCTACTCAAAATTGCAGGGGAAAAAGGTTGGGATTTCTACTCAAAATCCTAAGAAAAATTGGGGATTTTTACTCGAAATCCTGAGAAAAATTGGTGAATTTTGACCAAAATCCCGAGAGAAACTGGGATTTTGTACTCAAAATCCCAAGAAAAATTGGGGATTTTTTACTCAAAATCCTGAGAAAAATTGGGATTTTGAGTCAAAATCCCAGGAAAAATTGGTGAATTTTGACCAAAATCCCACAAAAAATTGGGGATTTTTGCCCGAATTCTGCCCGGGAGTCCAGGGATTTCTGGTAGAACTCCGTCTGGATGATGCTGTGAGGGGGGACTGGGGGGAGAAATCGGGATTTTGGTGAAAATTCCCAAAAAAATTGGGATTTTTGGGGTGAAATCCCAAAAAAATTGGGTTTTTTGGACCAAAATCCTAAAAGATTTGGGGATTTTTGCTCAAAATCGCAGGAAAAAAATGGAATTCCTACTTGAAATTGTGGGGGAAAATATTTGGGATTTCTACTCAAAATCCCAAGAAAAAATGGGATTTCGAGTTGAAATCCTGAGAAAAATTGGGGATTTTGGCTTGAAATCCTAAGAAAAATTCGGGATTATTACTCAAAATCCTGGGAAAAAATGGGATTTTGAGTTGAAATCCCAAGAAAAATTGGAGATTTTTGACCAAAATCCTGAGAAAAATTGGAGATTTTTACTCAAAAGCCCGAGAGAAATTGGGGATTTTGTACTCGAAATCCTAAGTAAAATTAGGGATTTTGCCTGAAATCACAAGAAAAATTGGGGATTTTTGCCCGAATTCCGCCCGGCAGTCCAGGGATTTCTGGTAGAACTCTGTCTGGATGATGCTGTGCGGAGGGACTGGGGGGAGAAAATGGGATTTTGGTGAAAATCCCCAAAAAAAATTGGGATTTTTGGTCAAAATTCTGAGAAAAAATTGCCATTTTTGGCTAAAATCCCGAGAAAAATTGGGTATTTTTGCTCAAAATTGCAGGAAAAAATGGAATTTCTACTCAAAATTGCAGGGGAAAAAGGTTGGGGTTTCTACTCAAAATCCTAAGAAAAATTGGGGATTTTTACTCGAAATCCCAAGAAAAATTGGGGATTTTGACCAAAATCCCGAGAAAAATTGGGGATTTTTGCCCGAATTCCGCCTGGGAGTCCAGGGATTTCTGGTAGAACTCCGTCTGGATAATGCTGTGAGGAGGGACTGGGGGGAAAAATGTGATTTTGGTGAAAATTCCCAAAAAAATTGGGATTTTTGGGGTGAAATCCCAAAAAAAATTGGGATTTTTTGACCAAAATCCTGAAAAAAATTGGGGATTTTTGCTCAAAATCGCAGGAAAAATTGGGATTTCTACTTGAAATTGAGGGGAAAATAATTGGGGATTTCTACTCAAAATCCTAAGAAAAATTGGGGTTTTTGACCGAAATCCTAAGAAAAATTGGTAATTTTTGCCTGAATTCCCAAAGAAAAATTGGGGATTTTGTACTCGAAATCCCAGGAAAAATTGGGATTTTTGACCAAAATCCTGAGAAAAATTGGGATTTTTACTTGAAATCCTGAGAAAAATTAGGGATTTTTACTGAAAATCCCGAGCGAAATTGGGATTTTGTACTCGAAATCCCAAGAAAAATTGGGGATTTTGCCTGAAATCCTGAGAAAAATTGGGGATTTTTGCCCGAATTCCGCCCGGGAGTCCAGGGATTTCTGGTAGAACTCCGTCTGGATGATGCTGTGAGGGGGGACTGGGGGGAGAAATCGGGATTTTGGTGAAAATTCCCAAAAAAATTGGGATTTTTGGGGTGAAATCCCAAAAAAAAAGGGATTTTTGGCCAAAATCCTAAAAGATTTGGGGATTTTTGCTCAAAATCGCAGGAAAAATTGGGATTTCTACTTGAAATTGAGGGGAAAATAATTGGGGATTTCTACTCAAAATCCTAAGAAAAATTGGGGTTTTTGACCGAAATCCTAAGAAAAATTGGTAATTTTTGACCAAAATCCTGAGAAAAATTGGGATTTTGGCTTCAAATCCTGAGAAAAATTGGGGATTTTGGTTTGAAATCACAAGAAAAATTGGGGATTTTTGCCCGAATTCCGCCCGGGAGTCCAGGGATTTCTGGTAGAACTCCGTCTGGATGATGCTGTGCGGAGGGACTGGGGGGAGAAATCGGGATTTTGGTGAAATTCCAAAAAAAATTGGGTTTTTTGGTCGAAATTCTGAGAAAAAATGGCGATTTTTGGCTAAAATCCAGAGAAAAAATTGCCATTTTTGGCTAAAATCCCAAGAAAAATTGGGTATTTTTGCTCAAAATTATGGGAAAAAATGGAATTTCTACTCAAAATTGCAGGGGAAAAAGGTTGGGATTTCTACTCAAAATCCTAAGAAAAATTGGGGATTTTTACTCAAAATCCTGAGAAAAATTGGTGAATTTTGACCAAAATCCCGAGAGAAATTGGGATTTTGTACTCGAAATCCCAAGAAAAATTGGGGATTTTTTACTCAAAATCCTGAGAAAAATTGGGGATTTTGAGTCAAAATCCCAGGAAAAATTGGTGAATTTTGACCAAAATCCCACAAAAAATTGGGTATTTTTGCCCGAATTCCGCCCGGGAGTCCAGGGATTTCTGGTAGAACTCCGTCTGGATGATGCTGTGAGGGGGGACTGGGGGGAGAAATCGGGATTTTGGTGAAAATTCCAGGAAAAGTTGGGATTTTTGGTCGAAATTCTGAGAAAAATTGGGATTTTGTACTCAAAATTATGGGAAAAAATGGAATTTCTGCTTGAAATTGCAGGGGAAAAAAGTTGGGATTTCTACTGGAAATCCTGACAAAAATTAGGGATTTTGCGTGAATTCCCCCAAAAAATTGGGGATTTTGGCTTGGAATCCTGAGAAAAATTGGGATTTTGAGTCGAAATCCCAAGAAAAATTGGGGATTTTGACTTGAAATCCTAAGAAAAATTGGAGATTTTTGACCAAAATCCTGAGAAAAATTGGAGATTTTTACTCAAAAGCCCGAGAGAAATTGGGGATTTTGTACTCGAAATCCTAAGTAAAATTAGGGATTTTGCCTGAAATCACAAGAAAAATTGGGGATTTTTGCCCGAATTCCGCCCGGCAGTCCAGGGATTTCTGGTAGAACTCTGTCTGGATGATGCTGTGCGGAGGGACTGGGGGGAGAAAATGGGATTTTGGTGAAAATCCCCAAAAAAAATTGGGATTTTTGGTCAAAATTCTGAGAAAAAATTGCCATTTTTGGCTAAAATCCCGAGAAAAATTGGGTATTTTTGCTCAAAATTGCAGGAAAAAATGGAATTTCTACTCAAAATTGCAGGGGAAAAAGGTTGGGGTTTCTACTCAAAATCCTAAGAAAAATTGGGGATTTTTACTCGAAATCCCAAGAAAAATTGGGGATTTTGACCAAAATCCCGAGAAAAATTGGGGATTTTTGCCCGAATTCCGCCTGGGAGTCCAGGGATTTCTGGTAGAACTCCGTCTGGATAATGCTGTGAGGAGGGACTGGGGGGAAAAATGTGATTTTGGTGAAAATTCCCAAAAAAATTGGGATTTTTGGGGTGAAATCCCAAAAAAAATTGGGATTTTTTGACCAAAATCCTGAAAAAAATTGGGGATTTTTGCTCAAAATCGCAGGAAAAATTGGGATTTCTACTCAAAATAATGGGGGAGATTGGAATTTTGAGTAAAAATTAGAGGAAAATTAGGATTTCTACACAAAATCCCATTAAAAATTGGGATTTGTACCCAAAATTCCAGTGGAAAATTGGGATTTCTACTCAAAATCATGGGGGAAATTGGGATTTTGGGTCAAAATTGTGGAGAAAATTGGGATTTTGGGTCAAAATTGTGGCGAAAATTGGGATTTTGGGTCAAAATTGTGGAGAAAATTGGGGTTTCTACTCAAAATTGTGGGGAAAATTGGGATTTTTACCCAAAATCCTGGTCGAACAGGGGGGTTTGGAAACCCCCAGACCCCAAAAATCATGGAAAATTGGGATTAAAACACCCCCAGACCCCAAAAATCATGGAAAAACAGGAGTTTTGGGATTCTCAGACCCCAAAATTGAGGGAAAAAAAGAGAAGTTTGAGCTCAACCAGCCCCAAAATTCCGGGAAAAGAGGAAGTTTTAATACCCAGTTCCCCAAATTTTAGGGACGGGGGGGTTTGGCAATCCCAAAACCCCAAAAATCGTGGGGAAAAAAAGGGATTTGGGAAATCCCAGAACCCCAAAATCCTGGGAAAATGGGGGATTGGATACCTGGAGACCCCAAAAATTGTGGAAAAGTGGGATTTAGGTAAAGTCAGAGCTCAAAATTTTGGGAAAAGAGGAAGTGGGAATGTCCAGTTCCCTAAATTTTGGGTACAGGGGGGTTTGGACACACCCAGCCCCCAAAAAATTGGGGTACAGGGGGCTTTGGGGATTCCCAAAGTCCCAAAAATGTGAGAACAGGGGGGTTTGGGAAATCCCAGAGCCAAAAATCCTGGAAAAAAGAGGAGTTTGGTAAATTCCAGCCCTGAAAAACCTGCAAAAAAAGTGGTTTGGGAACTCCAAGAGCCCAAAAATCGTCTGTACAGGGGGGTTTGGGAAATCCCCGAGCCCCAAAATTCTGGGAAAAGAGGAATTTGAGCACAATGAGACCCTAAAAATCCTGGAAAAGAGGAAATGGGAACTCCCAGTTCCCAAAATCCTCAGTACAGGGGGGTTTGGGAACTCCGAGCCCCAAAAATTTTCTGTACAGGGGGGTTTGGGAACAGCCAGAGCCCCAAAATTCTGGGAATAATGTGGTTTAGGAACTCCCAGAGCCCAAACATCACCTGTACAGGGGGGTTTGGGAAATCCCCGAGACCCAAAATTCTGGAAAAATGGGAATTTGAGCACAATGAGACCCTAAAAATCATGGAAAAATAGGAAATGGGAACGCAAAGTTTTGTGGGGGGTTTGGTTGGTGTTGTGGGGGGTTTGGTGAACCACATCCTCAGTACAGGGGGGTTTGGGAAATCCCAGAGCCAAAAATCCTGGAAAAAAGAGGAGTTTGGTAAATTCCAGCCCCGAAAACCCTGGGAATAATGTGGTTTGGGAACTCCAAGAACCCCAAAATCCTGGGAATAATGTGATTTGGGAACTCCCAGAACCCAAAAATCACCTGTACAGGGGGGTTTGGGAAATCCCCGAGACCCAAAATTCTGGGAAAAGAGGAATTTCAGCACAATGAGACCCTAAAAATAATGGGAAAAGAGGAAATGGGAACTCCCAGAGACCCAAAATCCTCAGTACAGGGGGGTTTGGAAACTCCCAGCCCCAAAAATTGTCTGTACAGGGGGGTTTGGAAAATCCCAGAACCCCAAAATCCTCAGTACAGGGGGGTTTGGGAAATCCCAGAGCCAAAAATCATGGGAAAAAGAGGAGTTTGGAAACTTCCAGCCCTGAAAATCCTGGGAATAATGTGGTTTAGGAACTCCCAGAGCCCAAAAATCACCTGTACAGGGGGGTTTGGGAAATCCCCGAGCCCCAAAATCCTGGAAAAAGGGGAATTTGAGCACAATGAGACCCTAAAAATCATGGAAAAAGAGGAAATGGGAACTCCCAGAGACCCAAAATCCTCAGTACAGGGGGGTTTGGGAACTCCGAGCCCCAAAAATTGTTCATCTGAAAAGAGGAATTTGAGTACCCTGAGCCTCTCAAAATCCTGGGAAAAGAGGAAGTGGGAACTCCCAGTTCCCCAAATCCTCAGTACAGGGGGGTTTGGGAACTCCTAGAGCCCCAAACCTGCGGGAACAGGGGGTTTCGGAAATCCCAGAGCCCCAAAATGCTGGAAAAAGAGGATATCGAACTCCTAGATCCCCAAATCCTGTGTACAGGGGGGTTGGGGACACACCCAGCCCCAAAACATCCTGGGAACAGGGGGGTTTGGAAACTCCTAGAGCCCCAAAATCTCGGGTACAGGGGGGTTTGGGAATTCCCAGAACCCCAAAACCGTGGGAAAAAAGGAGTTTGGCCACTCCTGACCCCAAAAAATGGGGAAAAAAACCCGGGGAAAACCCTGAAAAAACAGGAAGTTTGGCCAACGCCCTTCCCAGAAAAATCCCCCAAAAGCGTGTTGGACCTTCCCAGTCTCCCCGATCCCCTTTTGCCATGGATCCAGGACACCCCAAATCCCAACGCCGCGGCTCCAGGACCCCCCAAAGCCCACCTTGGAGCCCCCAAAGGCCAGGCAGGGTCAGCGCCAGCAGCAGCAGCAGGCAGGGGCAGCTCCGTGCTCCATCCATGGCGCCTCGGGATGTGGCGACACTGGGAAGGGTCGCTGGTGGTCCCAGTGCAGCGGCGGCGAAGTGTGGGGAGTGGGAGTGGGGGCGCAGCGCCCCAAAAGCGGCGGAGCCAATGGGAGGGCGTGTGTGTTGTGTCGTCACCGGTTGCCGGGTAGAGCCTGTGCAAAACGGGCCCCAAACCGGCCCGGCCAATCGGAGCGCGTCCAAAACAACTGCGGCCAATGGCAGCGCGCCCAAAACCACGCCCAGGCAATGGGAGCGCGTCCCAAAACGGCGCCCGGCCAATCAGAGCGCGCGGGGCGGATGATCCCGCCCTGCTCCGGACTGGAGCTCCCAGTGCAGCGGCTGCTGCGGGGCTGGCGGCAGCTGCCCGGCGCTGGCCATGGGGCGAGTGGCGGCAGCTGGGGCCCTACTGGTGGCACTGGTGGTGCTGGGAGCCACCCCGGCTGCGGGCGCGGAGCTGTCGGGTGAGCGGGGGGAGCAGGGAATGCGATGGGAAAGGGGGAAAAGGGGAAAGAAAGGGGTTTGGGAGCCCAAAGTGGAGGGGGAGGAGGAGGGGAAGCCGAAAGGGAGAGCGGGAGGGGCTGAGGGTTGGGGGAAGGTGAGGAAGGGGTGGGAGAGGGTGGGGAGGTGGGGAAAAGGAGAGGGTGGGAGCCCAAAACTGAGCGGGAGGGGGAGGGGGATGGAGAAATTGTGGGTAAAAGGGTGGAAAAAGGGAAAAAAGAGGAATGGGACCCCAAAATTGAAGTAGGGAGTGGCTGAAAATGGCGGGGAGTGAGGATGTGAAAGGGGAAATAGGGAGAAGGGTGGGAAAGAGGAAGTGGGAGCGCGGGCAGGAGGGTCCCATGGCGGCCGTGGGGCACAGGGGGTGCGGAGTGGGGATCCGGGGTGACCCCCGGAGCTCTGGGATCGATGGGGGTGCTGGGGGAACCCCTGACCTGTGCCTTGCACACACAGGGGTCTGCCAGATGATGTTTAAGGCTGAGTGTCACTTCATTAACGGCACGGAGAAGGTGAGGTTCCTGGACAGGTCCATCTACAACCGGGTGGAGTTGGCGAGGTTCGAGAGCGATGTGGGGAAGTATGTGGGGTTCACCCCGCTGGGGGAGAAATGGGCCAAGTGCTGGAACAGCAAACCGGAAAGATTGGAGTACGCACAGACTGCAGTGGATTGGTTCTGCCGGGACTGGTACAAGACCGTCACCACGTTCGGCGTGGAGCGCAGAGGTGAGCGTGGGGCAGAGGTGTCCCCTCAGGCTCTGCCCTGGCAATGACCCTGCAGCCCCTCAAACCCTCCCTGGGAATCACCCAGAGCCCTCAGCCCTCCTTGTGCCAAACCAGGGGCTTCTTGTCCTTCTCAGTGACTCTTGTGGCTCTCCCAGTCCATCCCAGTCCCCCCCAGTCTCTCCCAGCCCCCCCAGCGCGTCCATTTCAGCCAAGCGTGAAGATGACGCTTCTCAGATAATCACAGCGCGCGTCTCTGATGACTCATCAGGCAGACAAGCAGCGCCGAGTTCCCCGCGCTGGATTTAACATCTCAGTGCCGCGGAATTCACTCCCAGTTCCTCCCAGTGCCACCAGAGTCACCCTGAGTGCCACCATAGTCCATCCTAGTGCCACCATGGTCACTCCCAGTCCCTCTTATCCCATTCCCAATCCATTCCCAATCTACTTCCAGACATCCATTCTCTCTCTCATAGAGTGCCCTCCCAGTGCTCCCCAATCCACTCCCCTCTCTCCCAGTGTGCCCCCAGTCCCTCCCACTCCATTCCCAGTCCCTCCCAGTGCTAGCACAGTCACTCCCAGTCCCTCTAAAGCCAATCCCAGTTCATTCCCAGTCCACTCCCAGACCTCCATCCTCTCTCCCAGCGCCGTCCCAGTACGCCCTAATCCAATCCCCTCTATCCAAGTCCTTCCCCAGTCCCACTAATCGCAATTTCTGTACATTTCCAGTCCCTCCCACTGCAATGCAAATCACTCCCAGTGCCTCCAACGTCCCTCCCAGTTTGTCTAATGCCAATCCCAGTCCATTCCCAGTGCACTCCCAGATTTCCATACTCCATTTCAGTGCCCTCCAATGCCCCCAATTCACACCCCTCTCTCCCAGTGCCCCCCCATTCCCTCCCCCTTCATTCCCAGTCCCTCCCAGTACCACACCACCCCTCCCAGCTCTCTCCCAGCGCCCCCCCAGCTGATCCCAGTGTCTCCCCTCTCTCTCCCAGTGCCCCCCAGCGTGTCCATCTCGCTGGTGCCCTCGAGCTCCCAGCCCGAGCCCGGCCGCCTGCTGTGCTCCGTGATGGATTTCTACCCTGCGCAGGTGCAGGTGAGGTGGTTCCAGGGCCAGCAGGAGCTCTCGGAGCAAGTGATGACCACCGACCTGCTCCCCAACGGGGACTGGACCTACCAGCTGCTGGTGCTGCTGGAAACGCCCCCCCGGCGCGGGGTCACCTCCCCCTGCCAGGTGGAGCACGTCAGCCTGGAGCAGCCCCTGAGGCGGCACTGGGGTACGGCCAGAGCCCACAGCGCCGGGGGGAGCGGGGGAGGCACTGGGGGGGCTGGCAGGGGGATTGGGCTGTGCTGGGGGGAACTGGGAGGGAGGTGGAGAGAGGCTGGTTTATAGTGGGAGAGGGGCTTGGGGGTGTGGGAGGGCTGGGAAGGGGTTGGAAGGATGTTGGGGAGGGTGGGATGAGGTTCTGGGGGTGCTGGTGGGCACTGGGAGGGAGTTTGGGGGTGCTGGGGGGAACTGGGAGGGAGTTTGGGGGTGCTGGGGGGAACTGGGAGGGAGTTGGAGTGAGGCTGGAGGGGCTGGAAGGAGATTGGGGATGGAAAAGCAAAGGTTGGAATGAGGTTGGTTGTGCTGGGAAGAGACTGGGAGGGACCTTGGTGAGTCCTGGTGGGGCTGGGAAGGGACTGGGAGAGGGTTTGGGGGTCCTGGGGCAGTGGGGGACAACTGGGAGGGGTTGTGGGGTGCTGAGAGGGACGGGAGGGGCTTTGGTGTGTCCTGGGGAGGCTGGGAATGGATCGGGAGGAGGTTTCAGGGGCTCCTGGGTGGGCTGGGGGCGACTGGGAGGGTGCTTGGAGGGGCTTGGGGTGTCGCTGAGAGGTTTTTGGGGGTCCTGAGCCCTGCTGACCCCCCAGAGATGCCGCCGGACGCTGCCCGCAGCAAGATGCTGACGGGGATCGGGGGCTTCGTGTTGGGCTTCGTCTTCCTGGCGCTGGGGCTCGGCTTCTACCTGTGCAAGAAGGTGAAGGGGGGTCCCGGGGGTCGTGTCCCCCCTGCCCCGGAGCGGCTGTGCTCCCCCCGGGGCCCCCCAGCCCGGTGTCACCCCCTTTTCTCTGCCCACAGAGCTCCTGAGCCGCCGCCGGCCGCAGCCCCTCCCCGTGGCCTCGGGCCCGGCCGGGACCCCCCGCTCTGTCCCCGCGCTGATTCTGGGGAGTCGTGTGTCCCCCCAGCCCTGCTGTCACTCTGACCCTGCCCGGCTGCTCCCAGTGCTCCCAATAAAGCTTCCCAGTTGGCTCCGGTCGCGTTTCTTGGGGGGCACTGGGGAGGGACTTGGGGGGACCCCGCGGTGGGGCTGTGACTGGGGGGCAGACCTGACCCCGGGATGGATCGGGAATGGGGACCCCCGTGTGTCCCCAAGTGTCACCCCGCTCTGGAGGGCCTTGGGAGGCAGCTGAACCCCGACACGGCACACAGCGAACCCCAAAAAAGGCGCTGACACCCCGCTGAGCCCCCCAGAACCTCCAAACCCCATAGAAAAACAGCCCCGAAAAATAGCCCCGCGAAAAGGAGCCAATGGGAGAAGGCGCTGAGCGATTCTGATCCAATCCGAGCTCGCGGCGCTGATGACTCTCCAGTTCCCAGGCAGACCCGCAGCGCCCAGCGCTCCCCACCCCAACCCCACCTGCGCCCCCCCCTCGCCCCCAGCGCTTCCCGCCCGCCCAATTTGGGGAGGGGGCGCCTGGGGGGCGCCCAGGCCTGGCCCGGAGCCCAGCGCTGCCCCAGCCCGACCTGCCCCGGCTCCATCCCGGCTCCTCCCGCGGCATGCGACGGCGTGGGGAAAAGGGGGGGAAAGGGTGGGCGCTGGGCTTGGGGGGAGGAGGAGAAGGGATGGAGGAGGAGGAGGAGGAGGGATGAGGAAGGAGCGGCAGAAAGGCCGGAGATCCGAGCAGGAGGAGGAGGCGGGAGGACGAAGGAGGAGGAGCCGCGGGAGGAAGCAGGAGGAGCCGCGGGAGGAAGGAGGAGGAGAGAGGAAGAGGAGGAACCGGAAGAGGTTGGAGAGAGGAAGAGGAGGAGCAGCAGAAGCAGTGCGGAGCTCTTTGTCTGCCGCAGCCCCGGGAGCATCGGCGCCCCGCACGCCGCAGGTGAGGGGGAGGAGGAAGTCGCCCCAAATGTCTCGGGGGTCCCCGAGCGGCGTTTTTTCTGGGCGGGTGTTTGGAGCTCGCAGCTTGCGGGATTGAGCCCCAAATCTCGTTCAGGGTCGCTGGGAGGGTTTGATTGTGCGGGGGGAACGTTTGGATGTGGCGGAAGGGCAAAGCTGAGGCGCCAGTGGGGCTTTGGGGGATATTTTGGGGGCTGCAGGTGGGCACGGCCCGGTGTCGGGGTGGGAGGGGGACATGGGGCATGGGGTCCGGCCGGGAGAGCGGTGGAGGGAAAGGGCGGGAGCCCCGGAGTGGGGTGAGCGGAGAGGGGCGATGGCGGAGCTGGGGGAGCCCCGGCAGGCTGGAGAGGGGGGAGCGTGGCTAAGGGGGAAGCCTGGGATCCCTGGAAGCGCGGAGCAGAGAATGAGGGGAGAAGGGACCCCTGGGACCCCCAAAACCCCCGGATCATCCCTAAGCGGGACCCTGGAAAATAGGGAAGCCCGGGAGGCACGGGAGCCCCATGAGTGCAGGGAAGGGAGAGCCTGAGGAGGCCAAAGTGCAAAGAGCAGAGAGGGGGAAATCCTGTTAGGGTTTTGAGGTGAATGGTGGTGGTTTGGGGTTTTTATGGACACAAACCCCTGGGAGAGTTGCAGAGCTGGAGCTGGGCAGGAGGAACCCCCAGGGCAAGGCGCTGAGCCCTTGTTTTTCCCCCAAAGCAGGATTTGTCATTGCCAAGGCGTGGCTGGATGGAGGAGGAGGAAAAGGCCCGGAGATGCAGCCGGAGCTCGGAGCTGGGGGAGAAGCCTGAGGGCAGAGAGAAGCCCCACAAATGTGGGGAATGTGGGAAAAGCTTCAGGTGGAGATCTGATCTTATCAGGCACCAGAGGATCCACACTGGCGAAAAGCCCTATGAGTGTGGGAAGTGTGGGAAGAGCTTCAGCCTGATATCTAATCTGATGCGGCACCAGGTGATCCACACAGGGGAAA
>NW_028147632.1:1283709-1311311 GCF_008360975.1 Lichenostomus cassidix | reverse complement strand
CTCAGCGCCTTTTTTGGGGTTCGCTGTGTGCCGTGTCGGGGTTCAGCTGCCTCCCAAGGCCCCCCAGAGCGGGGTGACACTTGGGGACACACGGGGGTCCCCATTCCCGATCCATCCCGGGGTCAGCTCTGCCCCCCAATCACAGCCCCACCGCGGGGTCCCCCCAAGTCCCTCCCCAGTGCCCCCCAAGAAACGCGACCGGAGCCAACTGGGAAGCTTTATTGGGAGCACTGGGAGCAGCCGGGCGGGGTCAGAGTGACAGCAGGGCTGGGGGGACACACGACCCCCCAAAATCAGCGCGGGGACAGAGCGGGGGGTCCCGGCCGGGCCCGAGGCCACGGGGAGGGGCTGCGGCCGGCGGCGGCTCAAGAGCTCTGTGGGCAGAGAAAAGGGGGTGACACCGGGCTGGGGGGCCCCGGGGGGAGCACAGCCGCTCCGGGGCAGGGGGGACACGACCCCCGGGACCCCCCCTCACCTTCTTGCGCAGGTAGAAGCCGAGCCCCAGCGCCAGGAAGACGAAGCCCAACACGAAGCCCCCGATCCCTGTCAGCATCTTGCTGCGGGCAGCGTCCGGCGGCATCTCTGGGGGGTCAGCAGGGCTCAGGACCCCCAAAAACCTCTCACCGACACCCCAAGCCCCTCCAAGCACCCTCCCAGTCGCCCCCAGCCCACCCAGGAGCCCCTGAAACCTCCTCCCGATCCATTCCCAGCCTCCCCAGGACACACCAAAGCCCCTCCTGTCCCTCTCAGCACCCCACAACCCCTCCCAGTTGCCCCACACCGCCCCAGGACCCCCAAACCCTCTCCCAGTCCCACCAGGACTCACCAAGGTCCCTCCCAGTCTCTTCCCAGCACAACCAACCTCATTCCAACCTTTGCTTTTCCATCCCCAATCTCCTTCCAGCCCCTCCAGCCTCACTCCAGCTCCCTCCCAGTTCCCCCCAGCATCCCCAAACTCCCTCCCAGTTGCCCACCAGCACCCCCAAACTCCCTCCCAGTGCCCACCAGCACCCCCAGAACCTCATCCCACCCTCCCCAATATCCTTCCAACCCCTTCCCAGCCCTCCCACACCCCCAAGCCCCTCTCCCACTAGAAACCAGCCTCTCTCCACCTCCCTCCCAGTTGCCCCCAGCACAGCCCAATCCCCCTGCCAGCCCCCCCAGTGCCTCCCCCGCTTCCCCCGGCGCTGTGGGCTCTGGCCGTACCCCAGTGCCGCCTCAGGGGCTGCTCCAGGCTGACGTGCTCCACCTGGCAGGTGTAGGTGACCCCGCGCCGGGGGGCGTTTCCAGCAGCACCAGCAGCTGGTAGGTCCAGTCCCCGTTGGGGAGCAGGTCGGTGGTCATCACTTGCTCCGAGAGCTCCTGCTGGCCCTGGAACCACCTCACCTGCACCTGCGCAGGGTAGAAATCCATCACGGAGCACAGCAGGCGGCCGGGCTCGGGCTGGGAGCTCGAGGGCACCAGCGAGATGGACACGCTGGGGGGCACTGGGAGAGAGAGGGGAGACACTGGGATCAGCTGGGGGGGCGCTGGGAGAGAGCTAGGAGGGGTGGTGTGGTACTGGGAGGGACTGGGAATGAAGGGGGAGGGAATGGGGGGGCACTGGGAGAGAGGGGTGTGAATTGGGGGCATTGCAGGGCACTGAAATGGAGTATGGAAATCTGGGAGTGCACTGGGAATGGACTGGGATTGGCATTAGACAAACTGGGAGGGACGTTGGAGGCACTGGGAGTGACGGGCAATGCAGTGGGAGGGATTGGAAATGTACAGAAATTGCGATTAGTGGGACTGGGGAAGGACTTGGATAGAGGGGATTGGATTAGGGCGTACTGGGACGGTGCTGGGAGAGAGGATGGAGGTCTGGGAGTGGACTGGGAATGAACTGGGATTGGCTTTAGAGGGACTGGGAGTGACTGTGCTAGCACTGGGAGGGACTGGGAATGGAGTGGGAGGGACTGGGGGCACACTGGGAGAGCGGGGAGTGGATTGGGGAGCACTGGGAGGGCACTCTATGAGAGAGAGAATGAATGTCTGGAAGTAGATTGGGAATGGATTGGGAATGGGATAAGAGGGACTGGGAGTGACCATGGTGGCACTAGGATGGACTATGCAGAGACGCGCGCTGTCATTGGGTGAGAAGCGTCATCTTCACGCTTGGCTGAAATGGACGCGCTGGGGGGTTGGGAGAGACTGGGGGGGGACTGGGATGGACTGGGAGAGCTACAGGAGTCACTGAGAAGGACAAGAAGCCCCTGGTTTGGCACAAGGAGGGCTGAGGGCTCTGGGTGATTCCCAGGGAGGGTTTGAGGGGCTCCAGGGTCATTGCCAGGGCAGAGCCTGAGGGGACACCTCTGCCCCACGCTCACCTCTGCGCTCCACGCTGAACGGGGTGACACCCTTGTAGTTGTGCCGGCAGTACCTGTCCACCTGAGCCCGTGTGTACTACATTCCTGCCTCGTCGCTGTTCCAGTACTCGGCCTGTTTCTCCCCAAAGGGGGTGAACCCCACGTATTTCCCCACATCGCTGTCGAACCTCACGTCCTCCACCCGGTTGTAGATGTACCTGTCCAGGAACCTCACCTTCTCCGTGCCGTTAATGAAGTGACACTCGCTGTATCCCAGAAACTGGCAGACCCCTGTGTGAGCAAGGCACAGGTCAGGGGGTTCCCCCAGCACCCCCATCGATCCCAGAGCTCCGGGGGTCACCCCGGATCCCCACTCCGCACCCCCTGTGCCCCACGGCCGCCATGGGACCCTCCTGCCCGCGCTCCCACTTCCTCTTCCCCACCCTTCTCCCTATTTCCCCTTTCACATCCTCACTCCCCGCCATTTTCAGCCACTCCCTACTTCAATTTTGGGGTCCCATTCCCTCTTTTTGCCATTTTTTCCACAATTTCACCCACAATCCCATCATCCCAAGCCCCCTCCCGCTCAGTTTTGGGCTCCCCCCCTCCCCTTTTCCCCACTTCCCCACCCTCTCCCACCCCTTCCTCACCTTCCCCCAACCCTCAGCCCCTCCCGCTCTCCCTTTCGGCTTCCCCTCCTCCTCCCCCTCCACTTTGGGCTCCCAAACCCCTTTCTTTCCCCTTTTCCCCCTTTCCCATCGCATTCCCTGCTCCCCCCGCTCACCCGACAGCTCCGCGCCCGCAGCCGGGGTGGCTCCCAGCACCACCAGTGCCACCAGTAGGGCCCCAGCTGCCGCCACTCGCCCCATGGCCAGCGCCGGGCAGCTGCCGCCAGCCCCGCAGCAGCCGCTGCACTGGGAGCTCCAGTCCGGAGCAGGGCGGGATCATCCGCCCCGCGCGCTCTGATTGGCCGGGCGCCGTTTTGGGACGCGCTCCCATTGCCTGGGCGTGGTTTTGGGCGCGCTGCCATTGGCCGCAGTTGTTTTGGACGCGCTCCGATTGGCCGGGCCGGTTTGGGGCCCGTTTTGCACAGGCTCTACCCGGCAACCGGTGACGACACAACACACACGCCCTCCCATTGGCTCCGCCGCTTTTGGGGCGCTGCGCCCCCACTCCCACTCCCCCCACTTCGCCGCCGCTGCACTGGGACCACCAGCGACCCTTCCCAGTGTCGCCACATCCCGAGGCGCCATGGATGGAGCGCGGAGCTGCCCCTGCCTGCTGCTGCTGCTGCCGCTGACCCTGCCTGGCCTTTGGGGGCTCCAAGGTGGGCTTTGGGGGGTCCTGGAGCCGCGGCGTTGGGATTTGGGGTGTCCTGGATCCATGGCAAAAGGGGATCGGGGAGATTCGGAAGGTCCAACCCGCTTTTTGGGGATTTTTCTGGGCAGGGCGTTGGCCAGGCTTCCTCCTTTTTCTGGGTTTTCCCCATTTTTTGGGGTCAGGAGTGGCCAAACTCCTGTTTTCCCACGGTTTTGGGGTTCTGACATTTCCCAAACCCCCCTGTACCCGAGATTTTGGGGCTCTAGGAGTTCCCAAACCCCCCTGTTCCCAGGATTTTTTGGAGCTGGGCATTCCACAACCCCCCTGTACACAGGATTTAGGGATCTGAATGTTCCAATATCCTCTTTTTCCAGCATTTTGGGGCTCTTGGATTTCCTAAAGCCCCTGTTCCCGGGATTTTGGGGCTCTGGGACTTCCTGAACCCCCTGTACTGAGGATTTAGGGCTCTGGGAGTTCCTACTTCCTCTTTTCCCAAGATTTTGAAAGGCTCAGGATGCTCAAATTCCTCTTTTTCCCAGGATTTTGGGGCTCTGGCAGTGCCCAACCCTCCCTGTTCCCAGGATTTTGGGTGGAAATCCCCATTTTCCCAGGATTTTTATGCTCTCACCCCCCCACATTTCCCCATTCCCATTGCCCCACACCATCATCCAGACAGAATATAACCAAAAATCCATTTCCAGGGGAATTCAGCCCAATTCCAGGTGTGTCTGACTCGATTCCAGGAGGATCCTGGGGCAATTCCAGCCTCTACTGCAGCACCAACACCATTCAAACCCAATTCCAGGTGGACTCAACCCAATTCCTGGTGGATCAAATCCAGTTCTAGGCAGATTATACCAAATTCCAGGTAAATCCAACCCAATCTCAGGTGGATCAAATCCAACTCCAGGTGGCTCAAACCCAATTCCAGGTAAATCCAACTGAATTCCAAGGGCATTCAACCCAATTCCAGGTGGATTTAACCCAATTCCAGGTTGATCCAATGGAATTCCAGGTGAATCCAATCCAGTTCCAGGTGGATCCAACCCAATTCCAGGAGGATCAAACCAAATTCCAGGTAGATTAAACCAAATTCCAGCTAAACCCAATCCAATTACAGGTGGATCAAACCCAATTTGAGGTAAATCCAACTGAATTCCAGATGGATCAAACCCAGTTCCAGCTGGACCCAACCCAACTGCACGATGAACCAACCAAATACCTGAGAGATTCAACCAAATTCCGGGTGGATCCAACCCAATTCCAGGTCGATTAAACCAAATTCCAGTGGGATGCAACCGAATTCCAGGATGAATCAACCTAATTCCAGGTCGACAAAACCCCATTTCAGGTAAATCCATTCCAGTTCCAGGTGGATCAAACCCAATTCCAGGTGGATCAAACCCAATTCCAGGTGGATCAAACCCAATTCCAGGTGGATCAAACCCAATTCCAGGTGGATCAAACCCAATTCAACTCTTCTAAAGGTCCCATCCCCCCTTTCCCTCCATTCAGGAAGCTCCTGGCAGCTTTTTTCTCTCTGCCCTCAGGCTTCTCCCCCAGCTCCGAGCTCCGGCTGCATCTCCGGGCCTTTTCCTCCTCCTCCATCTGGCCACGCCTTGGCAATGACAAATCCTGCTTTGGGGCAAAAACAAGGGCTCAGCGCCTTGCCCTGGGGGTTCCTCCTGCCCAGCTCCAGCTCTGCAAGTCTCTGGCAGTTTGGTGGCTGTAAAAACCACTAACCACCGAGATTCCCAAATGTCCCACAAACATAAAGAAACAGACCCCAAACTCCCAAAATATCAAGATTCAGCCAAAAGCCCCTTCAAGATATAAAGATTGACTCCCAAAGAAACCCCAAAGCATGAACATTTAGCCCAATAAACCTTAAAAACATCATGATTTAGGCCCCGTGAAAATCGTGGATCCCCCTCCCCAGTCACCTGCTGCATGTGGGGGGCTGCAGATACAGGCAGTGCTGGAACCTTGGGCTGCCTCCTCTTCCTGCTCCTCCTCCTCGATCCCTACTCTTCCTCACACTCCTCTTCCTCTCACTCCTCCTCCTCCTCTTCCTTCTACAAAATCCCACCTCCTCCTCCTCCTGCAGCTAATTAATACAATATTGTTGAAGAACAAAACCCCAAAGCAGCTTGTGGGGGGCAGAGCCACATGTGAGTCACCCGATGGCTGCCCTGGCAGAGAAGCTTCGGTTCCAGGCAGCCACGAGAGGAAGGAGCTTTAGAAATGCAAATGAACCCTGCTGGGGCAAAGGCTGGACAATGGACCAGGGCCTTGTGGCCTGGGGGAGCAATTGGGCCAATTCCCTCTGTCCCTCAGCCCGAGCTCTGCCTGCTTGCACAGATGGAATTGGCACAGCTCAGGGCAGAGCCCAGACTGAGGAGATCTGACTGTGCAGCACAAACTGGTTCAGCTGCAAAGAAAAAGAGCAAATGGGAAAATGTTGGGAAAACTTCATTAAAAAAGGTTGGGGAAAATCATGTCTCTCCTCACTCCAACATGTGCTAGCATTGTGGATGATTTATAGAGTGTAATTAACCACTGGGGATTTTTGATACCAAAAGTTCAGGGAAATCAGTTGGGAATCCAAATATAGAATGATTTAATTACACAAAAGTGCTAAATAAGGTCAGGAGGGTGCACCTCAAAAAATATTTCAAAAAATTAAAACGGCCACCAGAACAAATCCTACAACACCATGGAGCAGCCCCTGGGAATCCTAAGAATTCCTATCAGGTCCAAGAACCAATTTGTGAATTTGAATTGTTACTAATTGACACAGACTGCTGCTCAGCCAAGCTCCTGCTCCATTCCTGAACTTCCACAAGCAGAACAAACACTTCCCAGAGCCACGAATACCGAATGTCACACAAACTAGGGGTGCATGTTAAGGGACACAGGCAGTGGGCGGATCGGGAAGTCTGTACCTTCCAAGTACCTCAGCCAGAGTGTTGGAAAATATACCAGTTTGAATATTTTGTATAACTTTTGTCAAAGGTTTGGGTTGTCTTTAGCCAGGGAAAAGGAATTTTAAGATTTTTTTCCAGGACAGTTTTCTGCCAGGTGAGGTCTGATGAGCTCAACATAACTACAGACCAGGAGGAGCCCAAAAGACAAAAGGCCATCAGCAGCCATTAACGAACATCAGCTCCAAACCTCACCCCTGGCTGTTTGGAGACACCTTGTCTGGCTAAAGAGAGATAAGAAGGAAAACCTAATTAGCATTAGAAGAGAAGAAATCTGGATCCAATACGAAACCATAGATTAGAAAACAAGCAACATGGAACCAATTAAGACTGACCAAAAACGCTTCCATGACTTTAAACTGTAAAAAAAATCTGAAAAATCATGTAAAACAATGTGCCATGGCATAATTCTCTTTACAAACCAGAGATCTGCATATATGAGGTCTCTCCCGTGGTACATCCTGGCCAGAACAACATCCTGCTCAGATAATAAAGTAATGCCGTGACTCTCTAACATTGAAAATCTTGTTGAAAGGTTTTTGTTTTTCCCGCAGGTACGGTGACAAGAGGGCAAAGGGACAATGAAACGCAGCCGGGAAACGAGCATAGAAAGGAGGCTGCGTTTTACAGCCCCATGGCAAATGCCCCACGGCCTCTCCCTCTGTCCATCCCTAAAGTCACTTTCACACGACTCCTCTGTCTCCTGCGGCCACACAAACCTCTGGCCACGCGGATTTTCCCGCACACTGCCGCCGACAGCGCAGCCACCTCTGTGCTACCGACAGCGAGCGGGACGAGCCAGCGCTGCTCCGGCACCGCCTCCTGCCGAGGCAGCAGCGGCAAGGAGACCGCGGGCAGCCGCTCCCTCAGCGGCCTCAGGCCAGCGGCAACACGGCGCCACAGCCAGCGAGGGAGGGAGGGAGGGAGGGAGGGAGACGGGAGAAGGAAGCCGCCACAGCCCCCCTGCCGCCCCCTGCATCCCCTCCATCCGCCCGCAGCGAGCCCCGAGCCCCGGCACCAGGCAGCGCGGCTCCCACCTGCGCTGGGACAGCCTCTCCGAGCTCCGCCGCCGCCTCCCCGGGCTCCGCCCGCTGCCGCCGCTCCCGGGCCGCACACACGCTCCCACCCTGGCGCCGCTGCTGCCCCACTAAAGCCCTGCCTGCCTGCCTGCCTGCCTGGGGGCGACACCGGCGCCGGCCTTGTCCCCGCTCGCTGGCACCGAGCAGCAATGGCGCTGGGACAATCCCGAGTGACAGCACAGCCAGCCAAGGGCAGCGAGGCGCGGGCTCCGCACAGCGCACAGCCCAAGCCCCGCGCTCTCAGTGCCCCCCGGGCTGGCCGAGGCCAAAGCCGCACATGAGGAACAGCCCTGCAACGGGCCCGGGCCCCAGGCGCCATTGCTCTGCAAACAGCGACCAAGTTCTCCGCACCTCCCGGCCCCGCCTCGGCACGCAGCCCCCGGGGCAGCCCCACGGCCCCCACGGCAGCTCCCAGCCTCCGCCAGCCGCCCTGCAACGGCCCAGGGAGAGCAGGCCAAGGGACGCGGCTGCCGGCGCCCAGGGGACGCCAGGGACAGCGGGGGCACTTCACAAGCCTTTCCTGCAAAAGAGAAAACCATCAGCAAGGAAAAAGCAACAGCAGCGCTGGCTCCAGAGCACGGGGCCACACGAGGCCATGGCACATTGCAGTGGGGTGACGCTGGCCCCATGCCAGGCACCCAGCAGAGCTGCTCTCTCACTGCCCTGCACAGCCGCCGTGGGGAGAGAACATTGAACCAAGGCTTCCTGAGTTGATAGAAGGACCTGGCTAAGAGATCCCTCATCCAACACCTTTGCGCACAAAACAGGCTGGAAATTGGATATGTGAATTGAATTTATTGCTAACAAACTCAGAGCAGGAGAAGAAGGAAAATTTACCATTTAAAACACCTTCCCCTGACCCGACGGGGATCACCTGGAATGGTGGTCACCAGGATTCTGCCCAACGGGGATCACTGGGGATCATCCACTGCAGATCTTCCCACTAGGGATGGAGTTGGAGCAGCAATGAAGCTCTTCCTGCACTCGGAACACTCGCAGAGCTTCCCTCACTGGTGCCTCCGTTGGTGCTGAGTCAAGAGAGAGCTCCTGGAGAAGCTCTTCCCACACTCGGGACACTCATAGGGCTTTTCCCCAGTGTGGATGCGCCGGTGGGTGATGAGGATGGAGTTGTGCTTGAAGCCCTTCCCACAGTCAGGGCAGCGGAAGGGCCTCTCCTGGGTGTGAATGCGCTCATGGCGGAGGAGATCGCAGCTCCTCTGAAACCTCTTCCCACACTTCCCACACTCATAGGGCCTCTCCCCAGTGTGGATCTTCTTGTGCTGGATCAGGGTGGAGCTGTCGCGGAAGCTTTTCCAACATTCCCCACAATCGTAGGGCTTTTCCCCAGTGTGGATCTTCTTGTGCTGCATCAGAGTGGACCTGTGCCCAAACCTCTTCCCACATACTGCACAATCGTAGGGCTTTTCCCCAGTGTGGATCACCTGGTGCCGCATCAGGTGTGACATCTGGCTGAAGCTCTTCCCACACTTCCCACAATCGAAGGGCTTTTCCCCAGTGTGGATCACCTGGTGCTGCATCAGGTTAGACATCTGGCTGAAGCTCTTCCCACATTCCCCACACTCATAGGGCTTTTCCCCACTGTGGATCCTCTGGTGCACGATCAGCTCAGATCTGCGCCTGAAGCTTTTCTCACATTCCCCACACTTGTGGGGCTTCTCTCTGCCCTCAGGCTTCTCCCCCAGCTCCGAGCTCCGGCTGCATCTCCGGGCCTTTTCCTCCTCCTCCATCCGGCCACGCCTTGCCAATGACAAATCCTGCTTTGGGGGAAAAACAAGGGCTCAGCGCCTTGCCCTGGGGGTTCCTCCTGCCCAGCTCCAGCTCTGCAACTCTCCCAGGGGTTTGTGTCCATAAAAACTCCAAACCACCACCATTCACCTCAAAACCCTCACAGCATTTCCCCCTCTCTGCTCTTTGCACTTTGGCCTCCTCAGGCTCTCCCTTCCCTGCACTCATGGGGCTCCCGTGGCTCCCGGGCTTCCCTATTTTCCAGGGTCCCGCTTAGGGATGATCCGGGGGCTTTGGGGGTCCCAGGGGTCCCTTCTCCCCTCATTCTCTGCTCCACGCTTCCAGGGATCCCAGGCTTCCCCCTTAGCCACGCTCCCCCCTCTCCAGCCTGCCGGGGCTCCCCCAGCTCCGCCATCGCCCCTCTCCGCTCACCCCACTCCGGGGCTCCCGCCCTTCCCCTCCACCGCTCTCCCGGCCGGACCCCATGCCCCATGTCCCCCTCCCCCCCCGACACCGGGCCGTGCCCACCTGCAGCCCCCAAAATATCCCCCAAAGCCCCACTGCCGCCTCAGCTTTGCCCTTCCGCCACATCCAAACGTTCCCCCCGCACAATCAAACCCTCCCAGCGACCCTCCACGAGATTTGGGGCTCAATCCCGGAAGCTGCGAGCTCCAAACACCCGCCCAGAAAAAACGCCGCTCGGGGACCCCCGAGACATTTGGGGCGACTTCCTCCTCCCCCTCACCTGCGGCGTGCGGGGCGCCGATGCTCCCGGGGCCGCGGCAGACAAAGAGCTCCGCGCTGCTTCTGCTGCTCCTCCTCTTCCTCTCTCCAACCTCTTCCTGTTCCTCCTCTTCCTCTCTCCTCCTTCCTCCTCCCGCGGCTCCTCCTCCTTCCTCCTCCCGCTCGGATCTCCGGCCTTTCTCTCGCTCCTTCCTCATCCCTCCTCCTCCTCCTCCATCCCTTCTCCTCCTCCCGCCAAGCCCAGCGCCCACCCTTTCCCCCCCTTTTCCCCACGCCGTCGCATGCCGCGGGAGGAGCCGGGATGGAGCCGGGGCAGGTCGGGCTGGGGCAGCGCTGGGCTCCGGGCCAGGCCTGGGCGCCCCCCACGCGCCCCCTCCCCAAATTGGGCTGGCGAGAAGCGCTGGGGGCGAGGGGGGGGCGCAGGTGGGGTTGGGGTGGGGAGCGCTGGGCGCTGCGGGTCTGCCTGGGAACTGGAGAGTCATCAGCGCCGCGAGCTCGGATTGGATCAGAATCGCTCAGCGCCTTCTCCCATTGGCTCATTTTCGCGGGGCTATTTTTCGGGGCTGTTTTTCTATGGGGTTTGGAGGTTCTGGGGGGCTCAGGGCGTCTCAGCGCCTTTTTTGGGGTTCGCTGGGTGCCGTGTCGGGGTTCAGCTGCCTCCCAAGGCCCCCAGAGCGGGGTGACACTTGGGGACACACGGGGGTCCCCATTCCCGATCCATCCCGGGGTCAGGTCTGCCCCCCAATCAGAGCCCCACCGCGGGGTCCCCCCAAGTCCCTCCCCAGTGCCCCCCAAGAAACGCGACCGGAGCCAACTGGGAAGCTTTATTGGGAGCACTGGGAGCAGCCGGGCGGGGTCAGAGTGACAGCAGGGCTGGGGGGACACACGACCCCGTGTGACTGGAGTGTGAAGGATCTCCTGGAAGTCCACAGCACTTCAGCAACCAGGAATGAACTCAAAAGAACCCTCACGGGTGGCCTCTAGGAAGGGGACAGTGTCAGTCCAGGAGCACAGGGCTGGCAGGGTGTGGCTGTGTCCAGGGCTCTGGAAGAGACGTGGTGCTCTGCTGGGACTGACATGCCTAGGCCTGGGCAGTTCAGCCGTATCTGTCCCCTGTCCCTGTCTGTGTCCCTTGTTCCTGGCTCTGTCCCCATCCCTTGTCTCTCCTGCTGCCAGCTCAGTGAGTGGCACACAGGCTGAGGGTCCCTCCTCTGTTCCCTGGGCGTCGGGTGGGAGATGTGAGGGCTGAGCCTGCTCAGGACAGCTCCATCCTCACGACGAACTGCTCTTTCCATCTCCGGGCCAGAGGATCAGATCCCACCTCAAGTTTATCGTGGTGCTGGTTGTGCTCCTAGCCCTGGTTGTGGCTCTGGGGGTGTCCTTGGCTGCTGTGTCAGGTAAGGAAGGAGCAGCAGCCTCAGCCCAACCCCTCGGGGCACTGCTGGCTCACTGCTGCCTGAGGGGAGAATCCTCAGACATTCTTCTCCATTTCCCTCTGCAGGGAGAATACACAGAGAGACTCCAGTTACTCCAGTTAACCCTGCAGCTCGGGTGCTGCTGGCCTGTCCCCATGGCTGGGTTGGGTACAACGGGATCTGCTACTTCCTCTCGAGGCATCGTCTCTCCTGGGATCAGGCTAAGGCTCGGTGCTCCGAGCTCGAGGCTTCCCTGGCTGTGCTCACTGACAAGGAAATGGTGAGTGAGGGGTTTGGGGGCTTTGGGAAGGCCAAGGGGACCCTGGGGTGCTCCTGGGCTAGGAGTCCATAGTTTGCTCCTCTCTCCTTGCCAGGAGTTCCTGTTCTGCCTCAGCAGGAATGTTGATTACTGGCTCGGGCTGCACAGACAGGGCCAGCGGCTGCAGTGGGTGGGTGGCAGCAACTTCAACACCTCGTGAGTCCTGGGGGGCACAGGCAGAGCCTTGGGGGCACAGGCAGAGCCTTGGGGGCACAGGCAGAGCCTGGGGGCACAGGCAGAGCCTGGGGGCACAGGGGCACAATGTGTTCCCCTGAGGTTCCAGCAATGTCTCTGCTCCTCCCTGCAGGGTTCCTGTGCTGGGCAATGCAGGGTGTGTGCACCTGGCTGAGAATTATCTCAGGAGTGCGATCTGTTCAAATGAGATGCAGTATATCTGCAGCAGAGCCCAAACCCACCTCTAATGGGGAATGGAGGAAGGATATTTTCTGTGCTGGGCAGTCTCAGCTTCACCTCATCCCCCCAGCATGGGGATTTCCTTCCTCAGCTGCAGTGTCTGCCTTGCACTGATCCTCAGGGTTTCATCACTGCCTGTTCTGCAGGAGATGAACCTGCAGGAAGAGGAGATGATGAGAAAACAGATGTGTGGCTGCCTGGGCTGAGCCTGGGGGTTCTTTTGTAATTCTGAAAGCTTCACAAAAGTCATGTTTCTCTTGCACTCTGTATGTTTACTAACCAGGTACATATATATTTGTATGTCCCTGTGGATTCAGCTGTGAAACCTTTGCTGCCTTATGACCTTGGCTGGGGTAAGGTTCTGATAATACCAAAGTCATGATTTGACCCCACAGGGGCCATTCCCTTAAGGGTTGGACTGCGTCCTTGTGGGTCCCTTCCAACTCAGAGCATTCGCTGAGAGGTCCTTGTGCGACCTCCATCAGTATTTATAGTGTAAATGTTGTTGTTGTTATTTCTTTCATTACTTTATTACTTTTGTAATAAATGCTAATCAAGGCCGTGCTGTCCCTCGTGTCCCCTCAGCACCTGCAGCCCTGTCCCTTGCCCTGCTGCCCCTGCCCCGGGGGCTTCAGCCGAGCCAGAGCCTCTTCCCAGTGCTCCCAGTGCTCCCAGTCTGCCCGTGCAGCCTCCAGCAGCCAGCGAGGCCTTCAGCTGGGCCGGCAGAGAGGAGCTGCTGGAGCTCCCAAATCAGTTGGGTTCCGTTTGTCCTTCCCAGCCTGGGGAACAACGATTCGGGAGTTTTCTGCCCAAACGCTGTCCGTTCCTCCGCTCAGCCCAAGGGGTTTGGGGAGATTTTGGCTTTTTGGGGGAAATCAAAGCGATGTGGGGCTGAGGGAGATCGTCCCTCAGAGCCTCTCTGACCAATCAGAGCTCGAGAACGAGGAGTGGCGGCAGAATCAGCCAATCAAAGCTAGGGCGGGCTTTCTAATCGGCGAATCAGCCAATGAGATCTAGCGTCGGGTTTATGGCGGGAAAATCAGCCAATGGGAGCGAGGGGCGGGCTTTGCACGGTAGGCGGAGTTTCCCTGAGGGAAGCGGCGCTCCGCGGATCTTCCTTCCAAATGTCTGTTCGCAATGGCTCCGGAAAGTGCCGGGCCGGGCAGGAGGCCAGGGAACCGCTGTGGGTGAGTCCGGGATGGAGCAGAGAGCTCCCTGCAGCCCCGGCAGGAGCCCAGAGGGTGGAGCAGGAGATGCGTGAGAGAGGCCGTGGGAAGCCCCCGCAGAACCTCGGGATTTTTGGGCCTGTGGGGATCCTCGCCTGAGCAGCCTTTTCTGAGGGGTTGTGTCCCCTGGCAGAGACCCCAGGCTGGAGCAGGACAGGGATTCCTCTCTGTGACCATGATACCAAAATCAGCCAGAAAATGAGCTTTCTAGCAATGCTTCTAATTTGAAGCATTTGAAAGCAGCCGTTTTTTCTTTATCAGTGCTGAACAAACCCCGAGGATCTCTTCTTTAATCTAGTGTGTGGGGTAAAACTTCCGAATAGGGTATTTGTTCCACGCGGATCACACATATTCATTACTAAACACTTCCTGGCTAATTCATAAACCTTTCCTCGTGCTCCTTTCCATCCATCCACCTCCTGTTCAGAGTCCTTTTGTGGTCCTGGAGGGCCATCTAAAGGGGTTTCTGGTGATTGCACTCACTGATGTTTGGAGGAAAGCTCAGCTTTCCTCGAAATTGCTTCTCGTTGCATAACTTGCCCAACCTCACTGTAATTCTCTTTCTCTGTTCCTGCCCTGATTTCATCTATGTTTATCATCCTGTTTGCACACCTTTATCCCCTGTTATCTCTCTGCTCGCTAATCTTTAAGCTCTATCCAGCACCTTTAGGGGAACTGAAAATTCCTATTGTCTGTTCTTGATCAAGTCTCCACTTTTTGTGTGATTCTGTGTCTTTTTGGAGCAGTCCCAGCCCAAAGTGTCACAGGGACTCTGCCGTGGGATGATGACACACCCAGAGCAGACAGATGTTGCAATTACAGTGTATCCGAGTTCAATTACAATATAACCATCTTCAATTACAATGTATCTAACATAACTTGAAACGTGTCGATTACAATATACCCAATACCACTTTTTAAAATGTATCCAATTGCAGATACAAAGTTATTCCTTCTTCATTTTGGAGCAAATCCCTGTCTCAGAACCTGTCTGGAATTTAACACTTTTCACAGTTCACTGACAATCTCTGGCACCATGTCGAATGGTGGTTTAATAACTGGCAGAGTGATCTGTGAAACAAAAATGTGTGCTCCTCCTCTCTGCGGCTGTTTTTGGCCCTGGGAGCCAAGTAATTTCATCATTTTCATCCTGTTTGGCTCTCTGCTGTGCTCTGCAGTGCAGAACGGAAACTTCAGCTGGTTTTGCTCTTCCTGTAGTCTTAGATCAACATGAACTCTGCTGATAACAAAGCTCTCTCTGCTCAGAGTGCCCTAAGGCAAACCACACTTACAATCCCTGCAGATCTTTACTTTTCTGTCCCTCAGTTGCAATGTCCATGTTAAAGCAACCATTTAGTCCTTCTGTGCTGAAACAACTCATGGCAGAGCAGAGCATTAGATTAAATAACCTCATTCAGGGTGGTCAGTGCAAATCCTGCAATGCATCTTCTGTTGACAAAAACAAGTTATTTCTTTCTGTGTTGTTTCCAGTCTGGGTTCTCAGTCAGGCTTGCCTTTAAACATAGCTGGGCTAGAATAAACTTCTTGTGATTGTCTGGAGTGTTTCTGATTTTGGAGCCCAACAGAAGCACAGCAGGATTTTGAATTTCAAAGGTGATTTCCTGTCCCACTGTACAACAGGACTGAGCTCAGTCAGTGGCTCCTCTGGTGTCCCAAACCCTTCTGTCCCACGTGTGTCCCACAGAGCTCAGGCTCTGTCCCACAGTGAATTTTGGGATCCTGATTTAGCAGCTCCATGGCTGTGACTCCTCACTAGCAGCTGGGCCATCCTTGGCTCACATCACTGATCTGTTCAGGAAAATTGGCAGTGACTCCTCCCTGAGCCACTGGGAATTGTGGTGGAACACCTTGGGAAAGATTTTGGCTCTCAGAAGTGAATAATTCAAAAGATCCCTGGGACCTGCCAAGCCCAGAGCCAGAATTACCAGTGTTTCCTTTTGTTTTTGGAGCACAGCCCGAGTATAATCAGCCCAAACAACAAAATCGTTACGGGTAAATCCAATGTAAATCCAACCCAATTCCAGGTAAATCAAACTGAATTCCAGATTGATCCAACCCAGCTCCAGGTGAGTCAAAACAAATTCCAGGGGAGTCAAACCCAATTCCAGGTCGATTCAACCCCATTCCACGTAAACCAAATCCAGTTCCAGGTGGATCAAACCAAATTCCAGGTAAATCCAACCCAATTCCCAGTCAATCCAATCCAGTTCCAGGAGGACCAAACCCAATTCCAGGGGTGTCAAACCAAACTCAACTCTTTTAAATGTCCCATCGCCCCTTTCCCTCCATCCAGGCTGCTCCTGGCAGCTTTTTTCTGGGAGAAATCCCTGAATTTGGGGATTTTTGGGTGCAGTTTTGGATGGGGACAGCTCTACCTGTCTTTCCCCTCCCTGTCTGTGTCCCCAATGTCCCACCCTGGCTGTGTCCCCAATGTCCCACCCTGGCTGTGTCCCCAGTGTCCCACCCTGGCTGTGTCCCCAATGTCCCACCATGGCTGTTATCAGACACTGAAATATTTCACACCTCAAACATCGATACAAAGTTTTGCTCATTATAACAAAAAGTGTACAAAGAAGCTACAATCAAAAATCCTCCCTGAAGATACCTGACTGGGACTTTGGACTGAGAGTCAAACTGCTGAGATCCCATAAAGGGAAACCTATTGTTCACTCATCTCAGGCTGAGGGAAAGGAATGCACACACAAATCCAAAGCCACCAGCTGCTCTGTGAATCATCCCTGGCTGAGTTTGGGGTGGGGGCAGAGCACAGCTCACTGTGATGCCTAAAATGCTGGGAAAGATTGAGCACAGACCCCGCAGTGTAGGAAAAGGGTATTCCCTTGGTTTAATAGGATCCCAGGTGCACCACGACGGAAAGAGAGCGACAATATCACGGGTTTGCAATTTATGGACTTCACTGATTAACATCCCTATCTAAAATTCCCCAATGAGAAACCTAACAAATGAAGTAATTGCCCCCTTGTTCAAATTACCTCCCCCCCAAAAAAAAGTTACAAATTAGTTTACAGAAACATGTCCCAGTGATAAAGCTCTTTCAAGGCTGGTGCCTCATGCTCTTGAAATTGTGGAGATTGTTTCGTCTTCTCCAAAGAATTCTGAACGAGGCTGGAGCACAAGGGTTATAAACATGTGGGGCTGAGATACAGAGAGTAAAAGGTACAGGAATGGGAAAGGGTAAAAAGGATATAAAAAGAGTATAAAAGTACAATGAAAAAGGACAAAAACCCATCAGGCATCAGCAGAAGCCAGGTTTACACAAACTGCCCAGCTGTGGAACCCCCAACCCCACCAAAAAGTGACACAGAAACCCCAAAAAACGACACTGAAACCCCAAAAATTGCAGAAAAAAACCCCTAAAAGTGACACAGAAACCCCAAAAAGTGACATGGAGACTTAAAAAGTGACGATGGGAAACCTCCAATGGGACAGTGAGACCCCAAAAATGGCAGAGAAAACCCCAAAAATGGAAGAGAAATCCCAAAAAGTGACACAGAACCCCAAAAACCGACAAAGAAACCCCAAAAAATGACACAGAAATCCCCAAAAGTGACACAGAAATCCCCAAAAGTGACACTTGAGACCCTAAAAATGACACAGAAACCCCCAAAATGATTAAAAACAACCCAAAAATGACATGACAAACGCCCAAAAGTGAGACAGAAACCCCAAAAGGTGACCGAGAACCCCCCCAAAAATGACCCAGAAATCCCAAGAAGGACACAAAAATTTCCCAAAACGGCACAGAACCCCCAAAAATCTCCACGGCACGCTGCTGGAGCAGTTCGACATCAAATCGGGACTTTGACGTGAGAGGAGCTGAGGGGAGTCACAATCCATCACAGACCCCCAAATGCCAGGCCTTGCACCACAGCAGTGCAGGTGATGCAAGCAGAGTCTGCTGCTAGAGACTGTCCCCTGCCCCGGGGGGACATGCTGGACATTGTCACCTGGCCTGAGTGTATATTAACCCTTGGCACTCTGTGCTTTTTGGGGGGAAAACCACCACTGAGAAGAGCAGCTGGAGAAGATCAATGTGACATCGTTGGGATCCACGGATGGTGATGTTTTCTTTCTCCCTCTTTCTGTCCCCCTCACCTCTTTTCCTACTTCTCTTCTCCTCTCTTCCCACTTTCTCTCATATTTACTATCAAATAAAACCTACACTACTGACTGGCATGTGGTCTCGTTTGCACCTTAATTTGGGCAGAGGTATTTCCAAAGAACCTTAATGTTTGGATCATAACAGCTGTGACCCCAATGTCCCACCCATGTCTCACCTCAATATCTTCATTTTTACCCCAAATTCAGGTGTTTTGAAGGATTGAAATGAAAACAAGACCAAACCTGAAAGAAAAGGATTTACATGTCTGTGCCCGCTGAGGATCCACGTGGTTGGGTAGAAGGGAAGAACATTTTTGGAGGTTTCCACCCCAAAATCCTGCTCTTTGCCCCAATTCAGAACCATTTGGCTGTGAAAGATGCCACTGGGTGAGAGAAAATCACAATCATGGAATCAATGAGGTTGCAAAAGATCTCCAAGGCCATCCAGTGTTGCCTCATGCCAAGAGATGATATAACTGAACACAAAAGGTGAGATTTTCTGGGGTGGAAAGTCAACAAATCCGCTCTCCCCAGGGGATTTCTGATGTCCCCAGGAATTCCCATGGACATTCCTGGCCCTGCCTTCATCCAGGTGCCCACGGGGAGCCAGGAGGGTGTGGAGCCACCAGCCAGGTGTCTTTGCCACACGGATCACCAGCAGCACGGATCACCAGGGCTCTGCACAGCTGGGTCACTGGGGATCATCCACTGCAGATCTTCCCACTGGGGATGGAGTTGGAGCAGCAATGAAGCTCTTCCTGCACTCGGGACACTCGCAGGGCTTCCCTCACTGGTGCCTCCGTTGGTGCCGAGTAAAGTTAGACATGACTGAGAAGCTCTTCCCACACTTCCCACACTCATAGGGCTTTTCCCCAGTGTGGATGCGCCGGTGGGTGATGAGGGTGGAGTTGTGCTTGAAGCCCTTCCCACAGTCAGGGCAGCGGAAGGGCCTCTCCTGGGTGTGAATGCGCTCATGGACGAGGAGATCGGAGCTGGTCTGGAACCTCTTCCCACACTTCCCACACTCATAGGGCCTCTCCCCGGTGTGGATCTTCTTGTGCTGGATCAGGGCAGAGCTGTGGCTGAAGCTTTTCCCACATTCCCCACAATCATAGGGCTTTTCCCCAGTGTGGATCACCTGGTGCTTCATCAGGTTGGACATCTGGCTGAAGCTCTTCCCACACTTCCCACATTCATAGGGCTTTTCCCCAGTGTGGATCCTCTGGTGCTTGATCAGATCAGATCTCCGCCTGAAGCTTTTCCCACATTCCCCACACTTGTGGGGCTTCTCTCTGCCCTCAGGCTTCTCCCCCAGCTCCGAGCTCCGGCTGCATCTCCGGGCCTTTTCCTCCTCCTCCATCCGGCCACGCCTTGGCAATGACAAATCCTGCTTTGGGGGAAAAACAAGGGCTCAGCGCCTTGCCCTGGGGGTTCCTCCTGCCCACCTCCAGCTCTGCAACTCTCCCAGGGGTTTGTGTCCATAAAAACCCCAAACCTCCACCATTCACCTCAAAACCCTCACAGCATTTCCCCCTCTCTGCTCTTTGCACTTTGGCCTCCTCAGGCTCTCCCTTCCCTGCACTCACGGGGCTCCCGTGGCTCCCGGGCTTCCCTATTTTCCAGGGTCCCGCTTAGGGATGATCCGGGGGCTTTGGGGGTCCCAGGGGTCCCTTCTCCCCTCATTCTCTGCTCCGTGCTTCCAGGGATCCCAGGCTTCCCCCTTAGCCACGCTCCCCCCTCTCCAGCCTGCCGGGGCTCCCCCAGCTCCGCCATCGCCCCTCTCCGCTCACCCCACTCCGGGGCTCCCGCCCTTCCCCTCCACCGCTCTCCCGGCCGGACCCCATGCCCCATGTCCCCCTCCCACCCCGACACCGGGCCGTGCCCACCTGCAGCCCCCAAAATATCCCCCAAAGCCCCAATGCCGCCTCAGCTTTGCCCTTCCGCCACATCCAAACGCTCCCCCCGCACAATCAAACCCTCCCAGCGACCCTGAACGAGATTTGGGGCTCAATCCCGGAAGCTGCGAGCTCCAAACACCCGCCCAGAAAAAACGCCGCTCGGGGACCCCCGAGACATTTGGGGCGACTTCCTCCTCCCCCTCACCTGCGGCGTGCGGGGCGCCGATGCTCCCGGGGCCGCGGCAGACAAAGAGCTGCGCGCGGCTTCTGCTGCTCCTCCTCTTCCTCTCTCCAACCTCTTCCTGCTCTTCCTGTTCCTCTTTCCTGCTTCCTCCTCCCGCGGCTCCTCCTCCTTCCTCCTCCCGCCTCCTCCTCCCGCTCGGATCTCCGGCCTTTCTCGCGCTCCTTCCTCATCCCTCCTCCTCCTCCTCCATCCCTTCTCCTCCTCCCCCCAAGCCCAGCGCCCACCCTTTCCCCCCTTTTCCCCACGCCGTCGCATGCCGCGGGAGGAGCCGGGATGGAGCCGGGGCAGGTCGGGCTGGGGCAGCGCTGGGCTCCGGGCCAGGCCTGGGCGCCCCCCACGCGCCCCCTCCCCAAATTGGGCTGGCGGGAAGCGCTGGGGGCGAGGGGGCGGCGCAGGTGGGGTTGGGGTGGGGAGCGCTGGGCGCTGCGGGTCTGCCTGGGAACTGGAGAGTCATCAGCGCCGCGAGCTCGGATTGGATCAGAATCGCTCAGCGCCTTCTCCCATTGGCTCATTTTCGCGGGGCTGTTTTTCGGGGCTGTTTTTCTATGGGGTTTGGAGGTTCTGGGGGTCTCAGGGGGTCTCAGCGCCTTTTTTGGGGTTCGCTGTGTGCCGTGTCGGGGTTCAGCTGCCTCCCAAGGCCCCCAGAGCGGGGTGACACTTGGGGACACACGGGGGTCCCCATTCCCGATCCATCCCGGGGTCAGGTCTGCCCCCCAGACACAGCCCTACCGCGGGGTCCCCCAAGTCCCTCCCCAGTGCCCCCCAACAAACGCGACCGGAGCCAACTGGGAAGCTTTATTGGGAGCACTGGGAGCAGCCGTGCGGGGTCAGAGTGACAGCAGGGCTGGGGGGACACACGACCCCGTGTGACTGGAGTGTGAAGGATCTGCTGGAAGTCCACAGCACTTCAGCAACCAGGAATGAACTCAAAAGAACCCTCACGGGTGGCCTCTAGGTAGGGGACAGTGTCAGTCCAGGAGCACAGGGCTGGCAGGGTGTGGCTGTGTCCAGGGCTCTGGAAGGGACGTGGTGCTCTGCTGGGACTGACATGCCTGTGCCTGGGCAGTTCAGCCGTAGCTGTCCCCTGTCCCTGTCTGTGTCCCTTGTCCCTGTCTGTGTCCCTTGTCCCTGTCTGTGTCCCCTGTCCCTGTCTGTGTCCCTTGTCCCTGTCTGTGTCCCCTGTCCCTGTCTGTGTCCCTTGTCCCTGTCTGTGTCCCCTGTCCCTGTCTGTGTCCCTTGTCCCTGGCTCTGTCCCCATCCCTTGTCTCTCCTGCTGCCAGCTCAGTGAGTGGCACACAGGCTGAGGGTCCCTCCTCTGTTCCCTGGGCGTCGGGTGGGAGATGTGAGGGCTGAGCCTGCTCAGGACAGCTCCATCCTCACGACGAACTGCTCTTTCCAGCTCCAGGCCAGAGGATCAGATCCCACCTCAAGTTTATCGTGGTGCTGGTTGTGCTCCTAGCCCTGGTTGTGGCTCTGGGGGTGTCCTTGGCTGCTGTGTCAGGTAAGGGAGGAGCAGCAGCCTCAGCCCAACCCCTCGGGGCACTGCTGGCTCACTGCTGCCTGAGGGGAGAATCCTCAGACATTCTTCTCCATTTCCCTCTGCAGGGAGAATACACAGAGAGACTCCAGTTACTCCAGTTAACCCTGCAGCTCGGGTGCTGCTGGCCTGTCCCCATGGCTGGGTTGGGTACAACGGGATCTGCTACTTCCTCTCGAGGCATCGTCTCTCCTGGGATCAGGCTAAGGCTCGGTGCTCCGAGCTCGAGGCTTCCCTGGCTGTGCTCACTGACAAGGAAATGGTGAGTGAGGGGTTTGGGGGGTTTGGGAAGGCCAAGGGGACCCTGGGGTGCTCCTGGGCTAGGAGTCCATAGTTTGCTCCTCTCTCCTTGCCAGGAGTTCCTGTTCCGCCTCAGCAGGAATGTTGATTACTGGCTCGGGCTGCACAGACAGGGCCAGCGGCTGCAGTGGGTGGATGGCAGCAGCTTCAGCTCCTCGTGAGTCCTGGGGGGCACAGGCAGGGCCTTGGGGGCACAGGCAGGGCCCTGGGGGGCAGAGGGCTGCTAGGACTGTCCCTTGTGAGCAGCACTGTTTCTCCTGCTGGGGAGGACAAAGCACAACCTCTTTCTCTGCTCCTCCTTACAGGTTAAAGATCCTTGGCAATGGAGAGTGTGTGTTCCTGCGAGAGGGAAAGTTTAGGAGTACAACCTGCTCAGATCACCTGCACTATCTGTGCAGCAGAGCCCAAACTGAGCTGTAACTGGGGATGGAGGAATTACCTTCTCTGTGCTGAGCACTCACAGCTTAGCCTCTTCTTCCCCCCAGCACGGGGATTTCCTTCCTCAGCTGCAGCATCTGCCTTGCACTGACTCTCAGGGTCACCTCGGTGCACTTTGCAGAGTCACCTCAGTGTTTGATCTCAAGGAGATGAATCTGCAGGAAGAGGAGATGATGTGGAAGCTGATCTGTGGCTGCCTGGGCTGGGTGTTCCTGTCTCCCTCTGGAGCCGTTCCAGGAATCTTCCTGTTTCTCTTGCACTACATGTTTCTACAGTGACCTTTTATATATATATTGATACGGAAAGGGATTTCAAATACGTTTTTCCAGCACTTGCAGTGTATTTATACACTAAGCTTGTATCTATATACGAAAATATAACACTGTGAGTGTAGACCTACACGTTCTTCTAAAACTGAATTTGTACACTGATCTTATATATATATTACCATATATTAATATAACACTCTGGATACAGAATTACATGTTCTTCTGACATTGTTTTTACACACTAGCTTTGTACATATATATGAAAATAAAACACTGTGAGTATAGACCTACACGTTCTTCTAAAACTGTATTTGTACACTGACCTTATATATATTAGCATATATTAATGTAACACTCTGGATACAAAATTACATGTTCCTCTAACATTGTATTTATATACTAACCTTGTCTATCTTGATATAATACTGTGGATACAGAACTACCTGTTCTTCTAAAACTGTATTTACACACTAACCTTATATATATTAGCATATATTAATATAACACTCTGGATACCGAACTACCTGTTCTTCTAACATTGTATTTATACACGAATGTTGTATATATTGATACAACACTGTGGATACAGATTTGAAACATCTGCTGCCATGGTAATGTGACCTTTGTGGGAGCAGAGTGCAAAATAATGCCAGGGCTGTGATTGGAACCTACAGGTGCCATTCCTTATTGGACTGACTGTAATCCCTCTAACCAGAGGAGGTGATGTTAATGTGACACTCACTTGAAAAAACATGCCCAAGGCAGTATATGGTGGTTTTATAAAGGAAGATGATAATGCCCAGGTGACAGGCCCCACTGCTTCTGTAACTGAACACGATTCATCCCGTCGCCCATCGTTTCATCATCATTATCCATCAGCCCAGAGATGTCTATTCAACCATCATTATTCAGCTTGAACGACCTATTTTTGCTTCCCGAAACTAACATCGCCTGTTCAAACGTACATCAACCAACTGCAGGAGGCGGGATTGTCCCTCAGCTGCGTTCTGACCAATCAGAGTTCGAGAATGAGGAGTGGCGGCAGAATCAGCCAATGGGAGTGGAGGACGGGATGTCCGCAGGGTATATAAAGGGGTCACTGAGCAGCAGAGAATTCTTCATAGGTTTTTAAAATGTCGTAGGAGAAAAAGGCCTGGAATGTCCCGGGCCGTGCTGGAGGCCAAGGAACCGCTGCTGCTCCGAACCGGCGGGAGGTGAAAACCGCTGTGACACTGTCCTCCTCACCCTGGTGTCTCTCGACAGCACACAATGCCTCAGGAACAGGCTGCTCCAGCAGGGATCCCCCACAAGTCCCGCCAGCAGCCACTTCCATGGCTCGGCAGGAGCTTCCCATGGCTCAGGGTCTCTCTCGGGCATCCCCTGCTCCGGCCTGGGCTCCTGCCGGGGCTGCAGGGGAGTCCCTGCTCCATCCCGGCCTCAGCCACAGCTCACACCGAGCTGGACCTGCCGCTCCAGGTCACACCGAGCTCCCGCCGGTTCAGGGCAGCAGCGATTCTTTGTCCTCCTGCCCGGCTGGGACATTGCAGGGCTGAGGAGCCGAAAAGCGAATTTCGGCCACAACCCCGGGACTGTGCCTGGAGCGACCGGGGCGATTCTGTGCGTGTGCAGAGCTCTCCCACCTCACTCCCATTGGGTGATAGTGCCGTCACTCGTAATTCTGGAGCGGTGATTAATCAGACTGGGGAGAAGCACCGCCCTTGGTGCCGCCCCGGTACCGCCATTGCCGGAGGGTCAGTGAGGGCTCGGGAGCGGCAGCGGCCGGAGCGCCGTGAGGCGGCGGAGCTCGGAGGCGGCGGAGCTCGGCGGTGATCGCAGCGCAGCGACCCGGGGACAGGAGAGACACCTCTGTGCTACCGACAGCAAGCGGGACGAGCCAGCGCTGCTCCGGCACCGCCTCCTGCCGAGGCAGCAGCGGCAAGGAGACCGCGGGCAGCCGCTCCCTCAGCGGCCTCAGGCCAGCGGCAACACGGCGTCACAGCCAGGGAGGGAGGGAGGGAGGGAGACGGGAGAAGGAAGCCGCCACAGCCCCCCTGCCGCCCCCTGCATCCCCTCCATCCGCCCGCAGCGAGCCCCGAGCCCCGGCACAAGGCAGCGCGGCTCCCACCTGCGCTGGGACAGCCTCTCCGAGCTCCACCGCCGCCTCCCCGGGCTCCGCCCGCTGCCGCCGCTCCCGGGCCGCACACACGCTCCCACCATGGCGCCGCTGCTGCCCCACTAAAGCCCTGCCTGCCTGCCTGCCTGCCTGGGGGCGACACCGGCGCCGGCCTTGTCCCCGCTCGCTGGCAGCGAGCAGCAATGGCGCTGGGACAATCCCGAGTGACAGCACAGCCAGCCAAGGGCAGCGAGGCGCGGGCTCTGCACAGCGCACAGCCCAAGCCCCGCGCTCTCAGTGCCCCCCGGGCTGGCCGAGGCCAAAGCCGCACATGAGGAACAGCCCTGCAACGGGCCCGGGCCCAATGCGCCATTGCTCTGCAAACAGCGACCAAGTTCTCCGCACCTCCCGGCCCCGCCTCGGCACGCAGCCCCCGGGGCAGCCCCACGGCCCCCACGGCAGCTCCCAGCCTCCGCCAGCCGCCCTGCAACGGCCCAGGGGGAGCAGGCCAAGGGACGCGGCTGCCGGCGCCCAGGGGACGCCAGGGACAGCGGGGGCACTTCACACGCCTTTCCTGCAAAAGAGAAAACCATCAGCAAGGAAAAAGCAACAGCAGCGCTGGCTCCAGAGCACAGGGCCACACGAGGCCATGGCACATTGCAGTGGGGTGACGCTGGCCCCATGCCAGGCACCCAGCAGAGCTGCTCTCTCACTGCCCTGCACAGCCGCCGTGGGGAGAGAAAATTGAACCAAGGCTTCCTGAGCTGATAGAAGGACCTGGCTAAGAGATCCTTCATCCAACACCTTTGTGCACAAAACAGGCTCGGAATTGGATATGTGAATTGAATTTATTGCTAACAAACTCAGAATAGGAGAAGAAGTAAAATTTGACCATATAAAACACCTTCTTCTCAAATTACAGGGATCACCTGGAATGGGGGTCACCAGGATTCTGCCCAACGGGGGTCACTGGGGATCATCCACTGCAGATCTTCCCACTGGGGATGGAGTTGGAGCAGCAATGAAGCTCTTCCTGCACTCGGGACACTCGCAGAGCTTCCCTCACTGGTGCCTCCGTTGGTGCTGAGTCAAGTGAGAGCTCCTGGAGAAGCTCTTCCCACACTCCCCACACTCGTAGGGCTTTTCCCCAGTGTGGATGCGCCGGTGGGTGATGAGGTTGGAGTTTTGCTTGAAGCCCTTCCCGCAGTCAGGGCAGCGGAAGGGCCTCTCCTGGGTGTGAATGCGCTCATGGACGAGGAGATCGGAGCTCCTCTGAAACCTCTTCTCACACTTCCTACACTCATAGGGCCTCTCCCCAGTGTGGATCTTCTTGTGATGGATCAGGGTGGACCTGTGCCCAAAGCTCTTCCCACATTCTCCACACTCATAGGGCTTTTCCCCAGTGTGCATCACCTGGTGCTGCATCAGGGTGCACATCCGGCTGAAGCTCTTCCCACACTTCCCACACTGATAGGGCTTTACCCCTGTGTGGATCACCTGGTGCTGCATCAGGGTGGACATATGGCTGAAGCTCTTCCCACACTCCCCACACTCATAGGGCTTTTCCCCACTGTGGATCCTCTGGTGCATGATCAGCTCAGATCTCCACCTGAACCTTTTCCCACATTCCCCACACTTGTGGGGCTTCTCTCTGCCCTCAGGCTTCTCCCCCAGCTCCGAGCTCCGGCTGCATCTCCGGGCCTTTTCCTCCTCCTCCATCCGGCCACGCCTTGCCAATGACAAATCCTGCTTTGGGGCAAAAACAAGGGCTCAGCGCCTTGCCCTGGGGGTTCCTCCTGCCCAGCTCCAGCTCTGCAACTCTCCCAGGGGTTTGTGGCCATAAAAACCCCAAACCACCACCATTCACCTCAAAACCCTCACAGCATTTCCCCCTTTCTGCTCGTTTCACTTTGGCCTCCTCAGGCTCTCCCTTCCCTGCACTCATGGGGCTCCCGTGCCTCCCGGGCTTCCCTATTTTCCAGGATCCTGCTCAGGGATGATCCGGGGGCTTTGGGGGTCCCAGGGGTCCCTTCTCCCCTCATTCTCTGCTCCGCGCTTCCAGGGATCCCAGGCTTCCCCCTTAGCCACGCTCCCCCCTCTCCAGCCTGCCGGGGCTCCCCCATCGCCCCTCTCCGCTCACCCCACTCCGGGGCTCCCGCCCTTCCCCTCCACCGCTCTCCCGGCCGGACCCCATGCCCCATGTCCCCCTCCCACCCCGACACCGGGCCGTGCCCACCTGCAGCCCCCAAAATATCCCCCAAAGCCCCACTGCCGCCTCAGCTTTGCCCTTCCGCCACATCCAAACGTTCCCTCCGCACAATCAAACCCTCCCAGCGACCCTGAACGAGATTTGGGGCTCAATCCCGCAAGCTGCGAGCTCCAAACACCCGCCCAGAAAAAACGCCGCTCGGGGACCCCCGAGACATTTGGGGCGACTTCCTCCTCCCCCTCACCTGCGGCGTGCGGGGCGCCGATGCTCCCGGGGCCGCGGCAGACAAAGAGCTGCGCGCGGCTTCTGCTGCTCCTCCTCTTCCTCTCTCCAACCTCTTCCGGTTCCTCCTCTTCCTCTTTCCTCCTTCCTCCTCCCGCCTCCTCCTGCTCGGATCTCCGGCCTTTCTGCCGCTCCTTCCTCATCCCTCCTCCTCCTCCTCCATCCCTTCTCCTCCTCCCCCCAAGCCCAGCGCCCACCCTTTCCCCCCCTTGTCCCCACGCCGTCGCATCCCGCGGGAGGAGCCGGGGCAGGTCGGGCTGGGGCAGCGCTGGGCTCCGGGCCAGGCCTGGGCGCCCCCCAGGCGCCCCCTCCCCAAATTGGCCTGGCGGGAAGCGCTGGGGGCGAGGGGGGGGCGCAGGTGGGGTTGGGGTGGGGAGCGCTGGGCGCTGCGGGTCTGCCTGGGAACTGGAGAGTCATCAGCGCCGCGAGCTCGGATTGGATCAGAATCGCTCAGCGCCTTCTCCCATTGGCTCATTTTCGCGGGGCTATTTTTCGGGGCTGTTTTTCTGTGGGGTTTGGAGGTTCTGGGGGGCTCAGGGGGTCTCAGCGCCTTTTTTGGGGTTCGCTGTGTGCCGTG
>NW_028147632.1:1256878-1283211 GCF_008360975.1 Lichenostomus cassidix | reverse complement strand
GGGACACAGACAGGGACAGGGGACACAGACAGGGACAGGGGACAACTACGGCTGAACTGCCCAGGCCCAGGCATGTCAGTCCCAGCAGAGCACCACGTCCCTTCCAGAGCCCTGGACACAGCCAAACCCTGCCAGCCCTGTGCTCCTGGACTGACACTGTCCCCTTCCTAGAGGCCACCCGGGAGGGTTCTTTTGAGTTCATTCCTGGTTGCTGAAGTGCTGCGGACTTCCAGCAGATCCTTCACACTCCAGTCACACGGGGTCGTGTGTCCCCCCAGCCCTGCTGTCACTCTGACCCCGCCCGGCTGCTCCCAGTGCTCCCAATAAAGCTTCCCAGTTGGCTCCGGTCGCGTTTCTTGGGGGGCACTGGGGAGGGACTTGGGGGGTCCCCGCGGTGGGGCTGTGATTGGGGGGCAGACCTGACCCCGGGATGGATCGGGAATGGGGACCCCCGTGTGTCCCCAAGTGTCACCCCGCTCTGGGGGCCTTGGGAGCCAGCTGAACCCCGACACGGCACACAGCGAACCCCAGAAAAGGCGCTGAGACCCCCTGAGCCCCCCAGAACCTCCAAACCCCATAGAAAAACAGCCCCGAAAAATAGCCCCGCGAAAATGAGCCAATGGGAGAAGGCGCTGAGCGATTCTGATCCAATCCGAGCTCGCGGCGCTGATGACTCTCCCGTTCCCAGGCAGACCCGCAGCGCCCAGCGCTCCCCACCCCAACCCCACCTGCGCCCCCCCCTCGCCCCCAGCGCTTCCCGCCAGCCCAATTTGGGGAGGGGGCGCGTGGGGGACGCCCAGGCCTGGCCCGGAGCCCAGCGCTGCCCCAGCCCGACCTGCCCCGGCTCCATCCCGGCTCCTCCCGCGGCATGCGACGGCGTGGGGAAAAGGGGGGGAAAGGGTGGGCGCTGGGCTTGGGGGGAGGAGGAGAAGGGATGGAGGAGGAGGAGGAGGGATGAGGAAGGAGCGGAAGAAAGGCCGGAGATCCGAGCGGGAGGAGGCGGGAGGAGGAAAGAGGAAGAGGAGGAACAGGAAGAGGTTGGAGAGAGGAAGAGGAGGAGCAGCAGAAGCGGCGCGGAGCTCTTTGTCTGCCGCGGCCCCGGGAGCATCGGCGCCCCGCACGCCGCAGGTGAGGGGGAGGAGGAAGTCGCCCCAAATGTCTCGTGGGTCCCCGAGCGGCGTTTTTTCTGGGCGGGTGTTTGGAGCTCGCAGCTTGCGGGATTGAGCCCCAAATCTCGTTCAGGGTCGCTGGGAGGGTTTGATTGTGCGGGGGGAAGGTTTGGATGTGGCGGAAGGGCAAAGCTGAGGCGGCAGTGGGGCTTTGGGGGATATTTTGGGGGCTGCAGGTGGGCACGGCCCGGTGTCGGGGTGGGAGGGGGACATGGGGCATGAGGTCCCCCCGGGAGAGCGGTGGAGGGGAAGGGCGGGAGCCCCGGAGTGGGGTGAGCGGAGAGGAGCGATGGCGGAGCTGGGGGAGCCCCGGCAGGCTGGAGAGGGGGGAGCGTGGCTAAGGGGGAAGCCTGGGATCCCTGGAAGCGCGGAGCAGAGAATGAGGGGAGAAGGGACCCCTGGGACCCCCAAAGCCCCCGGATCATCCCTAAGCGGGACCCTGGAAAATAGGGAAGCCCGGGAGCCACGGGAGCCCCATGAGTGCAGGGAAGGGAGACCCTGAGGAGGCCAAAGTGCAAAGAGCAGAGAGGGGGAAATGCTGTGAGGGTTTTGAGGTGAATGGTGGTGGTTTGGGGTTTTTATGGACACAAAACCCTGGGAGAGTTGCAGAGCTGGAGCTGGGCAGGAGGAACCCCCAGGGCAAGGCGCTGAGCCCTTGTTTTTCCCCCAAAGCAGGATTTGTCATTGCCAAGGCGTGGCCGGATGGAGGAGGAGGAAAAGGCCCGGAGATGCAGCCGGAGCTCGGAGCTGGGGGAGAAGCCTGAGGGCAGAGAGAAGCCCCACAAGTGTGGGGAATGTGGGAAAAGCTTCAGGTGGAGATCTCAGCTGATCATGCATCTGAGGATCCACAGTGGGGAAAAGCCCTATGAGTGTGGGGAATGTGGGAAGAGCTTCAGCCAGATGTCACACCTGATGCGGCACCAGGTGATCCACACTGGGGAAAAGCCCTACGATTGTGGAGAATGTGGGAAGAGCTTTGGGCACAGGTCCGCCCTGATCCAGCACAAGAAGATCCACACCGGGGAGAGGCCCTATGAGTGTGGGACGTGTGGGAAGAGGTTTCAGACCAGCTCCCATCTCCTCCTCCATGAGCGCATTCACACCCAGGAGAGGCCCTTCCGCTGCCCTGACTGTGGGAAGGGCTTCAAGCAAAACTCCACCCTCATCACCCACCGGCGCATCCACACAGGGGAAAAGCCCTACGAGTGTGGAAAATGTGGGAAGAGCTTCAGCCGGATGTGCACCCTGATGCAGCACCAGGTGATCCACACTGGGGAAAAGCCCTACAATTGTGAGGACTGTGGGAAGAGCTTCAGCGTCAGCTCCAACCTGATCCAGCACAAGAAGATCCACACCGGGGAGAGGCCCTATGAGTGTGGGAAGTGTGGGAAGAGGTTTCAGACCAGCTCCAGTCTCCTCCTCCATGAGCGCATTCACACCCAGGAGAGGCCCTTCCGCTGCCCTGACTGTGGGAAGGGCTTCAAGCAAAACTCCACCCTCATCACCCACCGGCGCATCCACACTGGGGAAAAGCCCTACAAGTGTGGGGAGTGTGGGAAGAGCTTCTCACAGAGCTCTCTCTTGACAAGGCACCAACGGAAGCACCATTGAGGGAAGCCCTGCGAGTGTCCCAAGTGCAGGAAGAGCTTCATTGCTGCTCCAACTCCATCCCCAGTGGGAAGATCTGCAGTGGATGATCCCCAGTGACCCCAGCTGTGCAGAGGCCTGGTGATCCGTGCTGCTGGTGATCCGTGTGGCAAAGACACCTGGCTGGTGGCTCCACACCCTCCTGGCTCCCCATGGGCACCTGGATGAAGGCAGGGCCAGGAATGTCCATGGGAGTTCCTGGGGACATCAGAAATTCCCTGGGGAGAGCGGATTTGTTGACTTTCCACCCCAGAAAATCTCACCTTTTGTGTTCAGTTATATCATCTCTTGGCATGAGGCAACACTGGATGGCCTTGGAGGTATTTTGCAATATCAGTGATTCCATGATTGTGATTTTCTCTCACCCAAGGGCATCTTTCACAGCTAAACGGTTCTGCATTGGGGCAAAGAGCAGGATTTTGGGGTGGAAACGTCCAAAAATGTTCTTCCCTCCCACCCAACCACATGGATCCTCAGAGGGCACAGACATGTAAATCCTTTTCTTTCGGGTTTGGTCTTGTTTTCATTTCAATCCTTCAAAACACCTGAATTTGGGGTAATAATGAAGATATTGAGGTGTGACATGGGTGGGACATTGGGGTCACAGCTGTTATGATCCAAACATTAAGGTTCTTTGGAAATACCTCTGCCCGAATTAAGGTGCAAACGAGACCACATGCCAGTCAGTAGTGTAGGTTTTATTTGATAGTAAATATGAGAGAAAGAGGGAAGAGAGGAAAAGAGAAGTAGGAAAAGAGGTGAGGGGGACAGAAAGAGGGAGAAAGAAAACATCACCATCCGTGGATCCCAACGATGTCACATTGATCTTCTCCAGCTGCTCTTCTCAGTGGTGGTTTTCCCCCCAAAAAGCACAGAGTGCCAAGGGTTAATATACACTCAGGCCAGGTGACAATGTCCAGCATGTCCCCCCGGGGCAGGGGACAGTCTCTAGCAGCAGACTCTGCTTGCATCACCTGCACTGCTGTGGTGCAAGGCCTGGCATTTGGGGGTCTGTGATGGATTGTGACTCCCCTCAGCTCCTCTCACGTCAAAGTCCCGATTTGATGTCGAACTGCTCCAGCAGCGTGCGGTGGAGATTTTTGGGGGTTCTGTGCCGTTTTGGGGGATTTTTGTGTCCTTCTTGGGGTTTCTGGGTCATTTTTGGGGGGGTTCTGGGTCACCTTTTGGGGTTTCTGTCTCACTTTTGGGTTTTTGTCATGTCATTTTTGGGTTTTTTTTATCATTTTGGGGGTCTCAAGTGTCACTTTAGGGGATTTCTTCACTTTTGGGGATTTCTGTGTCATTTTTGGGGTTTCTTTGTCGTTTTTTGGGGTTCTGTGTCACTTTTTGGGATTTCTCTTCCATTTTTGGGGTTTTCTCTGCCATTTTTGGGGTCTCACTGTCCCATTGGAGGTTTCCCATCGTCACTTTTTGAGTCTCCATGTCACTTTTTGGGGTTTCTGTGTCACTTTTTGGGGTTTTTTTCTGCAATTTTTGGGGTTTCAGTGTCGTTTTTTGGGGTTTCTGTGTCACTTTGTGGTGGGGTTGGGGGTTCCACAGCTGGGCAGTTTGTGTAAACCTGGCTTCTGCTGATGCCTGATGGGTTTTTGTCGTTTTTTGTTGTACTTTTATACTCTTTTTATATCCTTTTTACCCTTTCCCATTCCTGTACCTTTTACTCTCTGTATCTCAGCCCCACATGTTTATAACCCTTGTGCTCCAGCCTCGTTCAGAATTCTTTGGAGAAGACGAAACAATCTCCACAATTTCAAGAGCATGAGGCACCAGCCTTGAAAGAGCTTTATCACTGGGACATGTTTCTGTAAACTAATTTGTAACTTTTTTTTGGGGGGGGAGGTACTTTGAATAAGGGGGCAATGACTTCATTTGTTAGGTTTCTCATTGGGGAATTTTAGATAGGGATGTTAATCAATGAAGTCCATAAATTGCAAACCCGTGATATTGTCGCTCTCTTTCCGTCGTGGTGCACCTGGGATCCTATTAAACCAAGGGAATACCCTTTTCCTACACTGCGGGGTCTGTGCTCAATCTTTCCCAGCATTTTAGGCATCACAGTGAGCTGTGCTCTGCCCCCACCCCAAACTCAGCCAGGGATGATTCTCAGAGCAGCTGGTGGCTTTGGATTTGTGTGTGCATTCCTTTCCCTCAGCCTGAGATGAGTGAACAATAGGTTTCCCTTTATGGAATCTCGGCAGTTTGACTCTCAGTCCAAAGTCCCAGTCAGGTATCTTCAGGGAGGATTTTTGATTGTAGCTTCTTTGTACACTTTTTGTTATAATGAGCAAAACTTTGTATCGATGTTTGAGGCGTGAAATATTTCAGTGTCTGATAACAGCCAGGGTGGGACATTGGGGACACAGCCAGGGTGGGACACTGGGGACACAGGCATGGTGGGACACTGGGGACACAGCCAGGGTGGGACATTGGGGACACAGACAGGGAGGGGAAAGGCAGGCAGAGCTGTCCCCCGTCCAAACCTGCACCCCAAAAATCCCCAAATTCAGGGATTTCTCCCAGAGAAAAGCTGTCAGGAGCTGCCTGAATGGAGGGAAAGGGGCGATGGGACATTTCAAAGAGTTGAATTGGGTTTGACACCCCTGGAATTGGGTTTGGTCCTCCTGAAACTGGATTGGATTGACTGGGAATTGGGTTGGATTTACCTGGAATTTGGTTTGATCCACCTGGAACTGGATTTGGTTTACCTGCAATGAGGTTGAATCAGCCTGGAATTGGGTTTGGTTCACCTGGAATTTGTTTTGACTCACCTGGAGTTGGGTTTGATCAATCTGGAATTCACTTGGATTTACCTGGAATTGGGTTAAATCCACCTGGAATTGGGTTTTATCCACCTGAAAAAGAGTTGGATTTTCCTGGGATTTGGTTGATTCGACCTAGAATTGGTTTAGATCCACCTGGAATTGGGTTTGACCCACCTCGAGTTGGAATGTATCCACCTGGAATTGGGTTTTATCTACCTGGAATTACATTGAATGCCCCTGGAATTTGCTTTAATCTCCCTGTAATTGGGTTGGACCAACCTTGAGCTGCATTTGACTCACCTGGAATTGGGTTGAATCCACCTGGAATTGGGTTTGAATGGTGTTGGTGCTGCAGTAGAGGCTGGAATTGCCCCAGGATCCTCCTGGAATCGAGTCAGACACACCTGGAATTGGGCTGAATTCCCCTGGAAATCGATTTTTGGTTATATTCTGTCTGGATGATGGTATGGGGCAATGGGAATGGGGAAATGTGGGGGAGAGAGCATAAAAATCCTGGGAAAATGGGGATTTCCACCCAAAATCCAGGGAACAGGGGGGTTTGGGAACTCCTAGAGCCCCAAAATCTCGGGTACAGGGGGGTTTTGGAACTGTCAGAACCCCAAAACTGTCGGAAAAGAGGAGTTTGACCACTCCTGACCCCAAAAAATGGGGAAAAAAGCCCGGGGAAAACCCTGAAAAAACAGGAAGTTGGGCCAACACCCTTCCCAGAAAAATACCCAAAAAGGGGGTTGAACCTTCTGAATCTCCCCGATCCCCTTTTGCCATGGATCCAGGACACCCCAAATCCCAACGCCGCGGCTCCAGGACCCCCCAAAGCCCACCTTGGAGCCCCCAAAGGCCAGGCAGGGTCAGCGCCAGCAGCAGCAGCAGGCAGGGGCAGCTCCGTGCTCCATCCATGGCGCCTCGGGATGTGGCGACACTGGGAAGGGTCAGTGGTGGTCACCATAGTCCATCCTAGTGCCACCATGGTCACTCCCAGTCCCTCTTATCCCATTCCCAATGTATTCCCAGACATCCATCCTCTCTCCCTGTCCCTCCCAGTGCTCCCCAATCCACTCCCCTCTCTCCCAGTGTGCCCCCAGTCCCTCCCACTCCATTCCCAGTCCCTCCCAGTGCTAGCACAGTCACTCCCAGTCCCTCTAAAGCCAATCCCAGTTCATTCCCAGTCCACTCCCAGACCTCCATCCTCTCTCCCAGCGCCGTCCCTGTACGCCCTAATCCAATCCCCTCTATCCAAGTCCTTCCCCAGTCCCACTAATCGCAATTTCTGTACATTTCCAGTCCCTCCCACTGCATTGCCAGTCACTCCCAGTGCCTCCAACGTCCCTCCCAGTCTGTCTAATGCCAATCCCAGTCCATTCCCAGTGCACTCCCAGATTTCCATACTCCATTTCAGTGCCCTCCAGTGCCCCCAATTCACACCCCTCTCTCCCAGTGCCCCCCCATTCCCCCCCCTTCATTCCCAGTCCCTCCCAGTACCACCCCACCCCTCCCAGCTCTCTCCCAGCGCCCCCCCAGCTGATCCCAGTGTCTCCCCTCTCTCTCCCAGTGCCCCCCAGCGTGTCCATCTCGCTGGTGCCCTCGAGCTCCCAGCCCGAGCCCGGCCGCCTGCTGTGCTCCGTGATGGATTTCTACCCTGCGCAGGTGCAGGTGAGGTGGTTCCAGGGCCAGCAGGAGCTCTCGGAGCAAGTGATGACCACCGACCTGCTCCCCAACGGGGACTGGACCTACCAGCTGCTGGTGCTGCTGGAAACGCCCCCCCGGCGCGGGGTCACCTACACCTGCCAGGTGGAGCACGTCAGCCTGGAGCAGCCCCTGAGGCGGCACTGGGGTACGGCCAGAGCCCACAGCGCCGGGGGGAGCGGGGGAGGCACTGGGGGGGCTGGCAGGGGGATTGGGCTGTGCTGGGGGGAACTGGGAGGGAGGTGGAGAGAGGCTGGTTTCTACTGGGAGAGGGGCTTGGGGGTGTGGGAGGGCTGGGAAGGGGTTGGAAGGATGTTGCGGAGGGTGGGATGAGGTTCTGGGGGTGAGGTGGGCACTGGGAGGGAGTTTGGGGCTGGGAAGGGACTGGGAGAGGGTTTGGGGGTCCTGGGGCGGTGGGGGGCGACTGGGAGGGGTTGTTGGGTGCTGAGAGGGACGGGAGGGGCTTTGGTGTGTCCTGGGGAGGCTGGGAATGGATCGGGAGGAGGTTTCAGGGGCCTCTGGGTGGGCTGGGAGCGACTGGGAGGGTGCTTGGAGGGGCTTGGGGTGTCGCTGAGAGGTTTTTGGGGGTCCTGAGCCCTGCTGACCCCCCAGAGATGCCGCCGGACGCTGCCCGCAGCAAGATGCTGACGGGGATCGGGGGCTTCGTGTTGGGCTTCGTCTTCCTGGCGCTGGGGCTCGGCTTCTACCTGCGCAAGAAGGTGAGGGGGGGTCCCGGGGGTCGTGTCCCCCCTGCCCCGGAGCGGCTGTGCTCCCCCCGGGGCCCCCCAGCCCGGTGTCACCCCCTTTTCTCTGCCAACAGAGCTCCTGAGCCGCCGCCGGCCGCAGCCCCTCCCCGTGGCCTCGGGCCCGGCCGGGACCCCCCGCTCTGTCCCCGCGCTGATTTTGGGGGGGTCGTGTGTCCCCCCAGCCCTGCTGTCACTCTGACCCCGCCCGGCTGCTCCCAGTGCTCCCAATAAAGCTTCCCAGTTGGCTCCGGTCGCGTTTCTTGGGGGGCACTGGGGAGGGACTTGGGGGGACCCCGCGGTGGGGCTGTGACTGGGGGGCAGACCTGACCCCGGGATGGATCGGGAATGGGGACCCCCGTGTGTCCCCAAGTGTCACCCCGCTCTGGGGGCCTTGGGAGGCAGCTGAACCCCGACACGGCACCCAGCGAACCCCAAAAAAGGCGCTGAGACCCCCTGAGCCCCCCAGAACCTCCAAACCCCCTAGAAAAACAGCCCCGAAAAATAGCCCCGCGAAAATGAGCCAATGGGAGAAGGCGCTGAGCGATTCTGATCCAATCCGAGCTCGCGGCGCTGATGACTCTCCAGTTCCCAGGCAGACCCGCAGCGCCCAGCGCTCCCCACCCCAACCCCACCTGCGCGCCCCCCCCTCGCCCCCAGCGCTTCCCGCCAGCCCAATTTGGGGAGGGGGCGCGTGGGGGGCGCCCAGGCCTGGCCCGGAGCCCAGCGCTGCCCCAGCCCGACCTGCCCCGGCTCCATCCCGGCTCCTCCCGCGGCATGCGACGGCGTGGGGAAAAGGAGGGGAAAGGGTGGGCGCTGGGCTTGGGGGGAGGAGGAGAAGGGATGGAGGAGGAGGAGGAGGGATGAGGAAGGAGCGGCAGAAAGGCCGGAGATCCGAGTGGGAGGAGGAGGCGGGAGGAGGAAGGAGGAGGAGCCGCGGGAGGAGGAAGGAGGAGTGAGGAAGAGGAGGAACAGGAAGAGGTTGGAGAGAGGAAGAGGAGGAGCAGCAGAAGCAGCGTGGAGCTCTTTGTCTGCCGCGGCCCCGGGAGCATCGGCGCCCCGCACAGAGCCTGAGCTCTGTGGGACACACGTGGCACAGAAGGGTTTGGGACACCAGAGGAGCCACTGACTGAGCTCAGTCCTGTTGTACAGTGAGACAGGAAATCACCTTTGAAATTCAAAATCCTGCTGTGCTTCTGTTGGGCTCCAAAATCAGAAACACTCCAGACAATCACAAGAAGTTTATTCTAGCCCGGCTATGTTTAAAGGCAAGCCTGACTGAGAACCCAGATTGGAAACAACACAGAAAGAAGTAACTTGTTTTTGTCAACAGAAGATGCATTGCAGGATTTGCACTGACCACCCTGAATGAGGTTATTTAATCTAATGCTCTGCTCTGCCATGAGTTGTTTCAGCACAGAAGGACTAAATGGTTGCTTTAACATGGACATTGCAACTGAGGGACAGAAAAGTAAAGATCTGGAGGGATTGTAAGTGTGGTTTGCCTTAGTGCACTCTGAGCAGAGAGAGCTTTGTTATCAGCAGAGTTCATGTTGATCTAAGACTACAGGAAGAGCAAAACCAGCTGAAGTTTCCGTTCTGCACTGCAGAGCACAGCAGAGAACCAAACAGGATGAAAATGATGAAATTACTTGGCTCCCAGGGCCAAAAACAGCTGCAGAGAGGAGGAGCACACATTTTTGTTTCACAGATCACTCTGCCAGTTATTAAACCACCATTCGACATGGTGCCAGAGATTGTCAGTGAACTGTGAAAAGTGTTAAATTCCAGACAGGTTCTGAGACAGGGATTTGCTCCAAAATGAAGAAGGAATAACTTTGTATCTGCAATTGGATACATTTTAAAAAGTGGTATTGGGTATATTGTAATCGACACGTTTCAAGTTATGTTAGATACATTGTAATTGAAGATGGTTATATTGTAATTGAACTCGGATACACTGTAATTGCAACATCTGTCTGCTCTGGGTGTGTCATCATCCCACGGCAGAGTCCCTGTGACACTTTGGGCTGGGACTGCTCCAAAAAGACACAGAATCACACAAAAAGTGGAGACTTGATCAAGAACAGACAATAGAAATTTTCAGTTCCCCTAAAGGTGCTGGATAGAGCTTAAAGATTAGCGAGCAGAGAGATAAAAGGGGATAAAGGTGTGCAAACAGGATGATAAACATAGATGAAATCAGGGCAGGAACAGAGAAAGAGAATTACAGTGAGGCTGGGCAAGTTATGCAACGAGAAGCAATTTCAAGGAAAGCTGAGCTTTCCTCCAAACATCAGTGAGTGCAATCACCAGAAACTCCTTTAGATGTCCCTCCAGGACCACAAAAGGACTCTAAACAGGAGGTGGATGGATGGAAAGGAGCACGAGGAAAGGTTTATGAATTAGCCAGGAAGTGTTTAGTAATGAATATGTCTGATCCGCGTGGAACAAATACCCCATTCGGAAGTTTTACCCCACACACTAGATTAAAGAAGAGATCCTCGGGGTTTGTTCAGCACTGATAAAGAAAAAACGGCTGCTTTCAAATGCTTCAAATTAGAAGCATTGCTAGAAAGCTCATTTTCTGGCTGATTTTGGTATCATGGTCACAGAGAGGAATCCCTGTCCTGCTCCAGCCTGGGGTCTCTCCCAGGGGACACAACCCCTCAGAAAAGGCTGCTCAGGCGAGGATCCCCACAGGCCCAAAAATCCCGAGGTTCTGCCGGGGCTTCCCACGGCCTCTCTCACGCATCTCCTGCTCCACCCTCTGCGCTCCTGCCGGGGCTGCAGGGAGCTCTCTGCTCCATCCCGGACTCACCCACAGCGGTTCCCTGGCCTCCTGCCCGGCCCGGGACTTTCCGGAGCCATTGCGAACAGACATTTGGAAGGAAGATCCGCGGAGCGCCGCTTCCCTCAGGGAAACTCCGCCTACCGTGCAAAGCCCGCCCCTCGCTCCCATTGGCTGATTTTCCCGCCATAAACCCGACGCTAGATCTCATTGGCTGATTCGCCGATTAGAAAGCCCGCCCTAGCTTTGATTGGCTGATTCTGCCGCCACTCCTCGTTCTCGAGCTCTGATTGGTCAGAGAGGCTCTGAGGGACGATCTCCCTCAGCCCCACATCGCTTTGATTTCCCCCAAAAAGCCAAAATCTCCCCAAACCCCTTGGGCTGAGCGGAGGAACGGACAGCGTTTGGGCAGAAAACTCCCAAATCGTTGTTCCCCAGGCTGGGAAGGACAAACGGAACCCAACTGATTTGGGAGCTCCAGCAGCTCCTCTCTGCCGGCCCAGCTGAAGGCCTCGCTGGCTGCTGGAGGCTGCACGGGCAGACTGGGAGCACTGGGAGCACTGGGAAGAGGCTCTGGCTCGGCTGAAGCCCCCGGGGCAGGGGCAGCAGGGCAAGGGACAGGGCTGCAGGTGCTGAGGGGACACGAGGGACAGCACGGCCTTGATTAGCATTTCTTACAAAGTAATAAAGTAATGAAGGAAATAACAACAACAACATTTACACTATAAATACTGATGGAGGTCGCACAAGGACCTCTCAGCGAATGCTCTGAGTTGGAAGGGACCCACAAGGACGCAGTCCAACCCTTAAGGGAATGGCCCCTGTGGGGTCAAATCATGACTTTGGTATTATCAGAACCTTACCCCAGCCAAGGTCACATTCATAAGGCAGCAAAGGTTTCACAGCTGAATCCACAGGGACATACAAATATATATGTACCTGGTTAGTAAACATACAGAGTGCAAGAGAAACATGACTTTTGTGAAGCTTTCAGAATGACAAAAGAACCCCCAGGCTCAGCCCAGGCAGCCACACATCTGTTTTCTCATCATCTCCTCTTCCTGCAGGTTCATCTCCTGCAGAACAGGCAGTGATGTGACCCTGAGGATCAGTGCAAGGCAGACACTGCAGCTGAGGAAGGAAATCCCAATGCTGAGGTGACAAGGTGAAGCTGAGACTGCCCAGCACAGAAAATATCCTTCCTCCATTCCCCATTAGAGGTGAGTTTGGGATCTGCTGCAGATACACTGCATCTCATTTGAACAGATCGCACTCCCGAGATAATTCTCAGCCAGGTGCACACACCCTGCATTGCCCAGCACAGGAACCCTGCAGGGAGGAGCAGAGACATTGCTGGAACCTCAGGGGAACACATTGTGCCCCTGTGCCCGCCAGGCCATGCCTGTGCCCCCAAAGCTCTGCCTGTGCCCCCCAGGACTCATGAGGAGCTGAAGCTGCTGCCATCCACCCACTGCAGCCGCTGGCCCTGTCTGTGCAGCCCGAGCCAGTAATCAACATTCCTGCTGAGGCGGAACAGGAACTCCTGGCAAGGAGAGAGGAGCAAACAATGGACTCCTAGCCCAGGAGCACCCCAGGGTCCCCTTGGCCTTCCCAAACCCCCCAAACCCCTCACTCACCATTTCCTTGTCAGTGAGCACAGCCAGGGAAGCCTCGAGCTCGGAGCACCGAGCCTTAGCCTGATCCCAGGAGAGACGATGCCTCGAGAGGAAGTAGCAGATCCCGTTGTACCCAACCCAGCCATGGGGACAGGCCAGCAGCACCCGAGCTGCAGGGTTAACTGGAGTAACTGGAGTCTCTCTGTGTATTCTCCCTGCAGAGGGAAATGGAGAAGAATGTCTGAGGATTCTCCCCTCAGGCAGCAGTGAGCCAGCAGTGCCCCGAGGGGTTGGGCTGAGGCTGCTGCTCCTCCCTTACCTGACACAGCAGCCAAGGACACCCCCAGAGCCACAACCAGGGCTAGGAGCACAACCAGCACCACTATAAACTTGAGGTGGGATCTGATCCTCTGGCCTGGAGCTGGAAAGAGCAGTTCGTCGTGAGGATGGAGCTGTCCTGAGCAGGCTCAGCCCTCACATCTCCCACCCGACGCCCAGGGAACAGAGGAGGGACCCTCAGCCTGTGTGCCACTCACTGAGCTGGCAGCAGGAGAGACAAGGGATGGGGACAGACCCAGGGACAAAGGACACAGACAGGGACAGGGGACACAGACAGGGACAGGGGACACAGACAGGGACAGGGGACACAGACAGGGACAGGGGACAGCTCTGGCTGAACTGCCCAGGCCCAGGCATGTCAGTCCCAGCAGAGCACCACGTCTCTTCCAGAGCCCTGGGGAAAGCCACATCCTGCCAGCCCTGTGCTCCTGGACTGACACTGTCCCCTTCCTAGAGGCCACCCGTGAGGGTTCTTTCGAGTTCATTCCTGGTTGCTGAAGTGCTGCGGACTTCCAGCAGATCCTTCACACTCCAGTCACACGGGGTCGTGTGTCCCCCCAGCCCTGCTGTCACTCTGACCCCGCCCGGCTGCTCCCAGTGCTCCCAGTAAAGCTTCCCAGTTGGCTCCGGTCGCGTTTCTTGGGGGGCACTGGGGAGGGACTTGGGGGAACCCCGCGGTGGGGCTGTGATTGGGGGGAGGACCTGACCCTGGGATGGATCGGGAATGGGGACCCCCGTGTGTCCCCAAGTGTCACCCCGCTCTGGGGGGCCTTGGGAGGCAGCTGTACCCCGACACGGTACCAACGAACCCCAAAAAAGGCGCTGAGACCCCCCTGAGCCCCCCAGAACCTCCAAACCCCTCAGAAAAACAGCCTCGAAAAACAGCCCCGCGAAAATGAGCCAATGGGAGAAGGCGCTGAGCGATTCTGATCCAATCCGAGCTCGCGGCGCTGATGACTCTCCAGTTCCCAGGCAGACCCGCAGCGACCAGCGCTCCCCACCCCAACCCCACCTGCGCCCCCCCCTCGCCCCCAGCGCTTCCCGCCAGCCCAATTTGGGGAGGGGGCGCGTGGGGGGCGCCCAGGCCTGGCCCGGAGCCCAGCGCTGCCCCAGCCCGACCTGCCCCGGCTCCATCCCGGCTCCTCCCGCGGGATGCGACGGCGTGGGGAAAAGGGGGGGAAAGGGTGGGCGCTGGGCTTGGGGGGAGGAGGAGAAGGGATGGAGGAGGAGGAGGAGGAGGGATGAGGAAGGAGCGAGAGAAAGGCCGGAGATCCGAGCGGGAGGAGGCGGGAGGAGGAAGGAGGAGAGAGGAAGAGGAGGAACAGGAAGAGGTTGGAGAGAGGAAGAGGAGGAGCAGCAGAAGCCGCGCGCAGCTCTTTGTCTGCCGCGGCCCCGGGAGCATCGGCGCCCCGCACGCCGCAGGTGAGGGGGAGGAGGAAGTCGCCCCAAATGTCTCGTGGGTCCCCGAGCGGCGTTTTTTCTGGGCGGGTGTTTGGAGCTCGCAGCTTGCGGGATTGAGCCCGAAATCTCGTTCAGGGTCGCTGGGAGGGTTTGATTGTGCGGGGGGAATGTTTGGATGTGGCAGAAGGGCAAAGCTGAGGCGCCAGTGGGGCTTTGGGGGATATTTTGGGGGCTGCAGGTGGGCACGGCCCGGTGTCGGGGTGGGAGGGGGACATGGGGCATGGGGTCCGGCCGGGAGAGCGGTGGAGGGGAAGGGCGGGAGCTCCGGAGTGGGGTGAGCGGAGAGGGGCGATGGCGGAGCTGGGGGAGCCCCGGCAGGCTGGAGAGGGGGGAGCGTGGCTAAGGGGGAAGCCTGGGATCCCTGGAAGCGCGGAGCAGAGAATGAGGGGAGAAGGGACCCCTGGGACCCCCAAAGCCCCCAGATCATCCCTAAGCGGGACCCTGGAAAATAGGGAAGCCCGGGAGCCACGGGAGCCCCATGAGTGCAGGGAAGGGAGAGCCTGAGGAGGCCAAAGTGCAAAGAGCAGAGAGGGGGAAATCCTGTTAGGGTTTTGAGGTGAATGGTGGTGGTTTGGGGTTTTTATGGACACAAACCCCTGGGAGAGTTGCAGAGCTGGAGCTGGGCAGGAGGAACCCCCAGGGCAAGGCGCTGAGCCCTTGTTTTTGCCCCAAAGCAGGATTTGTCATTGCCAAGGCGTGGCCGGATGGAGGAGGAGGACAAGGCCCGGAGATGCAGCCGGAGCTCGGAGCTGGGGGAGAAGCCTGAGGGCAGAGAGAAGCCCCACAAGTGTGGGGAATGTGGGAAAAGGTTCAGGTGGAGATCTGAGCTGATCATGCACCAGAGGATCCACAGTGGGGAAAAGCCCTATGAGTGTGGGGAGTGTGGGAAGAGCTTCAGCCATATGTCCACCCTGATGCAGCACCAGGTGATCCACACAGGGGTAAAGCCCTATCAGTGTGGGAAGTGTGGGAAGAGCTTCAGCCGGATGTGCACCCTGATGCAGCACCAGGTGATGCACACTGGGGAAAAGCTCTATGAGTGTGGAGAATGTGGGAAGAGCTTTGGGCACAGGTCCACCCTGATCCATCACAAGAAGATCCACACTGGGGAGAGGCCCTATGAGTGTAGGAAGTGTGAGAAGAGGTTTCAGAGGAGCTCCGATCTCCTCGTCCATGAGCGCATTCACACCCAGGAGAGGCCCTTCCGCTGCCCTGACTGTGGGAAGGGCTTCAAGCAAAACTCCAACCTCATCACCCACCGGCGCATCCACACTGGGGAAAAGCCCTACGAGTGTGGGGAGTGTGGGAAGAGCTTCTCCAGGAGCTCTCACTTGACTCAGCACCAACGGAGGCACCAGTGAGGGAAGCCCTGCGAGTGTCCCGAGTGCAGGAAGAGCTTCATTGCTGCTCCAACTCCATCCCCAGTGGGAAGATCTGCAGTGGATGATCCCCAGTGACCCCCGTTGGGCAGAATCCTGGTGACCCCCATTCCAGGTGATCCCTGTAATTTGAGAAGAAGGTGTTTTATATGGTCAAATTTTACTTCTTCTCCTATTCTGAGTTTGTTAGCAATAAATTCAACTCACATATCCAATTGCGAGCCTGTTTTGTGCACAAAGGTGTTTGATGAGGGATCTCTTAGCCAGGTCCTTCTATCAGCTCAGGAAGCCTTGGTTCAATTTTCTCTCCCCATGGCGGCTGTGCAGGGCAGTGAGAGAGCAGCTCTGCTGGGTTCCTGGCATGGGGCCAGCGTCACCCCACTGCAATGTGCCATGGCCTCGTGTGGCCCTGTGCTCTGGAGCCAGCGCTGCTGTTGCTTTTCCCTTGCTGATGGTTTTCTCTTTTGCAGGAAAGGCTTGTGAAGTGCCCCCGCTGTCCCTGGCGTCCCCTGGGCGCCGGCAGCCGCGTCCCTTGGCCTGCTCCCCCTGGGCCGTTGCAGGGCGGCTGGCGGAGGCTGGGAGCTGCCGTGGGGGCCGAGGGGCTGCCCCGGGGGCTGCGTGCCGAGGCGGGGCCGGGAGGTGCGGAGAACTTGGTCGCTGTTTGCAGAGCAATGGCGCCTTGGGCCCGGGCCCGTTGCAGGGCTGTTCCTCATGTGCGGCTTTGGCCTCGGCCAGCCCGGGGGGCACTGAGAGCGCGGGGCTTGGGCTGTGCGCTGTGCAGAGCCCGCGCCTCGCTGCCCTTGGCTGGCTGTGCTGTCACTCGGGATTGTCCCAGCGCCATTGCTGCTCGGTACCAGCGAGCGGGGACAAGGCCGGCGCCGGTGTCGCCCCCAGGCAGGCAGGCAGGCAGGGCTTTAGTGGGGCAGCAGCGGCGCCATGGTGGGAGCGTGTGTGCGGCCCGGGAGCGGCGGCAGCGGGCGGAGCCCAGGGAGGCGGCGGCGGAGCTCGGAGAGGCTGTCCCAGCGCAGGTGGGAGCCGCGCTGCCTTGTGCCGGGGCTCGGGGCTCGCTGCGGGCGGATGGAGGGGATGCAGGGGGCGGCAGGGGGGCTGTGGCGGCTTCCTTCTCCCTCCCTCCCTCCCTCCCTCCCTCGCTGGCTGTGGCGCCGTGTTGCCGCTGGCCTGAGGCCGCTGAGGGAGCGGCTGCCCGCGGTCTCCTTGCCGCTCCTTAACAACAGGAGGGGGAGAACTGTATTCTGTGGCAAATGAAAATTAATACATTTTAAACCATTTACAGCCACATGCGCTGAAGGGTGAAAAGATAGCAGACCGTATAACCCATTTAGTGAGAAATGCTGCTGATAGTTGGCATGGCGACTCAGTGAGAAAGCCAGAGGGCTCACTTGGAAATCATGGTGAACTTCGGAGATGGTGCTTTGGTTCCTGGATCTGTCAGTCAAGCTGAGAATCACAGCCATAGCAGTTAGCAGCATGTTTCCAAATCTCATCACAGAAGGCAGAGTCATTGCCTCTTAGAGTGTCTACCTTCCTCAGCCACATGGTAGTGGAAAGACAGAGTATTCAAAGTGATCAACAAATTGATAATCAACAAGAGTCTGCTAAAGGGAATTGCAAACAAGGTTGCAATCTCACTATAAGGCCTTGGCAAGTCACTTGAGACAATTTCGTGTCCACAGAATGGAGAAGGACAAAGAACTGCATGAAAACTGCAGGTGGGGTTATTGTGATGTTCAGGTGCAGGAAACATGACAGCAGAAGTGCAAAATTGTGTTTTTCTGTCCGTCCTGCTCTAGTGCACAGCATTTCTTGGTACATCATTCAAATACACGCAGTACTTTTGTAGTGCTCCCAGAACAGAGCTCTGAACAAGAATTCAAGGCAGAATCTGCTTGTCTGCAAAAAACCCAAATGTTGGTTCAATAGCTAAGCTGGGAAGAAGAGAAGGGTGGCACCTTTCAGTACAGGATAAATTGTGCTTACGAAGAAAACTCTGCTAGGAAGAGGGGGAAGGGAAGGGAAGGGAAGGGAAGGGAAGGGAAGGGAAGGGAAGGGAAGGGAAGGGAAGGGAAGGGAAGAAGGGACTTAAATGTTTTTAAGGTTTATTGGGCTAAATGTTCATGCTTTGGGGTTTCTTTGGGAGTCAATCTTTATATCTTGAAGGGGCTTTTGGCTGAATCTTGATATTGTGGGAGTTTGGGGTCTGTTTCTTTATGTTTGTGGGATATTTGGGAATCTCGGTGGTTAGTGGTTTTTACAGCCACCAAACTGCCAGAGAGTTGCAGAGCTGGAGCTGGGCAGGAGGAACCCCCAGGGCAAGGCGCTGAGCCCTTGTTTTTCCCCCAAAGCAGGATTTGTCATTGCCAAGGCGTGGCCGGATGGAGGAGGAGGAAAAGGCCTGGAGATGCAGCCGGAGCTCGGAGCTGGGGGAGAAGCCTGAGGGCAGAGAGAAAAAAGCTGCCAGGAGCTTCCTGAATGGAGGGAAAGGGGGGATGGGACCTTTAGAAGAGTTGAATTGGGTTTGATCCACCTGGAATTGGGTTTGATCCACCTGGAACTGGAATGGATTTACCTGAAATGGGGTTTTGTCGACCTGGAATTAGGTTGATTCATCCTGGAATTTGGTTGCGTCCCACTGGAATTTGGCTCAATCGACCTGGAATTGGGTTGGATCCACCCGGAATTTGGTTGAGTCTCTCAGGTATTTGGTTGGTTCATCCTGCAGTTGGGTTGGGTCCAGCTGGAACTGGGTTTGATCCATCTGGAATTCAGTTGGATTTACCTCAAATTGGGTTTGATCCACCTGGAATTGGATTGGATTGAGCTGGAATTTGGTTTAATCTACCTGGAATTTGGTTTGATCCTCCTGGAATTGGGTTGGATCCACCTGGAACTGGATTGGATTCACCTGGAATTCCGTTGGATCAACCTGGAATTGGGTTAAATCCACCTGGAATGAGGTTGAATGCCCTTGGAATTCAGTTGGATTTACCTGGAATTGGGTTTGAGCCACCTGGAGTTGGATTTGATCCACCTGAGAGTGGGTTGGATTTACCTGGAATTTGGTATAATCTGCCTAGAACTGGATTTGATCCACCAGGAATTGGGTTGAGTCCACCTGGAATTGGGTTTGAATGGTGTTGGTGCTGCAGTAGAGGCTGGAATCGCCCCAGGATCCTCCTGGAATCGAGTCAGACACACCTGGAATTGGGCTGAATTCCCCTGGAAATGGAGTTTTGGTTATATTCTGTCTGGATGAAGGTGTGGGACAATGGGAATGGGGAATTGTGGGGGCTGAGAGTATAAAAATCCTGGGAAAATGGGGATTTCCACCCAAAATCCTGGGAACAGGGAGGGTTGGGCACTGCCAGAGCCCCAAAATCCTGGGAAAAAGAGGAATTTGAGCACCTTGAGCCTTTCTAAATCATAGGAGAGGAGGAAATAGGAACTCCCAGAGCCCTAAATCCTCAGTACAGGGGGGTTTGCAATTCCCAGAGCACCAAAATTCCAGGAATAGTGGGGTTGTGGAAATGCCCGAGCCACAAAATCCTGGAAAAAGAGGAATTTCAGCACAATGAGACCCTAAAAATCCTGGAAAAAGAGGAAGTGGAAACACCCAGTTAACCACATCCTCAGTACAGGGGGGTTTGGGAATTCCCAGAGCCAAAAATCCTGGAGAAAAGAGGAATTTGGTAAATTCCAGCCCCAAAAATCCTGGAAAAAAATGTGGTTTGGGAACTCCCAGAGCCCAAAAATCACCTGTACAGGGGGGTTTGGGAAATCCCCGAGCCCCAAAATTCTGGAAAAAGAGGAATTTCAGCACAGTGAGACCCAAAAATAATGGAAAAAGAGGAAATGGGAACTCCCAGAGACCCAAAATCACCTGTACAGGGGGGTTTGAGAACTCCGAGCCCCAAAAATTGTCTGTACAGGGGGGTTTGGGAAATCTCAGAGCCCCAAAATTCTAGGAAAAGGGGAATTTGAGCACAATGAGACCCTAAAAATCATGGAAAAAGAGGAAATGGGAACTCCCAGTTCCCAAAATCCTCAGTACAGGGGGGTTTGGGAACTCCGAGCCCCAAAAATTGTCTGTACAGGGGGGTTTCGGAAATCCCAGAACCCCAAAATCCTCACTACAGGGGGGTTTGGGAAATCCCAGAGCCAAAAATCCTGGGAAAAAGAGGAGTTTGGAAACTTCCAGCCCTGAAAAAACTGGGAATAATGTGGTTTAGGAACTCCAAGAACCAAAAAATCACCTGTACAGGGGGGATTGGGAAATCCCAGAGCCCTAAACTTTTGGGAACAGGGGGGTTTGCGAAATCCCAGAACCCCAAAAACCTGGAAAAAGAGGAATTTGAGTACCCTGAGCCTCTCAAAATCCTGGGAAAAGAGGAAGTGGGAAGTCTCAGTTCCCCAAATCCTCAGTACAGGGGGGTTTGGGAACTCCCAGAGCCCCAAAATTGCGGGAATAGTTGGGTTTGGGAAATCCCAGAGCCCCAAAATGCTGGAAATAGAGGATATGGGAACATCCAGTTCCCCAAATCCTGTGTACAGGGGGTTTGGGACACACCCAGCCCCAAAAATTCCTGGGTACAGGGGGGTTTGGGAACTCCTAGAGCCCCAAAATCTCGGGTACAGGGGGGTTTGGGAACTGTCAGAACCCCAAAACCGTGGGAAAAGAGGAGTTTGGCCACTGCTGACCCCGAAAATATTCGGGAAAAAAAAGGGGAAAACCCCTGAAAAAACAGGAAGTTGGGCCAACGCCCTTCCCAGAAAAATCCCCAAAAGGGGGATGGACCTTCTGAATCTCCCCGATCCCCTTTTGCCATGGATCCAGGACACCCCAAATCCCAACGCCGCGGCTCCAGGACCCCCCAAAGCCCACCTTGGAGCCCCCAAAGGCCAGGCAGGGTCAGCGCCAGCAGCAGCAGCAGGCAGGGGCAGCTCCGCGCTCCATCCATGGCGCCTCGGGATGTGGCGACACTGGGAAGGGTCGCTGGTGGTCCCAGTGCAGCGGCGGCGAAGTGGGGGGAGTGGGAGTGGGGGCGCAGCGCCCCAAAAGCGGCGGAGCCAATGGGAGGGCGCGTGTGTTGTGTCGTCACCGGTTGCCGGGTAGAGCCTGTGCAAAACGGGCCCCAAACCGGCCCGGCCAATCGGAGCGCGTCCAAAACAACTGCGGCCAATGGCAGCGCGCCCAAAACCACGCCCAGGCAATGGGAGCGCGTCCCAAAACGGCGCCCGGCCAATCCGAGCGCGCGGGGCGGATGATCCCGCCCTGCTCCGGACTGGAGCTCCCAGTGCAGCGGCTGCTGCGGGGCTGGCGGCAGCTGCCCGGCGCTGGCCATGGGGCGAGTGGCGGCAGCTGGGGCCCTACTGGTGGCACTGGTGGTGCTGGGAGCCACCCCGGCTGCGGGCGCGGAGCTGTCGGGTGAGCGGGGGGAGCAGGGAATGCGATGGGAAAGGGGGAAAAGGGGAAAGAAAGGGGTTTGGGAGCCCAAAGTGGAGGGGGAGGAGGAGGGGAAGCCGAAAGGGAGAGCGGGAGGGGCTGAGGGTTGGGGGAAGGTGAGGAAGGGGTGGGAGAGGGTGGGGAAGTGGGGAAAAGGGGAGAGTGGGAGCCCAAAACTGAGCGGGAGGGGGATGGGGACTGAGAAATTGTAGGTAAAAGGGTGGAAAAAGGGAAAAAAGAGGGAATGGGACCCCAAAATTGAAGTAGGGATCGGCTGAAAATGGCGGGGAGTGAGGATGTGAAAGGGGAAATAGGGAGAAGGGTGGGGAAGAGGAAGTGGGAGCGCGGGCAGGAGGGTCCCATGGCGGCCGTGGGGCACAGGGGGTGCGGAGTGGGGATCCGGGGTGACCCCCGGAGCTCTGGGATCGATGGGGGTGCTGGGGGAACCCCCTGACCTGTGCCTTGCACACAGGGATCTCCCAATTTCTCGGATACTTCGAGTGTCACTTCATTAACGGCACAGAGAAAGTGAGGTACGTGCATAGGTACATCTACAACCGGGTGGAGCTCACGATGTTCGACAGCCATGTCGGGAAATACGTGGGGTTCACCCCGCTAGGGGAGAAATGGGCCAAGTACTGGAACAGCAACCCAGATTTCATGGAGAGAAAACGGGCTGAGGTGGATTTAGTTTGCCGGCACAACTACAAGATCTCCACCCCGTTCAGCGTGGAGCGCAGAGGTGAGCGTGGGGCAGAGGTGTCCCCTCAGGCTCTGCCCTGGCAATGACCCTGCAGCCCCTCAAACCCTCCCTGGGAATCACCCAGAGCCCTCAGCCCTCCTTGTGCCAAACCAGGGGCTTCTTCTCCTTTTCAATGACTCCTGTAGCTCTCCCAGTTCCCCCAGTCCATCCCAGCCCCCCCAGCGCGTCCATTTCAGCCAAGCGTGAAGATGACGCTTCTCAGATAATCACAGCGCGCGTCTCTGATGACTCATCAGGCAGACCAAGCAGAACCGAGTTCCCTGCGCTGGACTTAACCTCGTAGTGCCGTGGAATTCACTCCCAGTTCCTCCCAGTGCCACCAGAGTCACTCTGAGTGCCACCATAGTCCATCCTAGTGCCACCATGGTCACTCCCAGTCCCTCTAATCCCATTACCAATCCATTCCCAATGTATTGCCAGACATCCACCCTCTCTCCCTGTCCCTCCCAGTGCTCCCCAATCCACTCCCCTCTCTCCCAGTGTGCCCCCAGTCCCTCCCACTCCATTCCCAGTCCCTCCCAGTGCTAGCACAGTCACTCCCAGTCCCTCTAAAGCCAATCCCAGTTCATTCCCAGTCCACTCCCAGACCTCCATCCTCTCTCCCAGCGCCGTCCCAGTACGCCCTAATCCAATCCCCTCTATCCAAGTCCTTCCCCAGTCCCACTAATCGCAATTTCTGTACATTTCCAGTCCCTCCCACTGCATTGCCAGTCACTCCCAGTGCCTCCAACGTCCCTCCGAGTTTGTCTAATGCCAATCCCAGTCCATTCCCAGTGCACTCCCAGATTGCCATACTCCATTTCTGTGCCCTCACAGTGTCCCCAATTCACACCCCTCTCTCCCAGTGCCCCCCCATTCCCCCCCCTTCATTCCCAGTCCCTCCCAGTACCACCCCACCCCTCCCAGCTCTCTCCCAGCGCCCCCCCAGCTGATCCCAGTGTCTCCCCTCTCTCTCCCAGTGCCCCCCAGCGTGTCCATCTCGCTGGTGCCCTCGAGCTCCCAGCCCGAGCCCGGCCGCCTGCTGTGCTCCGTGATGGATTTCTACCCTGCGCAGGTGCAGGTGAGGTGGTTCCAGGGCCAGCAGGAGCTCTCGGAGCAAGTGATGACCACCGACCTGCTCCCCAACGGGGACTGGACCTACCAGCTGCTGGTGCTGCTGGAAACGCCCCCCCGGCGCGGGGTCACCTACACCTGCCAGGTGGAGCACGTCAGCCTGGAGCAGCCCCTGAGGCGGCACTGGGGTACGGCCAGAGCCCACAGCGCCGGGGGGAGCGGGGGAGGCACTGGGGGGGCTGGCAGGGGGATTGGGCTGTGCTGGGGGGAACTGGGAGGGAGGTGGAGAGAGGCTGGTTTATACTGGGAGAGGGGCTTGGGGGTGTGGGAGGGCTGGGAAGGGGTTGGAAGGATGTTGGGGAGGGTGGGATGAGGTTCTGGGGGTGCTGGTGGGCACTGGGAGGGAGTTTGGGGGTGCTGGGGGGAACTGGGAGGGAGTTTGGGGGTGCTGGGGGGAACTGGGAGGGAGTTGGAGTGAGGCTGGAGGGGCTGGAAGGAGATTGGGGATGGAAAAGCAAAGGTTGGAATGAGGTTGGTTGTGCTGGGAAGAGACTGGGAGGGACCTTGGTGAGTTCTGGTGGGGCTGGGAAGGGACTGGGAGAGGGTTTGGGGGTCCTGGGGCGGTGGGGGGCAACTGGGAGGGGTTGTGTGGTGCTGAGAGGGACGGGAGGGGCTTTGGTGTGTCCTGGGGAGGCTGGGAATGGATCGGGAGGAGGTTTCAGGGGCTCCTGGGTGGGCTGGAGGCGACTGGGAGGGTGCTTGGAGGGGCTTGGGGTGTCGGTGAGAGGTTTTTGGGGGTCCTGAGCCCTGCTGACACCCCAGAGATGCCGCCGGACGCTGCCCGCAGCAAGATGCTGACGGGGATCGGGGGCTTCGTGTTGGGCTTCGTCTTCCTGGCGCTGGGGCTCGGCTTCTACCTGCGCAAGAAGGTGAGGGGGGGTCCCGGGGGTCGTGTCCCCCCTGCCCCGGAGCGGCTGTGCTCCCCCCGGGGCCCCCCAGCCCGGTGTCACCCCTTTTCTCTGCCCACAGAGCTCCTGAGCCGCCGCCGGCCGCAGCCCCTCCCCGTGGCCTCGGGCCCGGCCGGGACCCCCCGCTCTGTCCCCGCGCTGATTTTGGGGGGTCGTGTGTCCCCCCAGCCCTGCTGTCACTCTGACCCCGCCCGGCTGCTCCCAGTGCTCCCAATAAAGCTTCCCAGTTGGCTCCGGTCGCGTTTCTTGGGGGGCACTGGGGAGGGACTTGGGGGGACCCCGCGGTGGGGCTGTGACTGGGGGGCAGACCTGACCCCGGGATGGATCGGGAATGGGGACCCCCGTGTGTCCCCAAGTGTCACCCCGCTCTGGGGGCCTTGGCAGGCAGCTGAACCCCGACACGGCACCCAGCGAACCCCAAAAAGGCGCTGAGACCCCCTGAGCCCCCCAGAACCTCCAAACCCCGTAGAAAGACAGCCCCGAAAAATAGCCCCGCGAAAATGAGCCAATGGGAGAAGGCGCTGAGCGATTCTGATCCAATCCGAGCTCGCGGCGCTGATGACTCTCCAGTTCCCAGGCAGACCCGCAGCGCCCAGCGCTCCCCACCCCAACCCCACCTGCGCCCCCCCCTCGCCCCCAGCGCTTCCCGCCAGCCCAATTTGGGGAGGGGGCGCGTGGGGGGCGCCCAGGCCTGGCCCGGAGCCCAGCGCTGCCCCAGCCCGACCTGCCCCGGCTCCATCCCGGCTCCTCCCGCGGCATGCGACGGCGTGGGGAAAAGGGGGAGAAAGGGTGGGCGCTGGGCTTGGGGGGAGGAGGAGAAGGGATGGAGGAGGAGGAGGAGGGATGAGGAAGGAGCGGCAGAAAGGCCGGAGATCCGAGGAGGAGGAGGCGGAAGGAGGAGGAGGAGAGAGGAAGAGGAGGAACCGGAAGAGGTTGGAGAGAGGAAGAGGAGGAGCAGCAGAAGCCGCGTGGAGCTCTTTGTCTGTCGCGGCCCCGGGAGCATCGGCGCCCCGCATGGCGCAGGTGAGGGGGAGGAGGAAGTCGCCCCAAATGTCTCGGGGGTTCCCGAGCGGCGTTTTTTCTGGGCGGGTGTTTGGAGCTCGCAGCTTCCGGGATTGAGCCCCAAATCTCGTTCAGGGTCGCTGGGAGGGTTTGATTGTGCGGGGGGAACGTTTGGATGTGGCGGAAGGGCAAAGCTGAGGCGGCAGTGGGGCTTTGGGGGATATTTTGGGGGCTGCAGGTGGGCACGGCCCGGTGTCGGTGTGGGAGGGGGACATGGGGCATGGGGTCCGGCCGGGAGAGCGGTGGAGGGGAAGGGCGGGAGCCCCGGAGTGGGGTGAGCGGAGAGGGGCGATGGCGGAGCTGGGGGAGCCCCGGCAGGCTGGAGAGGGGGGAGCGTGGCTAAGGGGGAAGCCTGGGATCCCTGGAAGCGCGGAGCAGAGAATGAGGGGAGAAGTGACCCCTGAGACCCCCAAAGCCCCCGGATCATCCCTAAGCGGGACCCTGGAAAATAGGGAAGCCCGGGAGGCACGGGAGCCGCATGAGTGCAGGGAAGGGAGAGCCTGAGGAGGCCAAAGTGCAAAGAGCAGAGAGGGGGAAATGCTGTGAGGGTTTTGAGGTGAATGGTGGTGGTTTGGGGTTTTTATGGACACAAACCCCTGGGAGAGTTGCAGAGCTGGAGCTGGGCAGGAGGAACCCCCAGGGCAAGGCGCTGAGCCCTTGTTTTTGCCCCAAAGCAGGATTTGTCATTGCCAAGGCGTGGCCAGATGGAGGAGGAGGAAAAGGCCCGGAGATGCAGCCGGAGCTCAGAGCTGGGGGAGAAGCCTGAGGGCAGAGAGAAGCTCCAGAAGTGTGGGGAATGTGGGAAAAGCTTCAGGTGGAGATATGAGCTGATCCGGCACCAGAGGATCCACACTGGGGAAAAGCCCTATGAGTGTGGGGAGTGTGGGAAGAGCTTCAGCCAGAGTTGCAGCCTGATCATGCACCAGATGATCCACACTGGGGAAAAGCCCTATGATTGCACAGAATGTGAGAAGAGCTTCAGCAGTAACTCCAACCTGATCCATCACAAAAGGATCCACACTGGGGAGAGGCCCTATGAGTGTCCCACGTGTGGGAAGAGGTTTCAGACCAGCTCCCATCTCCTCCGCCATGAGCGCATTCACACCCAGGAGAGGCCCTTCCGCTGCCCTGACTGCGGGAAGGGCTTCAAGCACAACTCCACCCTCATCACCCACCGGCGCATCCACACTGGGGAAAAGCCCTACGAGTGTGGGGAGTGTGGGAAGAGCTTCTCACAGAGCTCTCTCTTGGCTCAGCACCAACGGAGGCACCAGTGAGGGAAGCTCTGCGAGTGTCCCGAGTGCAGGAAGAGCTTCATTGCTGCTCCAACTCCAACCCCAGTGGGAAGATCTGCAGTGGATGATCCCCAGTGACCCCTGTTGGGCAGAATCCTGGTG
>NW_028147632.1:1225288-1256382 GCF_008360975.1 Lichenostomus cassidix | reverse complement strand
GCAGCTGAACCCCGACACGGCACACAGCGATCCCCAAAAAAGGCGCTGAGACCCCCTGAGCCCCCCAGAACCTCCAAACCCCAGAGAAAAATAGCCCCGAAAAATAGCCCCACGAAAATGAGCCAATGGGAGAAGGCGCTGAGCGATCATGATCCAATCCGAGCTCGCGGCGCTGATGACTCTCCAGTTCCCAGGCAGACCCGCAGCGCCCAGCGCTCCCCACCCCAACCCCACCTGCGCCCCCTCCTCGCCCCCAGCGCTTCCCGCCAGGCCAATTTGGGGAGGGGGCGCGTGGGGGGCGCCCAGGCCTGGCCCGGAGCCCAGCGCTGCCCCAGCCCGACCTGCCCCGGCTCCATCCCGGCTCCTCCCGCGGCATGCGACGGCGTGGGGAAAAGGGGGGAAAGGGTGGGCGCTGGGCTTGGGGGGAGGAGGAGAAGGGATGGAGGAGGAGGAGGAGGGATGAGGAAGGAGCGAGAGAAAGGCCGGAGATCCGAGCGGGAGGAGGCGGGAGGAGGAAGGAGGAGAGAGGAAGAGGAGGAACAGGAAGAGGTTGGAGAGAGGAAGAGGAGGAGCAGCAGAAGCCGCGCGCAGCTCTTTGTCTGTCGCGGCCCCGGGAGCATCGGCGCCCCGCACGGCGCAGGTGAGGGGGAGGAGGAAGTCGCCCCAAATGTCTCGGGGGTCCCCGAGCGGCGTTTTTCTGGGCGGGTGTTTGGAGCTCGCAGCTTGCGGGATTGAGCCCCAAATCTCGTTCAGGGTCGCTGGGAGGGTTTGATTGTGCGGGGGGAACGTTTGGATGTGGCGGAAGGGCAAAGCTTAGGCGGCAGTGGGGCTTTGGGGGATATTTTGGGGGCTGCAGGTGGGCACGGCCCGGTGTCGGGGTGGGAGGGGGACATGGGGCATGGGGTCCGGCCGGGAGAGCGGTGGAGGGGAAGGGCGGGAGCCCCGGAGTGGGGTGAGCGGAGAGGGGCGATGGCGGAGCTGGGGAAGCCCCGGCAGGCTGGAGAGGGGGGAGCGAGGATAAGGGGGAAGCCTGGGATCCCTGGAAGCGTGGAGCAGAGAATGAGGGGAGAAGGGACCCCTGGGACCCCCAAAGCCCCCGGATGATCGCTAAGCGGGACCCTGGAAAATAGGGAAGCCCGGTAGCCACGGGAGCCCCATGAGTGCAGGGAAGGGAGACCCTGAGGAGGCCAAAGTGCAAAGAGCAGAGAGGGGGAAATCCTGTTAGGGTTTTGAGGTGAATGGTGGTGGTTTGGGGTTTTTATGGCCACAAACCCCTGGGAGAGTTGCAGAGCTGGAGCTGGGCAGGAGGAACCCCCAGGGCAAGGCGCTGAGCCCTTGTTTTTCCCCCAAAGCAGGATTTGTCATTGCCGAGGCGTGGCCGGATGGAGGAGGAGGAAAAGGCCCGGAGATGCAGCCGGAGCTCGGAGCTGGGGGAGAAGCCTGAGGGCAGAGAGAAGCCCCACAAGTGTGGGGAATGTGGGAAAAGGTTCAGGTGGAGATCTGAGCTGATCATGCACCAGAGGATCCACAGTGGGGAAAAGCCCTATGAGTGTGGGGAGTGTGGGAAGAGCTTCAGCCATATGTCCACCCTGATGCAGCACCAGGTGATGCACACTGGGGAAAAGCCCTATGAGTGTGGAGAATGTGGGAAGAGCTTTGGGCACAGGTCCACCCTGATCCATCACAAGAAGATCCACACTGGGGAGAGGCCCTATGAGTGTAGGAAGTGTGAGAAGAGGTTTCAGACCAGCTCCGATCTCCTCGTCCATGAGCGCATTCACACCCAGGAGAGGCCCTTCCGCTGCCCTGACTGTGGGAAGGGCTTCAAGCAAAACTCCAACCTCATCACCCACCGGCGCATCCACACTGGGGAAAAGCCCTACGAGTGTGGGGAGTGTGGGAAGAGCTTCTCCAGGAGCTCTCACTTGACTCAGCACCAACGGAGGCACCATTGAGGGAAGCCCTGCGAGTGTCCCGAGTGCAGGAAGAGCTTCATTGCTGCTCCAACTCCATCCCCAGTGGGAAGATCTGCAGTGGATGATCCCCAGTGACCCCCGTTGGGCAGAATCCTGGTGACCCCCATTCCAGGTGATCCCTGTAATTTGAGAAGAAGGTGTTTTATATGGTCAAATTTTACTTCTTCTCCTATTCTGAGTTTGTTAGCAATAAATTCAATTCACATATCCAATTCCGAGCCTGTTTTGTGCACAAAGGTGTTGGATGAGGGATCTCTTAGCCAGGTCCTTCTATCAGCTCAGGAAGCCTTGGTTCAATTTTCTCTCCCCATGGCGGCTGTGCAGGGCAGTGAGAGAGCAGCTCTGCTGGGTGCCTGGCATGGGGCCAGCGTCACCCCACTGCAATGTGCCATGGCCTCGTGTGGCCCTGTGCTCTGGAGCCAGCGCTGCTGTTGCTTTTTCCTTGCTGATGGTTTTCTCTTTTGCAGGAAAGGCTTGTGAAGTGCCCCCGCTGTTCCTGGCGTCCCCTGGGCGCCGGCAGCCGCGTCCCTTGGCCTGCTCCCCCTGGGCCGTTGCAGGGTGGCTGGCAGAGGCTGGGAGCTGCCGTGGGGGCCGTGGGGCTGCCCCGGGGGCTGCGCGCCGAGGCGGGGCCGGGAGGTGCGGAGAACTTGGTCGCTGTTTGCAGAGCAATGGCGCCTTGGGCCCGGGCCCGTTGCAGGGCTGTTCCTCATGTGCGGCTTTGGCCTCGGCCAGCCCGGGGGCCACTGAGAGCGCGGGGCTTGGGCTGTGCGCTGTGCAGAGCCCGCGCCTCGCTGCCCTTGGCTGGCTGTGCTGTCACTCGGGATTGTCCCAGCGCCATTGCTGCTCGGTGCCAGCGAGCGGGGACAAGGCCGGCGCCGGTGTTGCCCCCAGGCAGGCAGGCAGGCAGGCAGGGCTTTAGTGGGGCAGCAGCGGCGCCATAGTGGTAGCGTGTGTGCGGCCCGGGAGCGGCGGCGGAGCTCGGAGAGGCTGTCCCAGCGCAGGTGGGAGCCGCGCTGGCTTGTGCCGGGGCTCGGGGCTCGCTGCGGGCGGATGGAGGGGATGGAGGGGGCGGCAGGGGGGCTGTGGCGGCTTCCTTCTCCCGTCTCCCTCCCTCCCTCCCTCCCTCCCTCCCTGGCTGTGGCGCCGTGTTGCCGCTGGCCTGAGGCCGCTGAAGGAGCGGCTGCCCGCGGTCTCCTTGCCGCTGCTGCCTCGGCAGGAGGCGGTGCCGGAGCAGCGCTGGCTCGTCCCGCTCGCTGTCGGTAGCACAGAGGTGTCTCTCCTGTCCCCGGGTCGCTGCGCTGCGGTCACCGCCGAGCTCCGCCGCCTCCGAGCTCCGCCGCCTCACGGCGCTCCGGCCGCTGCCGCTCCCGAGCCCTCACTGACCCTCCGGCAATGGCGGTACTGGGGCGGCACCAAGGGCGGTGCTTCTCCCCAATCTGATTAATCACCGCTCCAGAATTACGAGTGACGGCACTATCACCCAATGGGAGTGAGGTGGGAGAGCTCTGCACACGCACAGAATCGCCCCGGTCTCTCCAGGCACAATCCCGGGGTTGTGGCCGAAATTCGCTTTTCGGCTCCTCAGCCCTGCAGTGTCCCAGCCCGGGCAGGAGGACAAAGAATCGCTGCTGCCCTCAACCGGCGGGAGCTCGGTGTGACCTGGAGCTGCAGGTCCAGCTCGGTGTGAGCTGTGGGTGAGGCCGGGATGGAGCAGGGACTCCCCTGCAGCCCCGGCAGGAGCCCAGGCCGGAGCAGGGGATGCCCGAGAGAGACCCTGAGCCATGGGAAGCTGCTGCAGAGCCATGGAAGTGGCTGCTGGCGGGACTTGTGGGGGATCCCTGCTGAAGCAGCCTGTTCCTGAGGGACTGTGTGCTGTCGAGGGACACCAGGGTGAGGAGGACAGTGTCACAGCGGTTTTCACCTCCCGCCGGTTCAGAGCAGCAGCGGTTCCTTGGCCTCCAGCACGGCCCGGGACATTCCAGGCCTTTTTCTCCTCCGACATTTTAAAAACCTATGAAGAATTCTCTGCTGCTCAGTGACCCCTTTATATACCCTGCGGACATCCCGCCCTCCACTCCCATTGGCAGATTCTGCTGCCACTCCTCATTCTCGAACTCTGATTGGTCAGAACGCGGCTGAGGGACAATCCCGCCTTGTCCCCACATCGCTTTGATTTCCCCCAAAAAGCCAAAATCTCCCCAAACCCCTTGGGCTGAGCGGAGGAACGGACAGCGTTTGGGCAGAAAACTCCCAAATCGTTGTTCCCCAGGCTGGGAAGGACAAACGGAACCCAACTGATTTGGGAGCTCCCAGCAGCTCCTCTCTGCCGGCCCAGCTGAAGGCCTCGCTGGCTGCTGGAGGCTGCACGGGCAGACTGGGAGCACTGGGAGCACTGGGAAGAGGCTCTGGCTCGGCTGAAGTCCCCGGGGCAGGGGCAGCAGGGCAGGGGACACGAGGGACACAGGGATGCTTCATAAGTATTTAATAAAAAAATAATAATTTTATAAAGAATACAAGAATAACAGCAACATGGGTGCTGTACATACTGATGGGTGTCACACAACAACATCTCACACACTCCTCTGAGTTGGAAGAGACCCACAAGGATCAAGTCCAACTCCTAAGGGAATGGCACCTGTAGGTTCCAATCACAACCCTGGCATTATTTTGCACTCTGCTCCCACAAAGGTCACATTACCATGGCAGCAGATGTTTCAAATCTGTATCCACAGTGTTGTATCAATATATACAACATTAGTCTATAAATACAATGTTAGAAGAACAGGTAGTTCAGTATCCAGAGTGTTATATTAATATATGCTAATATATATAAGGTTAGTGTGTAAATACAGTTTTAGAAGAACAGGTAGTTCTGTATCCACAGTATTATATCAAGATAGACAAGGTTAGTATATAAATACAATGTTAGAGGAACATGTAATTTTGTATCCAGAGTGTTACATTAATATATGCTAATATATATAAGGTCAGTGTACAAATACAGTTTTAGAAGAACATGTAGGTCTATACTCACAGTGTTAGATTTTCATATATATGTACAAAGCTAGTGTGTAAAAACAATGTTAGAAGAACATGTAATCCTGTATCCAGAGTGTTATATTAATATATGGTAATATATATATAAGATCAGTGTACAAATACAGTTTTAGAAGAACGTGTAGGTCTACACTCACAGTGTTATATTTTCGTATATAGATACAAGCTTAGTGTATAAATACACTGCAAGTGCTGGAAAAACGTGTTTGAAATCCCTTTCCATATCAATATATATAAAAAAGGTCACTGTAGAAACATGTAGTGCAAGAGAAACAGGAAGATTCCTGGAACGGCTCCAGAGGGAGACAGGAACACCCAGCCCAGGCAGCCACAGATCAGCTTCCACATCATCTCCTCTTCCTGCAGATTCATCTCCTTGAGATCAAACACTGAGGTGACTCTGCAAAGTGCACTGAGGCGACCCTGAGAGTCAGTGCAAGGCAGATGCTGCAGCTGAGGAAGGAAATCCCCGTGCTGGGGGGAAGAAGAGGCTAAGCTGTGAGTGCTCAGCACAGAGAAGGTAATTCCTCCATCCCCAGTTACAGCTCACTTTGGGCTCTGCTGCACAGACAGTGCAGGTGATCTGTGCAGGTTGTACTCCTAAACTTTCCCTCTCGCAGGAACACACACTCTCCATTGCCAAGGATCTTTAACCTGTAAGGAGGAGCAGAGAAAGAGGTTATGCTTTGTCCTCCCCAGCAGGAGAAACAGTGCTGCTCACAAGGGACAGTCCCAGCAGCCCTGTGCCCCCCAGGGCCCTGCCTGTGCCCCCAGGCCCTGCCTGTGCCCCCCAGGACTCACGAGGAGCTGAAGCTGCTGCCATCCACCCACTGCAGCCGCTGGCCCTGTCTGTGCAGCCCGAGCCAGTAATCAACATTCCTGCTGAGGTGGAACAGGAACTCCTGGCAAGGAGAGAGGAGCAAACAATGGACTCCTAGCCCAGGAGCACCCCAGGGTCCCCTTGGCTTTCCCAAACCCCCCAAACCCCTCACTCACCATTTCCTTGTCAGTGAGCACAGCCAGGGAAGCCTCGAGCTCGGAGCACCGAGCCTTAGCCTGATCCCAGGAGAGACGATGCCTCGAGAGGAAGTAGCAGATCCCGTTGTACCCAACCCAGCCATGGGGACAGGCCAGCAGCACCCGAGCTGCAGGGTTAACTGGAGTAACTGGAGTCTCTCTGTGTATTCTCCCTGCAGAGGGAAATGGAGAAGAATGTCTGAGGATTCTCCCCTCAGGCAGCAGTGAGCCAGCAGTGCCCCGAGGGGTTGGGCTGAGGCTGCTGCTCCTCCCTTACCTGACACAGCAGCCAAGGACACCCCCAGAGCCACAACCAGGGCTAGGAGCACAACCAGCACCACGATAAACTTGAGGTGGGATCTGATCCTCTGGCCTGGAGCTGGAAAGAGCAGTTCGTCGTGAGGATGGAGCTGTCCTGAGCAGGCTCAGCCCTCACATCTCCCACCCGACGCCCAGGGAACAGAGGAGGGACCCTCAGCCTGTGTGCCACTCACTGAGCTGGCAGCAGGAGAGACAAGGGATGGGGACACAGCCAGGAACAAGGGATACAGACAGTGACAGGGGACACAGACAGGGACAGGGGACAGAGCAAAGGACAAGGGACACAGACAGGGACAGCGGACAGAGCAAGGGACAAGGGACACAGACAGGGACAGGGGACAGCTACGGCTGAACTGCCCAGGCCCAGGCATGTCAGTCCCAGCAGAGCACCAGGTCTCTTCCAGAGCCCTGGACACAGCCACACCCTGCCAGCCCTGTGCTCCTGGACTGACACTGTCCCCTTCCTGGAGGCCACCCGTGAGGGTTCTTTTGAGTTCATTCCTGGTTGCTGAAGTGCTGTGGACTTCCAGCAGATCCTTCACACTCCAGTCACACGGGGTCGTGTGTCCCCCCAGCCCTGCTGTCACTCTGACCCCGCCCGGCTGCTCCCAGTGCTCCCAATAAAGCTTCCCAGTTGGCTCCGGTCGCTTTTCTTGAGGGGCACTGGGGAGGGACTTGGGGGGACCCCGCGGTGGGGCTGTGACTGGGGGGCAGACCTGACCCCGGGATGGATCGGGAATGGGGACCCCCGTGTGTCCCAAATTGTCACCCCGCTCTGGAGGGCCTTGGGAGGCAGCTGAACCCTGACACGGCACAAAGCGAACCCCAAAAAAGGCGCTGAGACCCCCTGAGCCCCCCAGAACCTCCAAACCCCATAGAAAAACAGCCCCGAAAAATAGCCCCGCGAAAATGAGCCAATGGGAGAAGGCGCTGAGCGATTCTGATCCAATCCGAGCTCGCGGCGCTGATGACTCTCCAGTTCCCAGGCAGACCCGCAGCGCCCAGCGCTCCCCACCCCAACCCCACCTGCGCCCCCCCCTCGCCCCCAGCGCTTCCCGCCAGCCCAATTTGGGGAGGGGGCGCGTGGGGGGCGCCCAGGCTTGGCCCGGAGCCCAGCGCTGCCCCAGCCCGACCTGCCCCGGCTCCATCCCGGCTCCTCCCGCGGCATGCGACGGCGTGGGGAAAAGGGGGGGAAAGGGTGGGCGCTGGGCGTGGGGGGAGGAGGAGAAGGGATGGAGGAGGAGGAGGAGGGATGAGGAAGGAGCGGCAGAAAGGCCGGAGATCCGAGCAGGAGGAGGAGGCGGGAGGAGGAAGGAGGAGGAGCCGCGGGAGGAGGAAGGAGGAGAGAGGAAGAGGAGGAGCAGGAAGAGGTTGGAAAGAGGAAGAGGAGGAGCAGGAAGAGGTTGGAGAGAGGAAGAGGAGGAGCAGCAGAAGCCGCGCGCAGCTCTTTGTCTGCCGCGGCCCCGGGAGCATCGGCGCCCCGCACGCCGCAGGTGAGGGGGAGGAGGAAGTCGCCCCAAATGTCTCGGGGGTCCCCGAGCGGCGTTTTTTCTGGGCGGGTGTTTGGAGCTCGCAGCTTGCGGGATTGAGCCCGAAATCTCGTTCAGGGTCGCTGGGAGGGTTTGATTGTGCGGGGGGAACGTTTGGATGTGGCGGAAGGGCAAAGCTTAGGCGGCAGTGGGGCTTTGGGGGATATTTTGGGGGCTGCAGGTGGGCACGGCCCGGTGTCGGGGTGGGAGGGGGACATGGGGCATGGGGTCCGGCCGGGAGAGCGGTGGAGGGGAAGGGCGGGAGCCCCGGAGTGGGGTGAGCGGAGAGGGGCGATGGCGGAGCTGGGGGAGCCCCGGCAGGCTGGAGAGGGGGGAGCGTGGCTAAGGGGGAAGCCTGGGATCCCTGGAAGCACGGAGCAGAGAATGAGGGGAGAAGGGACCCCTGGGACCCCCAAAGCCCCCGGATCATCCCTAAGCGGGACCCTGGAAAATAAGGAAGCCCGGGGGCACGGGAGCCCCATGAGTGCAGGGAAGGGAGAGCCTGAGGAGGCCAAAGTGCAAAGAGCAGAGAGGGGGAAATGCTGTGAGGGTTTTGAGGTGAATGGTGGTGGTTTGGTGTTTTTATGGCCACAAACCCCTGGGAGAGTTGCAGAGCTGGAGCTGGGCAGGAGGAACCCCCAGGGCAAGGCGCTGAGCCCTTGTTTTTCCCCCAAAGCAGGATTTGTCATTGCCAAGGCGTGGCCGGATGGAGGAGGAGGAAAAGGCCCGGAGATGCAGCCGGAGCTCGGAGCTGGGGGAGAAGCCTGAGGGCAGAGAGAAGCCCCACAAGTGTGGGGAATGTGGGAAAAGCTTCAGGCGGAGATCTAATCTGATGCGGCACCAGGTGATCCACACAGGGGAAAAGCCCTATGACTGTGGGAAGTGTGGGAAGAGCTTCAGCCAGATGTCCACCCTGATGCAGCACCAGGTGATCCACACTGGGGAAAAGCCCTACGATTGCACAGAATGTGGGAAGAGCTTCAGCCACAGCTCCGCCCTGATGCAGCACAAGAGGATCCACACTGGGGAAAAGCCCTACGATTGTGGGGAATGTTGGAAAAGCTTCCGCGACCGCTCCACCCTGATCCAGCACAAGAAGATCCATACTGGGGAGAGGCCCTATGAGTGTGGGAAGTGTGGGAAGAGGTTTCAGAGGAGCTGCGATCTCCTCTGCCATGAGCGCATTCACACCCAGGAGAGGCCCTTCCGCTGCCCTGACTGTGGGAAGGGCTTCAAGCTCAACTCCACCCTCATCAGGCATCGGCGCATCCACACTGGGGAAAAGCCCTATGAGTGTGGGAAGTGTGGGAAGAGCTTCAGCCGGATGTCCACCCTGATCACACACCAGGTGATCCACACTGGGGAAAAGCCCTACGATTGCACGGAATGTGGGAAGAGCTTTAACCACAGCTCTGCCCTGATGCAGCACAAGAAGATCCACACTGGGGAGAGGCCCTATGAGTGTGGGAAGTGTGGGAAGAGGTTTCAGACCAGCTCCAGTCTCCTCCGCCATGAGCGCATTCACACCCAGGAGAGGCCCTTCCGCTGCCCTGACTGCGGGAAGGGCTTCAAGCAAAACTCCAACCTCATCACCCACCGGCGCATCCACACTGGGGAAAAGCCCTACGAGTGTGGGGAGTGTGGGAAGAGCTTCAGCCAGATGTCCACCCTGATGCAGCACCAGGTGATCCACACTGGGGAAAAGCCCTACGATTGTGCAGAATGTGGGAAGAGCTTCAGCCAGAGCTCCACCCTGATGCAGCACAAGAAGATCCACACCGGGGAGAGGCCCTATGAGTGTGGGAAGTGTGGGAAGAGGTTCCAGACCAGCTCCAATCTCCTCGTCCATGAGCGCATTCACACCCAGGAGAGGCCCTTCCGCTGCCCTGACTGTGGGAAGGGCTTCAAGCGAAACTCCACCCTCATCACCCACCGGCGCATCCACACTGGGGAAAAGTCCTACGAGTGTGGGAAGTGTGGGAAGAGCTTCTCACAGAGCTCTCATTTGACTCAGCACCAACGGAGGCACCAGTGAGGGAAGCCCTGCGAGTGTCCCGAGTGCAGGAAGAGCTTCATTGCTGCTGCAACTCCATCCCCAGTGGGAAGATCTGCAGTGGATGATCCCCAGTGATCCCCGTTGGGCAGAATCCTGGTGACCCCCATTCCAGGTGATCCCCGTCGGCTGATGGGAAGGTATTTTAAATGGTCAAAACTTACTACTTCTCCTATTCTGAGTTTGTTAGCAATAAATTCAATTCACTTCCCCAGTTCTGAGCCTGTTTTGTGCACAAAGGTGTTTGATGAGGGATCTCTTAGCCAGGTCCTTCTATCAGCTCAGGAAGCCTTGGTTCAATTTTCTCTCCCCATGGCGGCTGTGCAGGGCAGTGAGAGAGCAGCTCTGCTGGGTGCCTGGCATGGGGCCAGCGTCACCCCACTGCAATGTGCCATGGCCTCATGTGGCCCTGTGCTCTGGAGCCAGCGCTGCTGTTGCTTTTTCCTTCCTGATGATTTTCTCTTTTGCATGATATGCTTGTGGAGTGCCACCCCTGTCCCTGGCGTCCCCTGGGCGCCGGCAGCCGGGTGCCTTGGCCTGCTCCCCCTGGGCCGTTGCAGGGCGGCTGGCGGAGGCTGGGAGCTGCCGTGGGGGCCGTGGGGCTGCCCCGGGGGCTGCGTGCCGAGGCGGGGCCGGGAGGTGCGGAGAACTTGGTCGCTGTTTGCGGAGCAATGGCGCCTTGGGCCCGGGCCCGTTGCAGGGCTGTTCCTCATGTGTGGCTTTGGCCTCGGCCAGCCCGGGGGGCACTGAGAGCGCGGGGCTTGGGCTGTGCGCTGTGCAGAGCCCGCGCCTCGCTGCCCTTGGCTGGCTGTGCTGTCACTCGGAATTGTCCCCGCGCAATTGCTGCTCGGTGCCAGCGAGCGGGGAAAAGGCCGGCGCCGGTGTCGCCCGCAGGCAGGCAGGGAGGCAGGCAGGGCTTTAGTGGGGCAGCAGCGGCGCCATGGTGGGAGCGTGTGTGCGGCCCGGGAGCGGCGGCAGCGGGCGGAGCCCGGGGAGGCGGCGGCGGAGCTCGGAGAGGCTGTCCCAGCGCAGGTGGGAGCCGCGCTGCCTTGTGCCGGGGCTCGGGGCTCGCTGCGGGCGGATGGAGGGGATGCAGGGGGCGGCAGGGGAGCTGTGGCGGCTTCCTTCTCCCGTCTCCCTCCCTCCCTCCCTCGCTGGCTGTGGCGCCGTGTTGCCGCTGGCCTGAGGCCGCTGAGGGAGCGGCTGCCCGCGGTCTCCTTGCCGCTGCTGCCTCGGCAGGAGGCGGTGCCGGAGCAGCGCTGGCTCGTCCCGCTCGCTGTCGGTAGCACAGAGGTGGCTGCGCTGTCGGCGGCAGTGTGCGGGAAAATCCGCGTGGCCAGAGGTTTGTGTGGCCGCAGGAGACAGAGGAGTCGTGTGAAAGTGACTTTATGGATGGACAGAGGGAGACGCCGTGGGGCATTTGCCATGGGGCTGTAAAACGCAGCCTCCTTTCTATGCTCGTTTCCCCGGCTGCGTTTCATTGTCCCTTTGCCCTCTTGTCACCGTACCTGCGGGAAAAACAAAAACCTTTCAACAAGATTTTTAATGTTAGAGAGTCAAGGCGTTACTTTATTATCTGAGCAGGATGTTGTTCTGGCCAGGATGTACCACGGGAATCATCTCATCCAGAGCCCGGGTTTGTAGAGAGAATCGTTCTATGGCACATAAGTTTTGGAAGATTTTTCAGGTATTTTTTACACTCTAAACTCATTGAAGGTATTTTGGTCAGTCTTAATTGGTTCCATGTTGCTTATTTTCTAATCGATGGTTTCCTATTGGATCCAGATTGCTTCTCTTCTAATGCTAATTAGGTTTTCCTTCTTATCTCTCTTTAGCCAGACAAGGTGTCTCCAAACAGCCAGGGGTGAGGTTTGGAGCTGATGTTCGTTAATGGCTGCTGATGGCCTTTTGTCTTTTGGGCTCCTCCTAGTCTGTAGTTATGTTGAGCTCATCAGACCTCACCTGGCAGAACAATGTCCTGGAAAAAAATCTTAAAATTCCTTTTCCCTGGCTAAAGACAACCCAAACCTTTGACAAAAGTTATACAAAATATTCAAACTGGTATATTTTCCAACACTCTGGCTGAGGTACTTGGAAGGTACAGACTTCCCGATCCGCCCACTGCCTGTGTCCCTTAACGTGCACCCCTAGTTTGTGTGACATTCGGTATTCGTGGCTCTGGGAAGTGTTTGTTCTGCTTGTGGAAGTTCAGGAATGGAGCAGGAGCTTGGCTGAGCAGCAGTCTGTGTCAATTAGTAACAATTCCAATTCACAGTGGGTTCTGGGACCTGATAGGAATTCTTAGGATTCCCAGGGGCTGCTCCGTGGTGTTGTAGGATTTGTTCTGGTGGCCGTTTTAATTTTTTAAAATCTTTTTTGAGGTGCACCCTCCTGACCTTATTGAGCATTTTTGTGTAATTAAATCATTCTATGTTTGGATTCCCAACTTATTTCCCTGAACTTTTGGTATCAAAAATCCCCAGTGGTTAATTACACTCTATAAATCATCCACAATGCTAGCACATGTTGGAGTGAGGAGAGACATGATTTTCCCCAACCTTTTTTAATGATGTTTCCCCAACATTTTCCCATTTGCTCTTTTTCTTTGCAGCTGAACCAGTTTGTGCTGCACAGTCAGATCTCCTCAGTCTGGGCTCTGCCCTGAGCTGTGCAAATTCCATCTGTGCAAGCAGGCAGAGCTCGGGCTGAGGGACAGAGGGAATTGGCCCAATTGCTCCCCCAGGCCACAAGGCCCTGGTCCATTGTCCAGCCTTTGCCCCAGCAGGGTTCATTTGCATTTCTAAAGCTCCTTCCTCTCGTGGCTGCCTGGAACCGAAGCTTCTCTGCCAGGGCAGCCATCGGGTGACTCACATGTGGCTCTGCCCCCCACAAGCTGCTTTGGGGATTTTTCCTTCATCAATATTGTATTAATTAGCTGCAGGAGGAGGAGGAGGTGGGATTTTGTAGGAAGAGGAGGAGGAGTAGTGAGAGGAAGAGGAGTGTGAGGAAGAGTAGGGATAGAGGAGGAGGAGCAGGAAGAGGAGGCAGCCCAAGGTTCCAGCACTGCCTGGATCTGCAGCCCCCCACATGCAGCAGGTGACTGGGGAGGGGGATCCACGATTTTCACGGGGCCTAAATCATGACGTATTTAAGGTTTATTGGGCTAAATGTTCATGCTTTGGGGTTTCTTTGGGAGTAAATCTTTATATCTTGAAGGGGCTTTTGGCTGAATCTTGATATTGTTGGAGTTTGGGGTCTGTTTCTTTATGTTTGTGGGATATTTGGGAATCTCGGTGGTTAGTGGTTTTTACAGCCACCAAACTGCCAGAGACTTGCAGAGCTGGAGCTGGGCAGGAGGAACCCCCAGGGCAAGGCGCTGAGCCCTTGTTTTTGCCCCAAAGCAGGATTTGTCATTGCCAAGGCGTGGCCGGATGGAGGAGGAGGAAAAGGCCCGGAGATGCAGCCGGAGCTCGGAGCTGGGGGAGAAGCCTGAGGGCAGAGAGAAAAAAGCTGCCAGGAGCTTCCTGAATGGAGGGAAAGGGGTGATGGGACCTTTAGAAGAGTTGAATTTGGTTTGATCCACCTGGAATTGGGTTTGATCCACCTGGAACTGGAATGGATTTACCTGAAATGGGGTTTTGTCGACCTGGAATTAGGTTGATTCATCCTGGAATTCGGTTGCATCCCACTGGAATTTGGTTTAATCGACCTGGAATTGGGTTGGATCCACCCGGAATTTGGTTTAGTCTCTCAGGTATTTGGTTGGTTCATCCTGCAGTTGGGTTGGGTCCAGCTGGAACTGGGTTTGATCCATCTGGAATTCAGTTGGATTTACCTCAAATTGGGTTTGATCCACCTGGAATTGGATTGGATTGAGCTGGAATTTGGTTTAATCTACCTGGAATTTGGTTTGATCCTCCTGGAATTGGGTTGGATCCACCTGGATCTGGATTGGATTCACCTGGAATTGCGTTGGATCAACCTGGAATTGGGTTAAATCCACCTGGAATGAGGTTGAATGCCCTTGGAATTCAGTTGGATTTACCTGGAATTGGGTTTGAGCCACCTGGAGTTGGATTTGATCCACCTGAGAGTGGGTTGGATTTACCTGGAATTTGGTATAATCTGCCTAGAACTGGATTTGATCCACCAGGAATTGGGTTGAGTCCACCTGGAATTGGGTTTGAATGGTGTTGGTGCTGCAGTAGAGGCTGGAATTGCCCCAGGATCCTCCTGGAATCGAGTCAGACACACCTGGAATTGGGCTGAATTCCCCTGGAAATGGATTTTTGGTTATATTCTGTCTGGATGATGGTGTGGGGCAATGGGAATGGGGAATTGTGGGGGGTGGGAGCATAAAAATCCTGGGAAAATGGGGATTTCCACCCAAAATCCTGGGAACAGGGAGGGTTGGGCACTGCCAGAGCCCCAAAATCCTGGGAAAAAGAGGAATTTGAGCACCTTGAGCCTTTCTAAATCATAGGAGAGGAGGAAATAGGAACTCCCAGAGCCCTAAATCGTCAGTACACGGGGGTTTGCAATTCCCAGAGCACCAAAATTCCAGGAATAGTGGGGTTGAGGAAATGCCCGAGCCACAAAATCCTGGAAAAAAGAGGAGGTTGGTAAATTCCAGCCCCAAAAATCCTGGAAAAAATGTGGTTTGGGAACTCCCAGAGCCCAAAAATCACCTGTACAGGGGGGATTGGGAAATCCCCGAGCCCCAAAATTCTGGAAAAAGAGGAATTTCAGCACAATGAGACCCTAAAAATCATGGAAAAAGAGGAAGTGGGAACTCCAATTTCCCAAACTCCTCAGTACAGGGGGGTTTGGGAACTCCGAGCCCCAAAAATTGTCTGTACAGGGGGGTTTGGAAAATCCCAGAACCCCAAAATCCTCAGTACAGGGGGGTTTGGGAAATCCCAGAGCCAAAAGTCCTGGAAAAAAGAGGAGTTTGGAAACTTCCAGCCCTGAAAATCCTGGGAATAATGTGGTTTAGGAACTCCAAGAACCGAAAAATCACCTGTACAGGGGGGTTTGGGAAATCCCAGAGCCCCAAAATTCAGGGAAAAGGGGAGTTTGCGAAAGCCCAGAGCTCCAAAATCCTGGAAAAAGAGGAATTTGAGTACCCTGAGCCTCTTAAAATCCTGGGAAAAGAGGAAGTGGGAACTCGCAGTTCCCCAAATCCTCAGTACAGGGGGTTTGAGCAATCCCAGAGCCCCAAAATTGCGGGAACAGGTGGGTTTGGGAAATCCCAGAACCCCAAAATGCTGGAAAAAGAGGATATGGGAACACCCAGTTCCCTAAATCCTGAGGACAGGGGGGTTTGGGACACACCCAGCCCCAAAAATCTCCTGGGTACAGGGGGGTTTGGGAACTCCTAGAGCCCCAAAATCTCGGGTACAGGGGGATTGGGAAATGTCAGAACCCCAAAACCGTGGGAAAAGAGGAGTTTGTCCACTGCTGACCCTGAAAATTGCAGAAAAGGGGGTAAAACCCTGAAAAAACAGGAAGACGGGCCAACACCCTTCCCAAAAAAATCCCCAAAAAGGGGGATGGACCTTCTGAATCTCCCCGATCCCCTTTTCCATGGATCCAGGACACCCCAAATGCCAACGCCGCGGCTCCAGGACCCCCCAAAGCCCACCTTGGAGCCCCCAAAGGCCAGGCAGGGTCAGCGCCAGCAGCAGCAGCAGGCAGGGGCAGCTCCGTGCTCCATCCATGGCGCCTCGGGATGTGGTGACACTGGGAAGGGTCGCTGGTGGTCCCAGTGCAGCGGCGGCGAAGTGGGGGGAGTGGGAGTGGGGGCGCAGCGCCCCAAAAGCGGCCGAGCCAATGGGAGGGCGTGTGTGTTGTGTCGTCACCGGTTGCCGGGTAGAGCCTGTGCAAAACGGGCCCCAAACCGGCCCGGCCAATCGGAGCGCGTCCAAAACAACTGCGGCCAATGGCAGCGCGCCCAAAACCACGCCCAGGCAATGGGAGCGCGTCCCAAAACGGCGCCCGGCCAATCAGAGCGCGCGGGGCGGATGATCCCGCCCTGCTCCGGACTGGAGCTCCCAGTGCAGCGGCTGCTGCGGGGCTGGCGGCAGCTGCCCGGCGCTGGCCATGGGGCGAGTGGCGGCAGCTGGGGCCCTACTGGTGGCACTGGTGGTGCTGGGAGCCACCCCGGCTGCGGGCGCGGAGCTGTCGGGTGAGCGGGGGGAGCAGGGAATGCGATGGGAAAGGGGGAAAAGGGGAAAGAAAGGGGTTTGGGAGCCCAAAATGGAGGGGGAGGAGAAGGGGAAGCCGAAAGGGAGAGCGGGAGGGGCTGAGGGTTGGGGGAAGGTGAGGAAGGGGTGGGAGAGGGTGGGGAAGTGGGGAAAAGGGGAGGGTGGGAGCCCAAAACTCAGCGGGAGGGGGATGGCGATGGAGGGATTGTGGGTAAAAATGTGGGAAAAGGGCAAAAAGAGGGAATGGGACCCCAAAACTGCATTGGGGAGTAGCTGAAAATGGCGGGGAGTGAGGATGTGAAAGGGGAAATAGGGAGAAGGGTGGGAAAGAGGAAGTGGGAGCGCGGGCAGGAGGGTCCCATGGCGGCCGTGGGGCACAGGGGGTGCGGAGTGGGGATCCGGGGTGACCCCCGGAGCTCTGGGATCGATGGGGGTGCTGGGGGAACCCCTGACCTGTGCCTTGCACACACAGGGGTCTTGCAGTTTATGGCATCCAGCGAGTGTCACTTCATTAACAGCACGGAGAAGGTGAGGTTTCTGGAGAGGTACATCTACAACCGGGTGGAGTACGCGAGGTTTGACAGCGATGTGGGGAAATACGTGGGGTTCACCCCGGCTGGGGAGAAACAGGCCGAGTACTGGAACAGCGACGAGGCAGGAATGGAGTACACACGGACTGCAGTGGACAGGCTCTGCCGGCACAACTACAAGATCGTCACCCTGTTCGGCGTGGAGCGCAGAGGTGAGCGTGGGGCAGAGGTGTCCCCTCAGGCTCTGCCCTGGCAATGACCCTGCAGCCCCTCAAACCCTCCCTGGGAATCACCCAGAGCCCTCAGCCCTCCTTGTGCCGAACCGGGGGATTCTTGTCCTTCTCAGTGACTCTTGTGGCTCTCCCAGTCCATCCCAATCCCCCCCAGTCTCTCCCAACCCCCCAGCGCGTCCATTTCAGCCAAGCGTGAAGATGACGCTTCTCAGCCAATCAGAGCGCGCGTCTCTGATGACTCATCAGTTGCCAGGCAGACAAGCAGCGCCGAGTTCCCCGCGCTGGACTTAGCCTCGCAGTGCCGCGGAGTTCATTCCCAGTCCCTCCCAGTGCCACCACAGTCACTCTGAGTGCCACCATAGTCCATCCTAGTGCCACCACGGTCACTCCCAGTCCCTCTTATCCCATTCCCAATCCATTCCCAATATATTCCCAGACATCCACCCTCTCTTCCAGTCCCTCCCAGTGCTCCCCAATCCACTCCCCTCTTTCCCAGTGTTCCCCCAGTCCCTCCCACTCCATTCCCAGTCCCTCCCAGTGCTAGCACAGTCACTCCCAGTCCCTCTAAAGCCAATCCCAGTTCATTCCCAGTCCACTCCCAGACCTCCATCCTCTCTCCCAGCGCCGTCCCAGTACGCCCTATTCCAATCCCCTCTATCCAAGTCCTTCCCCAGTCCCACTAATCGCAATTTCTGTACATTTCCAGTCCCTCCCACTGCATTGCCAGTCACTCCCAGTGCCTCCAACGTCCCTCCCAGTTTGTCTAATGCCAATCCCAGTCCATTCCCAGTGCACTCCCAGATTTCCATACTCCATTTCAGTGCCCTGCAATGCCCCCAATTCACACCCCTCTCTCCCAGTGCCCCCCCATTCCCCCCCCTTCATTCCCAGTCCCTCCCAGTACCACACCACCCCTCCCAGCTCTCTGCCAGCGCCCCCCCAGCTGATCCCAGTGTCTCCCCTCTCTCTCCCAGTGCCCCCCAGCGTGTCCATCTCGCTGGTGCCCTCGAGCTCCCAGCCCGAGCCCGGCCGCCTGCTGTGCTCCGTGATGGATTTCTACCCTGCGCAGGTGCAGGTGAGGTGGTTCCAGGGCCAGCAGGAGCTCTCGGAGCAAGTGATGACCACCGACCTGCTCCCCAACGGGGACTGGACCTACCAGCTGCTGGTGCTGCTGGAAACGCCCCCCCGGCGCGGGGTCACCTACACCTGCCAGGTGGAGCACGTCAGCCTGGAGCAGCCCCTGAGGCGGCACTGGGGTACGGCCAGAGCCCACAGCGCCGGGGGGAGCGGGGGAGGCACTGGGGGGGCTGGCAGGGGGATTGGGCTGTGCTGGGGGGAACTGGGAGGGAGGTGGAGAGAGGCTGGTTTATACTGGGAGAGGGGCTTGGGGGTGTGGGAGGGCTGGGAAGGGGTTGGAAGGATGTTGGGGAGGGTGGGATGAGGTTCTGGGGGTGCTGGTGGGCACTGGGAGGGAGTTTGGGGGTGCTGGGGGGAACTGGGAGGGAGTTTGGGGGTGCTGGGGGGAACTGGGAGGGAGTTTGGGGGTGCTGGGGGGAACTGGGAGGGAGTTGGAGTGAGGCTGGAGGGGCTGGAAGGAGATTGGGGATGGAAAAGCAAAGGTTGGAATGAGGTTGGTTGTGCTGGGAAGAGACTGGGAGGGACCTTGGTGAGTCCTGGTGGGGCTGGGAAGGGACTGGGAGAGGGTTTGGGGGTCCTGGGGCGGTGGGGGGCAACTGGGAGGGGTTGTGGGGTGCTGAGAGGGACGGGAGGGGCTTTGGTGTGTGCTGGGGAGGCTGGGAATGGATCGGGAGGAGGTTTCAGGGGCTCCTGGGTGGGCTGGGGGCGACTGGGAGGGTGCTTGGAGGGGCTTGGGGTGTCGCTGAGAGGTTTTTGGGGGTCCTGAGCCCTGCTGACCCCCCAGAGATGCCGCTGGACGCTGCCCGCAGCAAGATGCTGACGGGGATCGGGGGCTTCGTGTTGGGCTTCGTCTTCCTGGCGCTGGGGCTCGGCTTCTACCTGCGCAAGAAGGTGAGGGGGGGTCCCGGGGGTCGTGTCCCCCCTGCCCCGGAGCGGCTGTGCTCCCCCCGGGGCCCCCCAGCCCGGTGTCACCCCCTTTTCTCTGCCCACAGAGCTCCTGAGCCGCCGCCGGCCGCAGCCCCTCCCCGTGGCCTCGGGCCCGGCCGGGACCCCCCGCTCTGTCCCCGCGCTGATTTTGGGGGGTCGTGTGTCCCCCCAGCCCTGCTGTCACTCTGACCCCGCCCGGCTGCTCCCAGTGCTCCCAGTAAAGCTTCCCAGTTGGCTCCGGTCGCGTTTCTTGGGGGGCACTGGGGAGGGACTTGGGGGGACCCCGCGGTGGGGCTGTGATTGGGGGGCAGACCTGACCTGGGATGGATCGGGAATGGGGACCCCCGTGTGTCCCCAAGTGTCACCCCGCTCTGGGGGCCTTGGGAGGCAGCTGAACCCCGACACGGCACACAGCGAACCCCAAAAAAGGCGCTGAGACCCCCTGAGCCCCCCAGAACCTCCAAACCCCATAGAAAAACAGCCCCGAAAAATAGCCCCGCGAAAATGAGCCAATGGGAGAAGGCGCTGAGCGATTCTGATCCAATCCGAGCTCGCGGCGCTGATGACTCTCCAGTTCCCAGGCAGACCCGCAGCGCCCAGCGCTCCCCACCCCAACCCCACCTGCGCCCCCCCCTCGCCCCCAGCGCTTCCCGCCAGGCCAATTTGGGGAGGGGGCGCGTGGGGGGCGCCCAGGCCTGGCCCGGAGCCCAGCGCTGCCCCAGCCCGACCTGCCCCGGCTCCATCCCGGCTCCTCCCGCGGCATGCGACGGCGTGGGGAAAAGGGGGGGAAAGGGTGGGCGCTGGGCTTGGGGGGGGGGGGGAGGAGGAGGAGGAGGGATGAGGAAGGAGCGGGAGAAAGGCCGGAGATCCGAGCAGGAGGAGGAGGCGGGAGGAGGAAGGAGGAGAGAGGAAGAGGAGGAACAGGAAGAGGTTGGAGAGAGGAAGAGGAGGAGCAGCAGAAGCAGCGCGGAGCTCTTTGTCTGTCGCGGCCCCGGGAGCATCGGCGCCCCGCACGCCGCAGGTGAGGGGGAGGAGGAAGTCGCCCCAAATGTCTCGGGGGTCCCCGAGCGGCGTTTTCTCTGGGCGGGTGTTTGGAGCTCGCAGATTGCGGGATTGAGCCCCAAATCTCGTTCAGGGTCGCTGGGAGGGTTTGATTGTGCGGGGGGAACGTTTGGATGTGGCGGAAGGGCAAAGCTGAGGCGGCAGTGGGGCTTTGGGGGATATTTTGGGGGCTGCAGGTGGGCACGGCCCGGTGTCGGGGTGGGAGGGGGACATGGGGCATGGGGTCCGGCCGGGAGAGCGGTGGAGGGGAAGGGCGGGAGCCCCGGAGTGGGGTGAGCGGAGAGGGGCGATGGCGGAGCTGGGGGAGCCCCGGCAGGCTGGAGAGGGGGGAGCGTGGCTAAGGGGGAAGCCTGGGATCCCTGGAAGCGCGGAGCAGAGTATGAGGGGAGAAGGGACCCCCAAAGCCCCCGGATCATCCCTAAGCAGGACCCTGGAAAATAGGGAAGCCCGGGAGCCACGGGAGCCCCATGAGTGCAGGGAAGGGAGAGCCTGAGGAGGCCAAAGTGCAAAGAGCAGAGAGGGGGAAATGCTGTGAGGGTTTTGAGGTGAATGATGGTGGTTTGGGGTTTTTATGGACACAAACCCCTGGGAGAGTTGCAGAGCTGGAGCTGGGCAGGAGGAACCCCCAGGGCAAGGCGCTGAGCCCTTGTTTTTCCCCCAAAGCAGGATTTGTCATTGCCAAGGCGTGGCCGGATGGAGGAGGAGGAAAAGGCCCGGAGATGCAGCCGGAGCTCGGAGCTGGGGGAGAAGCCTGAGGGCAGAGAGAAGCCCCACAAGTGTGGGGAATGTGGGAAAAGCTTCAGGTGGAGATGTCAGCTGATCGTGCACCAGAGGATCCACACTGGGGAAAAGCCCTATGAGTGTGGGAAGTGTGGGAAGAGCTTCAGCCGGATGTCCACCCTGATGCGGCACCAGGTGATCCACACTGGGGAAAAGCCCTACGATTGTGTGGAATGTGGGAAGAGCTTCAGCGACAGCTCCTCGCTGATCAAGCACAAGAAAATCCACACTGGGGAAAAGCCCTTTGGTTGTGGGAATTGTGGGAAGAGCTTCAGCCAGATGTCACATTTGATCACACACCAGAGGATCCACACTGGGGAAAAGCCCTACGAGTGTGGGAAGTGTGGGAAGAGCTTCAGCCGGATGTGCACCCTGATGCAGCACCAGGTGACCCACACTGGGGAAAAGCCCTATGATTGCCAGGAATGTGGGAAGAGCTTCAGCCACAGCTCCGCGCTGATCACGCACCAGAGGATCCACACTGGGGAAAAGCCCTATGAGTGTGGGAAGTGTAGGAAAAGCTTCAGGCACAGATCTTACCTGATGCGGCACCAGATGATCCACACTGGGGAAAAGCCCTATGATTGCCAGGAATGTGGGAAGAGCTTCAGGAGCAACTCCAACCTGATGCAGCACAAAAGGATCCACACTGGGGAGAGGCCCTATGAGTGTCCCACGTGTGGGAAGAGGTTTCAGACCAGCTCCAATCTCCTCGTCCATGAGCGCATTCACACCCAGGAGAGGCCCTTCCGCTGCCCTGACTGTGGGAAGGGCTTCAAGCAAAACTCCAACCTCATCACCCACCGGCGCATCCACACTGGGGAAAAGCCCTATGAGTGTGGGGAGTGTGGGAAGAGCTTCTCCAGAAGGTCTCTCTTGACTCAGCACCAACGGAGGCACCAGTGAGGGAAGCTCTGCGAGTGTCCCGAGTGCAGGAAGAGCTTCATTGCTGCTCCAACTCCATCCCCAGTGGGAAGATCTGCAGTGGATGATCCCCAGTGACCCCCGTTGGGCAGAATCCTGGTGACCCCCATTCCTGGTGATCCCTGTTATTTGAGAAGAAGTTGTTTTATATGGTCAAAGTTTCCTTCTTCTCCTATTCTGAGTTTGTTAGCAATAAATTCAATTCACATATGCAATTTCCAGCCTGTTTTGTGCGCAAAGGTGTTTGATGAGGGATCTCTTAGCCAGGTCCTTCTATCAGCTCAGGAAGCCTTGGCTCAATTTTCTCTCCCCATGGCGGCTGTGCAGGGCAGTGAGAGAGCAGCTCTGCTGGGCGCCTGGCATGGGGCCAGCGTCACCCCACTGCAATGTGCCATGGCCTCGTGTGGCCCTGTGCTCTGGAGCCAGCGCTGCTGTTGCTTTTTCCTTGCTGATGGTTTTCTCTTTTGCAGGAAAGGCTTGTGAAGTGCCCCCGCTGTCCCTGGCGTCCCCTGGGCGCCGGCAGCCGCGTCCCTTGGCCTGCTCCCCCTGGGCCGTTGCAGGGCGGCTGGCGGAGGCTGGGAGCTGCCGTGGGGGCCGTGGGGCTGCCCCGGGGGCTGCGTGCCGAGGCGGGGCCGGGAGGTGCGGAGAACTTGGTCGCTGTTTGCAGAGCAATGGCGCCTTGGGCCCGGGCCCGTTGCAGGGCTGTTCCTCATGTGCGGCTTTGGCCTCGGCCAGCCCGGGGGGCACTGAGAGCGCGGGGCTTGGGCTGTGCGCTGTGCAGAGCCCGCGCCTCGCTGCCCTTGGCTGGCTGTGCTGTCACTCGGGATTGTCCCAGCGCCATTGCTGCTCGGTGCCAGCGAGCGGGGACAAGGCCGGCGCTGGTGTCGCCCCGGGGAGGCAGGCAGGCAGGCAGGCAGGGCTTTAGTGGGGCAGCAGCGGCGCCATGGTGGGAGCGTGTGTGCGGCCCGGGAGCGGCGGCAGCGGGCGGAGCCCGGGGAGGCGGCGGCGGAGCTCGGAGAGGCTGTCCCAGCGCAGGTGGGAGCCGCGCTGCCTTGTGCCGGGGCTCGGGGCTCGCTGCGGGCGGATGGAGGGGATGCAGGGGGCGGCAGGGGGGCTGTGGCGGCTTCTTTCTCCCGTCTCCCTCCCTCCCTCCCTCCCTGGCTGTGGCGCCGTGTTGCCGCTGGCCTGAGGCTCCTGAGGGAGCGGCTGCCCGCGGTCTCCTTGCCGCTCCTTAACAACAGGAGGGGGAGAACTGTATTCTGTGGCAAATGAAAATTAATACATTTTAAACCATTTACAGCCACATGCGCTGAAGGGTGAAAAGATAGCAGACCGTATAACCCATTTAGTGAGAAATGCTGCTGACAGTTGGCATGGCGACTCAGTGAGAAAGCCAGAGGGCTCACTTGGAAATCATGGTGAACTTCAGAGATGGTGCTTTGGTTCCTGGATCTGTCAGTCAAGCTGAGAATCACAGCCATAGCAGTTAGCAGCATGTTTCCAAATCTCATCACAGAAGGCAGAGTCATTGCCTCTTAGAGTGTCTACCTTCCTCAGCCGCATGGTAGTGGAAAGACAGAGTATTCAAAGTGATCAACAAATTGATAATCAACAAGAGTCTGCTAAAGGGAATTGCAAACAAGGTTGCAATCTCACTATAAGGCCTTGGCAAGTCACTTGAGACAATTTCGTGTCCACAGAATGGAGAAGGACAAAGAACTGCATGAAAACTGCAGGTGGGGTTATTGTGATGTTCAGGTGCAGGAAACATGACAGCAGAAGTGCAAAATTGTGTTTTTCTGTCCGTCCTGCTCTAGTGCACAGCATTTCTTGGTACATCATTCAAATACACGCAGTACTTTTGTAGTGCTCCCAGAACAGAGCTCTGAACAAGAATTCAAGGCAGAATCTGCTTGTCTGCAAAAAACCCAAATGTTGGTTCAATAGCTAAGCTGGGAAGAAGAGAAGGGTGGCACCTTTCAGTACAGGATAAATTGTGCTTACGAAGAAAACTCTGCTAGGAAGAGGAGTGTGGGAAGGGAAGGGAAGGGAAGGGAAGGGAAGGGAAGGGAAGGGAAGGGACTTAAATGTTTTTAAGGTTTATTGAGCTAAATGTTCATGCTTTGGGGTTTCTTTGGGAGTAAATCTTTATATCTTGAAGGGGCTTTTGGCTGAATCTTGATATCTTTGGAGTTTGGAGTCTGTTTCTTTATGTTTGTGGGATATTTGGGAATCTCGGTGGTTAGTGGTTTTTACAGCCACCAAACTGCCAGAGACTTGCAGAGCTGGAGCTGGGCAGGAGGAACCCCCAGGGCAAGGCGCTGAGCCCTTGTTTTTCCCCCAAAGCAGGATTTGTCATTGCCAAGGTGTGGCCGGATGGAGGAGGAGGAAAAGGCCCGGAGATGCAGCCGGAGCTCGGAGCTGGGGGAGAAGCCTGAGGGCAGAGAGAAAAAAGCTGCCAGGAGCTTCCTGAATGGAGGGAAAGGGGGGATGGGACCTTTAGAAGAGTTGAATTTGGTTTGATCCACCTGGAATTGGGTTTGACCCACCTGGAATTGGGTTTGATCCACCTGGAACTGGAATGGATTTACCTGAAATGGGGTTTTGTCGACCTGGAATTAGGTTGATTCATCCTGGAATTCGGTTGCATCCCACTGGAATTTGGTTTAACCGACCTGGAATTGGGTTGGATCCACCCGGAATTTGGTTGAATCTCTCAGGTATTTGGTTGGTTCATCCTGCAGTTGGGTTGGGTCCAGCTGGAACTGGGTTTGATCCATCTGGAATTCAGTTGGATTTACCTCAAATTGGGTTTGATCCACCTGGAATTGGATTGGATTGAGCTGGAATTTAGTTTAATCTACCTGGAATTTGGTTGCATCCTCCTGGAATTGGGTTGGATCCACCTGGAACTGGATTGGATTCACCTGGAATTCCATTGGATGAACCTGGAATTGGGTTAAATTCACCTGGAATGAGGTTGAATGCCCTTGGAATTCAGTTGGATTTACCTGGAATTGGGTTTGAGCCACCTGGAGTTGGATTTGATCCACCTGAGAGTGGGTTGGATTTACCTGGAATTTGGTATAATCTGCCTAGAACTGGCGTTGATCCACCAGGAATTGGGTTGAGTCCACCTGGAATTGGGTTTGAATGGTGTTGGTGCTGCAGTAGAGGCTGGAATTGCCCCAGGATCCTCCTGGAATCGAGTCAGACACACCTGGAATTGGGCTGAATTCCCCTGGAAATGGAGTTTTGGTTATATTCTGTCTGGATGATGATGTGGGGCAATGGGAATGGGGAATTGTGGGGGGTGAGAGCATAAAAATCCTGGAAAATGGGGATTTCCCCCCAAAATCCTGGGAACAGAGGGGTTTGGGCACTGCCAGAGCCCCAAAATCCTGGGGAAAAGAGGAATTTGAGCATTCTGAGCCTTTCAAAATCCTGGGAAAAAGAGGATGTGGGAACTCCCAGTTCCCCAAATCCTCAATACAGGGGGATTGGGAACTCTTAGAGCCCAAAAATTGCGAGAACAGGGTGGTTTGGGAAATCCAAGAGCCGCAATATACTATAAAAAGAGGATATGGGAACACGCAGTTCCCTAAATCCTGTCTACAGGGGGGTTTGGACACGCCCAGTCCCAAAAAATTGTGGATACAGGGGGGTTTGGGAACTCCTAGAACCCCAAAATCTCGGGTACAGGGGGGTTTGGGAACTGTCAGAACCCCAAAACCGTGGGAAAAGAGGAGTTTGGCCACTGCTGACCCTGAAAATTGAAAAAAAAATGGGGAAAACCCTGAAAAAAGAGGAAGCTGGGCCAACGCCCTTCCCAAAAAAATCCCCAAAAAGGGGGTTGGACCTTCTGAATCTCCCCGATCCCCTTTTGCCATGGATCCAGGACACCCCAAATGCCAACGCCGCGGCTCCAGGACCCCCCAAAGCCCACCTTGGAGCCCCCAAAGGCCAGGCAGGGTCAGCGCCAGCAGCAGCAGCAGGCAGGGGCAGCTCCGTGCTCCATCCATGGCGCCTCGGGATGTGGCGACACTGGGAAGGGTCGGTGGTGGTCACCATAGTCCATCCTAGTGCCACCATGGTCACTCCCAGTCCCTCTTATCCCATTCCCAATGTATTCCCAGACATCCACCCTCTCTCCCCGTCCCTCCCAGTGTTCCCCAATCCACTCCCCTCTCTCCCAGTGTGCCCCCAGTCCCTCCCACTCCATTCCCAGTCCCTCCCAGTGCTAGCACAGTCACTCCCAGTCCCTCGAAAGCCAATCCCAGTTCATTCCCAGTCCACTCCCAGACCTCCATCCTCTATCCCAGCGCCGTCCCAGTACGCCCTAATCCAATCCCCTCTATCCAAGTCCTTCCCCAGTCCCACTAATCGCAATTCCTGTACATTTCCAGTCCCTCCCACTGTATTGCAAGTCACTCCCAGTGCCTCCAACGTCCCTCCCAGTTTGTCTAATGCCAATCCCAGTCCATTCCCAGTGCACTCCCAGATTTCCATACTCCATTTCAGTGCCCTGCAATGCCCCCAATTCACACCCCTCTCTCCCAGTGCCCCCCCATTCCCTCCCCCTTCATTCCCAGTCCCTCCTACTCCATTCCCAGTCCCTCCCAGTACCACACCACCCCTCCCAGCTCTCTCCCAGCGCCCCCCAGCTGATCCCAGTGTCTCCCCTCTCTCTCCCAGTGCCCCCCAGCGTGTCCATCTCGCTGGTGCCCTCGAGCTCCCAGCCCGAGCCCGGCCGCCTGCTGTGCTCCGTGATGGATTTCTACCCTGCGCAGGTGCAGGTGAGGTGGTTCCAGGGCCAGCAGGAGCTCTTGGAGCAAGTGATGACCACCGACCTGCTCCCCAACGGGGACTGGACCTACCAGCTGCTGGTGCTGCTGGAAACGCCCCCCCGGCGCGGGGTCACCTACACCTGCCAGGTGGAGCACGTCAGCCTGGAGCAGCCCCTGAGGCGGCACTGGGGTACGGCCAGAGCCCACAGCGCCGGGGGGAGCGGGGGAGGCACTGGGGGGGCTGGCAGGGGGATTGGGCTGTGCTGGGGGCAACTGGGACGGAGGTGGAGAGAGGCTGGTTTCTAGTGGGACAGGGGCTTGGGGGTGTGGGAGGGCTGGGAAGGGGTTGGAAGGATGTTGGGGAGGGTGGGATGAGGTTCTGGGGGTGCTGGTGGGCACTGGGAGGGAGTTTGGGGGTGCTGGGGGGAACTGGGAGGAGTTTGGGGGTGCTGGTGGGCACTGGGAGGGAGTTGGAGTGAGGCTGGAGGGGCTTGAAGGAGATTGGGGATGGAAAAGCAAAGGTTGGAATGAGGTTGGTTGTGCTGGGAAGAGACTGGGAGGGACCTTGGTGAGTCCTGGTGGGGCTGGGAAGGGACTGGGAGAGGGTTTGGGGGTCCTGGGGCGGTGGGGGGCAACTGGGAGGGGTTGTGGGGTGCTGAGAGGGACGGGAGGGGCTTTGGTGTGTCCTGGGGAGGCTGGGAATGGATCGGGAGGAGGTTTCAGGGGCTTCTGGGTGGGCTGGGGGCGACTGGGAGAGTGCTTGGAGGGGCTTGGGGTGTCGGTGAGAGGTTTTTGGGGGTCCTGAGCCCTGCTGACCCCCCAGAGATGCCGCCGGACGCTGCCCGCAGCAAGATGCTGACGGGGATCGGGGGCTTCGTGTTGGGCTTCGTCTTCCTGGCGCTGGGGCTCGGCTTCTACCTGCGCAAGAAGGTGAGGGGGGTCCCGGGGGTCGTGTCCCCCCTGCCCCGGAGCGGCTGTGCTCCCCCCGGGGCCCCCCAGCCCGGTGTCACCCCCTTTTCTCTGCCCACAGAGCTCCTGAGCCGCCGCCGGCCGCAGCCCCTCCCCGTGGCCTCGGGCCCGGCCGGGACCCCCCGCTCTGTCCCCGCGCTGAGTTTGGGGGGTCGTGTGTCCCCCCAGCCCTGCTGTCACTCTGACCCCGCCCGGCTGCTCCCAGTGCTCCCAATAAAGCTTCCCAGTTGGCTCCGGTCGCGTTTCTTGGGGGTCACTGGGGAGGGACTTGGGGGGACCCCGCGGTGGGGCTGTGACTGGGGGGCAGACGTGACCCCGGGATGGATCGGGAATGGGGACCCCCGTGTGTCCCCAATTGTCATCCCGCTCTGGGGGCCTTGGGAGGCAGCTGAACCCCGACACGGCACACAGCGAACCCCAAAAAAGGCGCTTAGACCCCCTGAGCCCCCCAGAACCTCCAAACCCCCTAGAAAAACAGCCCCGAAAAATAGCCCCGCGAAAATGAGCCAATGGGAGAAGGCGCTGAGCGATTCTGATCCAACCCGAGCTCGCGGCGCTGATGACTCTCCAGTTCCCAGGCAGACCCGCAGCGCCCAGCGCTCCCCACCCCAACCCCACCTGCGCCCCCCCCTCGCCCCCAGCGCTTCCCGCCAGCCCAATTTGGGGAGGGGGCGCGTGGGGGGCGCCCAGGCCTGGCTCGGAGCCCAGCGCTGCCCCAGCCCGACCTGCCCCGGCTCCATCCCGGCTCCTCCCGCGGCATGCGACGGCGTGGGGAAAAGGGGGGGAAAGGGTGGGCGCTGGGCTTGGGGGGAGGAGGAGAAGGGATGGAGGAGGAGGAGGAGGGATGAGGAAGGAGCGGAAGAAAGGCCGGAGATCCGAGCGGGAGGAGGCGGGAGGAGGAGAGAGGAAGAGGAGGAACAGGAAGAGGTTGGAGAGAGGAAGAGGAGGAGCAGGAAGAGGTTGCAGAGAGGAAGAGGAGGAACAGGAAGAGGTTGGAGAGAGGAAGAGGAGGAGCAGCAGAAGCGGCGCGCAGCTCTTTGTCTGCCGCGGCCCCGGGAGCATCGGCGCCCCGCACGCCGCAGGTGAGGGGGAGGAGGAAGTCGCCCCAAATGTCTCGGGGGTCCCCGAGCGGCGTTTTTTCTGGGCGGGTGTTTGGAGCTCGCAGCTTGCGGGATTGAGCCCCAATTCTCGTTCAGGGTCGCTGGGAGGGTTTGATTGTGCGGGGGGAACGTTTGGATGTGGCGGAAGGCCAAAGCTGAGGCGCCGGTGGGGCTTTGGGGGATATTTTGTGGGCTGCAGGTGGCCATGGCCCGGTGTCGGTGTGGGAGGGGGACATGGGGCATGGGGTCCCCCCGGGAGAGCGGTGGAGGGGAAGGGCGGGAGCCCCGGAGTGGGGTGAGCGGAGAGGGGCGATGGCGGAGCTGGGGGAGCCCCGGCAGGCTGGAGAGGGGGGAGCGTGGCTAAGGGGGAAGCCTGGGATCCCTGGAAGCGCGGAGCAGAGAATGAGGGGAGAAGGGACCCCTGGGACCCCCAAAGCCCCCGGATCATCCCTAAGCGGGACCCTGGAAAATAGGGAAGCCCGGGAGGCACGGGAGCCGCATGAGTGCAGGGAAGGGAGAGCCTGAGGAGGCCAAAGTGCAAAGAGCAGAGAGGGGGAAATGCTGTGAGGGTTTTGAGGTGAATGGTGGTGGTTTGGGGTTTTTATGGACACAAACCCCTGGGAGAGTTGCAGAGCTGGAGCTGGGCAGGAGGAACCCCCAGGGCAAGGCACTGAGCCCTTGTTTTTCCCCCAAAGCAGGATTTGTCATTGCCAAGGCGTGGCCGGATGGAGGAGGAGGAAAAGGCCCGGAGATGCAGCCGGAGCTCGGAGCTGGGGGAGAAGCCTGAGGGCAGAGAGAAGCTCCGCAAGTGTGGGGAATGTGGGAAAAGCTTCAGGTGGCGATCTGATCTTATCCGGCACCAGAGGATCCACACTGGGGAAAAGCCCTATGAGTGTGGGAAGTGTGGGAAGAGCTTCAGCCGGATGTCACACCTGATGCAGCACCAGGTGATCCACACTGGGGAAAAGCCCTACGATTGCACTGAATGTGGGAAGAGCTTCAGCCACAGCTCCGCCCTGATCAAGCACCAGAGGATCCACACTGGGGAAAAGCCCTATGAATGTGGGAAGTGTGGGAAAAGCTTCAGGCACAGATCTTACCTGCTGCAGCACCAGGTGATCCACACTGGGGAAAAGCCCTATGATTGCCAGGAATGTGGGAAGAGCTTCAGGAGCAACTCCAACCTGATGCAGCACAAAAGGATCCACACTGGGGAGAGGCCCTATGAGTGTCCCACGTGTGGGAAGAGGTTTCAAACCACCTCCAATCTCCTCGTCCATGAGCGCATTCACACCCAGGAGAGGCCCTTCCGCTGCCCTGACTGCGGGAAGGGCTTCAAGCGAAACTCCAACCTCATCACCCACCGGCGCATCCACACTGGGGAAAAGCCTTACGAGTGTCCCGAGTGCAGGAAGAGCTTCATTGCTGCTCCAACTCCATCCCCAGTGGGAAGATCTGCAGTGGATGATCCCCAGTGACCCCAGCTGTGCAGAGCCCTGGTGATCCGTGCTGCTGGTGATCTGTGTGGCAAAGACACCTGGCTGGTGGCTCCACACCCTCCTGGCTCCCCGTGGGCACCTGGATGAAGGCAGGGCCAGGAATGTCCATGGGAATTCCTGGGGACATCAGAAATCCCCTGGGGAGAGCGGATTTGTTGACTTTCCACCCCAGAAAATCTCACCTTTTGTGTTCAGTTATATCATCTCTTGGCATGAGGCAACACTGGATGGCCTTGGAGGTCTTTTGCAACCTCAGGGATTCCATGATTCTGATTTTCTCTCACCCAGTGGCATCTTTCACAGCCAAATGGTTCTGAATTGGGGCAAAGAGCAGGATTTTGGGGTGGAAACGTCCAAAAATGTTCTTCCCTTCCACCCAACCACATGGATCCTCAGTGGGCACAGACATGTAAATCCTTTTCTTTCGGGCTTGGTCTTGTTTTCATTTCGGCCTTTCTAAACACCTGAATTTGGGGTAAAAATGAAGATATTGAGGTGAGACATGCATCGGACACTGGGGACACAGCCATGGTGGGACGTTGGGGACACAGACAGGGAGGGGAAAGGCAGGCAGAGCTTTCCCCGTCCAAAACTGCACCCAAAAATCTCCAAATTCAGGAATTTCTCCCAGAAGAAAGCTGTCAGGAGCTTCCTGAATGGAGGGAAAGGGGCGATGGGACATTTAAAAGAGTTGAATTGGGTTTGACACCCCTGGAATTGGGTTTGGTCCTCCTGGAACTGGATTGGATTGCCTGGGAATTGGGCTGGATTGACCTGGAATTTGGTTTGATCCACCTGGAACTGGATTTGGTTTACCTGGAATGGGGTTTTCTCGACCTGGAATTGGGTTTGACCCCCTGGAATTTGTTTTGACTCACCTGGAGCTGGGTTGGATCAATCGGGAATTCAGTTTGATTTACCTGGAATTGGGTTGGATTTACATTGGATTTACCCGTAACGATTTTGTTGTTTGGGCTGATTATACTC